>NC_024797.2:14059885-14386097 GCF_000309985.2 Brassica rapa
AATTTTTTGTATATTACTTTATGTTCCATCTCATTTCAGATATAGAATTCTTAACAATTTTCCAATCCTAACTTTTTATCCATTTAAGGGTTGGAAACAAACTTGTACATATTTCCTACTAAAACAACTCAATTTTAAGAACATAAAATAGCAACAATTGGCAACAAAGTATAAAAACCTCTAAAACTCTTTAATGTTAGATTAATCTAAATAGAGAGATGTACAAATATACTCTTGTATATGATTTGTATACTTTAATAAACCATAGTCCCTCCTGCAAGCAACAACAAAGTTTTTCTCTTTGCGAACTGTTTGATCCAATAAACAGCAATGTATTATTTGTCTGTAATATAAAACAAAATGGTTGGGTCGCATGATATGCTTGTTTTTGATTTGGGTCAATGGCTAGATGGTAGACAAATGACGTCGACACTGACGAAAATGAACTAAAACAAATCTCCAAATATATCTTCTCAACCAGAATCAAAATTATAAGAAATATAGACAAACAACAATAGTCTTAAGCTGGTAATATTATTATTAAAAAAACGAAAACGTTAGAGATATTCGTAGAAAAAAATGACAATATCTGAGTCCACGTAAATACCCGTTTTGTAGCCGAAGCATCTGGTTCGGTAAGAAGGTCTCGTTCTCTTTATTCGTTTCTAACCACATACTCAAATATCTCTTTTTCTATCTCTGTTAAGATATCTTCTTCTTCCATTCTCTATATATGGAGGATTAGATATGGCACACACAGAGAGTGGAATAGATACGTACTTTTCTTGTCCTTCAAGTAACATATCTCTTTTGTTTACTAGGGAATCATCCGTACTTATACTCTAAACCAAAACACAATCTAAGTTTTAAGTTAGGGTATCTATAAAGAGAGATGTTTCGTTTTCCGGTGAGTCTTGGAGGTCCACATGATAATCCAAAGCAGCCACAGTCGTCGGATGAGCAGCCTCATCGGGCCATGATCGATGAAGTTGACTTTTTCAGGTCGGAGAAGAGAGATGATCAGAATATCATCACCGACGAAACTAATAGAGTTCATGTCAAAAGGGAGAACTCACGTGTTGTTGATGATGATGACCGTTCAACGGGTATCAATGTAAGTAGTTAAATTTATATTAATCTTGATTATTTTTCTTACCGTCTCATCACATTTTTTGTCAATTTAGTAATTAAAATTTATAAATAAGAATTTCGTTATAGATCTGAAAATTCATATATTTATTGTAAATAGACTGGACTTAATCTTCTCACTGCGCATACGGGAAGCGACGAGTCAATGGTGGATGATGGGTTGTCTGTGGACATGGAGGAGAAACGTTCAAAGATTGAGGTACACTTATTAAATTAGTACCTTATTTTTGATTAAAAAATAAAAGAGTATTATTTTATAGATTTTGTCAATCTATTTTGTTTTTTACTTATAGATATTTTAGACAAGTTTACTTAGTTCAATGTTTTACTATGTAGAGTTTCTTAATAGACATATTGAATTAGTCTGATAATTGTTGTTTAATAAAATGAAGAATGTCCAACTTCGAGAAGAGCTAAAGAAGGCAGCTGAAGAGATTCAAAGACTAAAGGAAATGCTAAGTCAAACAACCAACAACTTTAACTCCTTGCAGATGCAACTTGTTGCTGTCATGAGGCAACAAGAAGATAATCATCATCTGGTAACTAATTCTATAGTATATATATATCTTAATCTTTTTATTTAACCAACAATTTAAAAAAATATATACACATGATCAAGCTCGTCCCAAGTTTATTTAGGTAAGGTTTTAAACTCTTGTTTTCATCAGGCAATGACCGGAAGCAAAGACATGACCAATAAACGACATGAAGGCTCTGAAATGGTTCCAAGACAGTTCATGGAGTTAGGACTGCCGACTGCTGAAGTGTCGTCCGAGGAAAGGACCACGGTTCGGTCACGATCTCCACCGTCACTCCTAGAGAACTCTAGCTCACGTCAGCGCGGAAAGAGATTACTTGAGAGAGAAGAAAGCCCCGAGACCCAATCAAACGGCTGGGGAAACCCTAACAAAGTATCCAAACACAATGCTTCCTCAAGCAATGACAATGTAAGTGCGATCGATCAGTCGACTGCTGAAGCCACCATGCGTAAAGCACGTGTCTCGGTCCGTGCTCGGTCGGAAGCTCCCACGGTAACAATAACCTTACTCTCTAGTTTTTAAAGATTTAATGTTTTGAAGGTCCATCTATTAACCCAAATGTTATACAGTTAAGCGATGGATGTCATTGGAGAAAGTATGGACAGAAAATGGCAAAAGGAAACCCGTGCCCTCGAGCTTATTTCCGCTGCACGATGGCCGTTGGATGCCCCGTTCGCAAGCAAGTACGTTGATTAGACCAATGCTTTCTAGAGTAATTCAATTTTTATAAAAAAAAAAAATTTAGCCAAAATGACTTTGATTGGTGTGAGATGAGTTACACTTAATTAAATTTGAGTTATTAAGTGTAACTTAAAACTGTTATTAATCATGAATTAGTTTTACTTTTTGAGTTTTTGTATAAAATCTTACATACTATATCAGAAATACCAGAGACTAAGGTTGTACATCTCATGATTCTCATCGCAACATTGAAGCATACATATATATAACATTTCAAACATCTTGTACATTTTAGACTTTAGGGTTCAATCAAATGTATCAAATATGTTTTTTTTATGTATCAAATATGTTGATTAACAAATTAATGACCTAACAGGTGCAACGTTGCGCAGAAGAGAGATCTATTCTCATAACAACCTATGAAGGAAACCATAACCATCCATTACCACCGGCAGCTATGTACATGGCTTCAACCACAACCGCAGCCGCAAGCATGCTCCTATCAGGTTCCACAATGTCGAGCCAGGACGGTTTAATGAACCCAACAAATCTCTTCGCTCGAACCATGTTGCCTTGTTCCTCAAGCATGGCCACGATCTCAGCCTCTGCGCCATTCCCAACCATTACGCTAGACCTCACAGAATCAGCATCTAACGTTAACAATCAAACTAATAACAATCCGTTGATGCAGTTCCCACAACGGTCTGGTTTCACGGAGTTGAACCAATCAGGGTTGCCTCAAATGATGGGTCAGGCTTTGTATTATAACCAACAACAGTCCAAGTTCTCGGGTTTACAGATACCGACTCAGTCGCTGAACGCGGGCGAAAACGTCAGCGCTGCTACTGCTGCTATCGCAGCTAATCCGAACTTTGCAGCGGCTCTAGCCGCAGCCCTCACGTCTATTATCAACGGTCCGAATAATCACAAGAATGGGGACAGTAACACTGGTAATAATAATGTTAGGACAAGCAGTGTTGAGAGGCAATAACATTTTTATATTTTTAAGGGTTTTTATTGGCCGGTTTTGAGTTATTTGGTCTTTTTTTTACGTTTTGGAATGTAGTTACCGGTTTTTAGGTCTTTCCCGAACAACAAGAGTCATGAGAGCAATTTTTTTCGTTGCTTGTGTATGATTGGCAATTTTGTTCAGGAATATAACTGCCTTTTCAATAAAAAAATAATTCTTATAAATTAAAGTGGATCAACCATGCAAGGGCTATGTGGACTATGGTTCAGGCCTGTAACTTGAGGGCATAGCGTAAACTTGTATTCTATTATACACACATGAGCTTGGTCATCCGTAGATGCTCAAAGGTAAATCCAAATATTTGTGAACCTTGATAGTTTCGGTTTAAGATGATCTGGTTATGTAGAGAAGATCACACTCGGCGTCACATTTGGTTTTAAAGTTAGATATACTAAATATTTTGGATTAAATCAATTAGCTAGTAGTCACACATCTTATAAAGGGCGTGGATTTGCACACATACTTTTTATTAGGCTTTGTTACTATCGCTTTTTGTTTTGCTAATAAGGCAATGGACTTCTTATAGTAGGCTCAAGAAGCGATATACATTGTACAGGGGTCAAAATAAAACTAAGGGGACCTAAGGGGTAACTGGTAAAATATGGAAAGTTGAAGCTTTAACGAAACGATGTTTGCGTTTTTAGGTCCCACGCAGCGTCAACAACGTGAATGCGGGTTGCTTGTGCCAAAAATCAAAGCAACCTTTAAAAAGAAAAAATCAAAGCAACCTTATATTTTCCATTTGCAGCAAACACCAATCAAACAACCAATCTATCTATCTATTTATTTATTTTTTCCAAAAACAAACTGTTTTTAACCTTTTAACATTGCTCTTTTGAAAATTCAATAGCTTAATACATATATACAATACTTTTGAATAATTCATTCTATGTTGTATGTATAGTGGCGTGCCTAGAATGCATGAAGTTCTAATCTATATTATTAAAATGGAATAATTCATTCTATGTTGTATGTATAGTGGCGTGCCTAGCATGCATGAAGTTCTAATCTATATTATTAATATGGAAGTACTTTTCGATACTAACCATTCCTTCATCTTTATAATTACAAATTATACCACGACTTAATAATTATTATTTAATTAATTATAAATCATTAATTTTGTTAGATTATTCTTTAACTAAACTTACCATTGTTCTCTAACTGGAATATTTACCAATCAGTTATTACAAATCATTTATTACTTAAATAACTATAAATCATTTATTTTTATATTATTCTCTAACCAAACTTACCATTATTCTCTAATCAATTTTTTACAGACAAATTTATTTAAAAGGTGACATACAAACTTTTAAATATTATATATTTATGTATATTATTATTATATTTCAAATACAAAATATAAATTATAATATTTAATTAAAACATATAAAGTTATTTTTCAAATATTTTTAAATAATTTGATGATTAATATTATTTACACATGTATATTTTAATTATAAAAATACAATAAATAAAATTTAATTTAATATTTCCCTCAAAATAAACATAGAAAATTGATTTGACTAATAAAAACTTAGAGATAAATATCTATTTATTAAAAAAGTGAATTTTATTTGCCATTAAACATTTTATTTGGGAAAGATAAATTTATTAATACCCATAAACATACTAATTGGTGTTTTATTTTATAAATAAATACATCAAAATGGTTAATGTAATTAAAATTAGTAATTAACGAATAGGTTATATAACATATTATTTTTATTGGTTTATCATCTAACCATAATATGAGCAACCAACAAATTACCGATAGTTAAAAACCGTAGATCTATCATAATTTTTATATACTACAAATAAAAAAATAAACACTCTTATAGATGCATATCTGTGAAACCATACAACCATTACATTTTCATGCTGTGAAAATTTTCATATGTTTATTTCAATTAAATTGAACACTCATACAGATGCACAGATCAAGCTCAAGTATTAAAACTATACGAACTATATGAACTACATGATATAATATTTATAAACTAATGTGTTATGATATTAACATCAGAAATATATTTTAATAGCCGGAAAAGTGTGCCTGATTAAAAATTTGACATCACCCACTGAAACAACATCACCCACTGAAACATACTTTGAAAAACGAATGATAAAACATATCTAAATGATATAAAAACTAACACATAAATCAAGTATTCAAAATGTAATATTATACAAAAAAAAATCATGTGATGACATGGTAAAACATCATTGAAAGTTGTCGAGTTGCAATTTTAATATACTCTTATGGTTATCCGAATTATTTTGATGGTGTATAAGATATTATTTTAGGAATGTTGTCATATTGTTCATATATTTAATACATTACTTTTGTCTAGATGTAATAATACTATGTGGTTGAATATTATTTGTGTATAGTTAACATGTCATTTCAAAATTTAACCTGTAATCTTGAAATTCTTAGCATTTTTAATTATATTACTATGATTTTCACTTATTTCTAAATTTCCTCTAAATTAAGTTATCATACGATGTTATGAAAAATACATATATTAAAAGTTTAATTGAGTAAAAGATAGATTAAAGGATATATAACAAAGTTCTTCCCTGCACACTTAAAACGTAACGACCTTGTAAAAGATCCTTAACAAACATATTACCTAGATGATAACAAATATTATTTGAATAATCAATTTTTTATACAGAATTGCTCTTAAAAAGGTTTATGCAACAATATATGAATTTTTACATAATTGAAGAAAACATTTAGTACAAGGGTGCACATATTAAAGTGAAAATGCACCTTATTGAAAACAGATTCTGCTGATCTGTCTTGGCCCACCCAACGCAAACATGGTTCCATAAACGTGACGCTTACTTATGAATGTAAAACACAATTAAAGTGTAATTCATTCCTTCATAACCTTCCATTTGCAAGCAACAAGTAGATTTGGTTATCAATTAATTGAAAGTACTAGATTCATGTTTCTCTAGTTTTCTTCAACGTTTCTCTTTTAAATCATTTACGTATAAATATATATCCATGCACCATTCCTTTTTGACACTAGATTTTTCTTCTTTCTGATCCTCTTAAGGTTTCAGAATCTGTACTGCCATTTTCTCGGTGAGTGATTTTTCACTTCTTCAGGGTCAAAATTATTCAATTCAGTTTTTTTTGCCCTCAGATTCTTAATTTATAACCAGTTGAAGGTTTGATTGAATTTATAACCATTTGAAGGTTTGATTTGGGGATCATATGTTGACTTAATCTTAACCTTTTTAACCAATTACTTCACATACTTTTGATTTTAGATTTCGGTCGGCTTGAAATTTGAGAGGTACCTTAATCAACAACAGTACACTTGGCTTGTATTTAGTCTTGAGTAGGATTTTGTGAAAGGGAAGTAATAATATAACACTAAAAATTCTAGTTGTCCTAAAGTTGGTAAATCAGAAACTTATGAAAGTCTGCTTGACCTTGGTGTGTAGTAACATTTTTCTTCTTCTTTGAAACCTGTGCGTATAACAATATGGTGGAGACGTTTCAGTTTATTAACTACTTCAATACCTTTAAGGTTTTCTGTTTCCACCTTATTTTTGTAATATGTTAGCAGTCCAAGGATCTTTGTGTTCTGTTCCAGTAATTCACCAATCTTGAATCGGATTAGTAGATGGTTTTAAGGTGTACAAGGGTGTTTGAATAAGACTCAGGACTAATTTGTAGGAAGGAGGCTTTTCATGTTGCATATGTGTTTTCTTTCATCTTTAAAACAAGTTTTATGTGGCTGTTCTTTAACTTTAATTTATGATAGGTAAAATGGGAACCCGATTTCAATCCTTCATGCTCCTGTTCTTGCTTTCTTGTTTAATCTTTATATCGGCGACCTCATCCGAGCAAAAAGGTGATGGAACCCTTAGAATTGGATTGAAGAAAAGGAAACTAAACCGGGCCAACAGGCTAGCTTCTCAGCTTTTTTTGAAAAACCGAGGGTCTTGGTCTTCCAAAGGTTTTTTTCACCTGAACGATGGCAATTCGGATGCTGTTCCCCTGAAAAATTATTTGGATGCTCAATATTACGGTGACATTACCATTGGTACTCCACCTCAGAAGTTTACTGCCATCTTTGATACTGGAAGCTCCAATCTCTGGATGCCATCTTCTAAATGCTACCTATCGGTACAAATTAGCGGTTAACTTGTTCTTAGGAATGTATACTAAATGTTATATATCATATTATCTTCTTCATCTCCATTTTTTCCCAGGTTGCTTGTTATTTTCATTCGAAGTACACGGCTAGCGAGTCATCAACATACAAAAAGAACGGTTTGTTATCTGATTCTTTATCTGTTGTACTATAATGTTCATTTTTAATTTTTCCAGTTTTCATATAGTTTTTTACACTAAATCATTTGACGTTTACAGGAAAACCTGCGTCAATCCGCTATGGGACAGGTGCTATATCTGGTTACTTCAGCAATGATGATGTTAAAATTGGTGATCTTGTTATCAAGGATCAGGTTATAAACCCTATTCATCCAGTTTAATATATCAATTTCTTGAGAGTTCTACTTTTTGCCATATCTTATTACTAAATCTATATCAACCACAGGAGTTCATAGAGGCTACTAATGAGCCTGGTATTACATTCTTGGTAGCCAAGTTTGATGGAATCCTAGGGTTGGGATTCAAAGAGATAGCTGTTGGAAATTCAACACCGGTTTGGTATGAAAATATTTTTTTATTACTCTTTTGATATTTCATCTGATATACATAATTTTTTGGTACCATATATATTCTGATTGTGACATATATAGGTATAACATGGTAGAAAAAGGTCTGGTTAAGGAACAGATTTTTTCGTTTTGGCTTAACCGCAACCCGCAAGATCAAGAAGGTGGTGAGATTGTCTTTGGCGGAGTCGATCCTAAGCACTTCAAAGGAGAGCATACTTATGTTCCCGTGACACGTAAAGGTTACTGGCAATTTGACATGGGTGATCTCCACATTGCTGGCAAACCAACAGGTAAGTAGTAAGCATACTTATGTTCCCGTGACACATATACAATATGAAATATCTGCATGTCTATGTTATTCAGGATACTGTTCTAATGGTTGTTCTGCCATTGCTGATTCTGGAACTTCTCTACTCACCGGTCCAACGGTGAGAAAGATGTAGATTGTTGCACTATTTAGAACTTGAAACATGCTAAATAGTTTCTATTTGTTGTCTAGAGTGTCATCACAATGATCAATCATGCGATTGGAGCAGTAGGAGTCGCAAGCAAAGAGTGCAAAACCGTCATAGGTCAATATGGAAAAACCATGTTGAACTCCCTTTTATCTCAGGTTGAAGTTACAACTCATACCAACACATTCACACTTATTTATAAACAACACAATCTTGAAATCAATACTCTAAATCTTTTTTGAGTTACAGGCGGATCCTAGGAAGGTATGCTCACAGATAGGACTCTGCGGTTTCAATGAGAGGTCAGTGCATTACATAATCCTTGTAGAAAGAACATCTCTGGTTCATTAGTTAGCAAACTTAAAACTGATTCATGTTTTGCCTGCAGAATGGGGATTAAGTCAGTTCTAGACGATGGAACATCAGATCTTATAAACGAAGCGATGTGCAGCGTTTGTGAAATGGCAACCGTGTGGATGCAGAGTGAATTGAATCAGAATGAAACACAAGAACGTATACTCTCTTATGCTGCTGAGGTGAGTTTAATCTTGAGAGTCTTGAAGCCATTTTCTGGACATAAAACATGTTAAAAATGTAATATCCTTGAAACTTTTCTTTAGCTATGTGACCATATACCAAGTCCGAACCAACAATCAGCAGTGAACTGCGAGAAGGTTTCGTCGATGCCTATAGTCACATTCACCATTGGTGGCAAACCCTTTGATCTCTCACCTCAAGATGTAACTACTCTCATTCCATTACTCTCTTTAGATTTCAGCTTACTAATATCATGACAAGGAGTTTAAACTAAAGTCTTTTCCATTTTTTCACCGAGCAGTATATATTCAAGATTGGGGATGGAGTTCAGTCTCAGTGCACCAGTGGTTTCACTGCCATGGACATCCCTCCACCTCGTGGACCTCTCTGGTAATCTTCATTGGCAAAATCTAATCTACTATTACAAAGAAAAAAAACTCAAATGGGTTTACTCTAAGGTTTTGTAATTACGCAAACAATGCAGGATCTTGGGTGATATATTCATGGGACCATACCATACTGTGTTCGATTATGGGAAAGCAAGAGTTGGATTCGCCAAATCTGCTTAAAGAAAGATCAAAACCCTTTGTTAATATGATGTTTGTGAATGTGTTTAAATCTTAAATGGTTGTAATAACTTAAAAGCATTGCTATCCTAGAATGGTGTATCATCTTAAATACATATTCTTAAGCTTTTACCTTTTATATTTACCGTCTAAACTTGTGATTAGAGCTAGTCCGAGGAGTAAATTCTGTATTTCCCTAATCACTTAGCTTTTGCCAAAGCCAGTGTCATTGACCTGGCTCGAAGGGCCAAAAAAAGTTCTCATGAAACAGAAAGGAAGAAGAAAAGGTTCGGATTGTGCAAGATGACCCGGAAGGCCTGTTTAATAATCAGATTTTATGTGGTAATGCCCTCCGTTTGAAAAGAACCATTTTTCACCTGAATCTATTGTATTCTAGAGAGTTTCTGCTAAACAATATCACTAACACCGGACAATACTTCACAAGTAATGGCCTGGAAATTACAGACATATTAACACCAAACTCATAGCAAATACATATAGCTTACATAGAAAGAAAGTCAACGAGCTAAATACATAACAAGAACCCAAAAACCTAAATTCATAAAAAAGAAAAAAAAAAGTCAACGAGCTAATGAAATCACAAGGATTCTCATATATAATCGGATTACCAAACTGGTTCTGGTTCAAAATTAATAGACTTTTAATCGAAAACAACATCATCGTCTCTCAGTCGATCAAACTAGACCCTAATGTCAAAGAAATGAAACTACTCTGCCAAACTACATCTCAACCAATCCGGTTAACTTCGGTTTAAGAGTTTTAAAGACTCGTTCTACAAGGATGGCGGGTAAAATAGGGAGGCTTCCGGTTTAGACCAAACAAACCGCCACAGGAGAAACTATCAGCGCCTTGGTCTTTGGTCAAAATTCAATTCTCATTCCCTCTTTGGTCAATTCAATTCCCTCTTATTTTTAAAATGTTTTTCTGCCTATCAACAAAACCCTATATATACAAACCTAGCATCATATCTCTACCATCCTCATCTTCTTCATTACAAAACTAAAGCGAGATACAAAGAAACGTAACCAAACCATTCAAGAACCGGTTTCCAACTGAGCGAAAGAACAAAACATTCTTGTATACATCAATGGCTTCATTACAGGTTTCAAGATTAGTTCTTTCCTCGTCTTCTTCAAGCTCAATACCTAAAGCTGCAGTCTCCATCCCCAAGTTACCTAAATTCAACGTCATGGTTCCAAAAATACCGATAAAGAAGCAGACTTTTTGGGTTAAAGAAGAGAGCTTTGGGTTAGAAAGTCTTCCTCTTCCGTTGAAACAGAGGAGAGACTCTGATCCAATCCAAAGGGCACGCCTCGTCGCGGTTCTTGAAGAAGTCATGGACAGGATTGAGATGCACAAGAACATCGGAGACCAGCGCAACAACTGGAACTCTCTACTGCTCAGTTCCGTCAACATGATCACTCTCACCGCCGCTTTGATGGCAGGAATAGCTTCCGTTAACGTTCACGGCGGAGATTCTATAACAGCTGTGAAGATAGCTTCAACTGTGTTGTTAACTTCTGCAAGTATAGGTGCCTTGATGAGCAAGATTCAACCGTCTCAGCTCGCTGAAGAACAGAGGAACGCGGCGAGGTTGTTCAAGAAGCTGAGAACCGAACTCGAAAGTTTTCTGAGAGAAAACGAGGAGATCAACGAAGAAGATGTGAAGGAAGCGATACAGAGAGTGTTGGCTCTAGACAAAGCTTACCCTCTTCCTCTAATCGGAACAATGCTCGAGAAGTTTCCGGAAGAGTTTAAACCGGCGAGTTGGTGGCCTGAAAACAAACAGAGAACCGGTTTAGCTAAAGGGTGGAGTCAAGAGCTTGAGATGGAGATGAGAGAGGTAGCTCGTGTGGTTAAGAGCAGAGACGCAGAAGAGTATGAGAAATTAGGTAACGTGATGCTGAAGCTTAACCGGTTCTTGGCTATTTTTGGACCGGTTTTAACCGGAATTTCTGCAGTGAGCTCTGTTTTTATCGGTCAAGATTCCGGTTTAGCTGGAATTGTGGCGATGACTTGTGCTTCTTTGGCTGCGGTTGCTAACACTTTAGAGCATGGTGGTCAAGTGGGGATGGTGTTTGAGATGTACAGAAACTCAGGCGGGTTCTTCTCTCTGTTAGAAGAAACGGTAAAGTCCACGGAGAAGAGAGAAAATGGACAAGTGTTTGAGACAAAAGTTGCGTTGAAGCTAGGGAGAAGCTTGTCGGAACTGAGAGATCTTGCGAAGAGATCAAATCTCTCGCAGGTTAAGGCTAATGAATTTGCAAGCAAACTTTTCTAGTTTTTTTAACAGAGATAATTAACATTGTTATGTATAGATGAATTCATTCATTCTTTGATTTATTTGTATCAACAAAATTTATTATACTTTTGCAAAGAGCTATGTTTTAATAGAAACTTCAACGAGAACTTGAGCTATAAGTTAAGTATTTGGAGGCGGGTGACGAGATGAAATCATCAAATTGATTCCAAACCGAAGCAGCAGAACAGGAATCTAATATAAACAAAATTTTCTTAATATTATCACCAAAAAAAAATGAGAATTTAATCCATTACAAATTCATAATTTTCCATTAAAATACACATGAAAAAATTAATTTAATAAATTAAGAATAACTTTTTACCTAAACCAAATCATAGACAACTGACATAAATAGGTAATATACTGGACCCCCAAAAAAATTGTGTTCAAAATATTGTCATATGTCCAAATTATACATAAATTATATAAGACTAAAATTTAATTAATTAATTAGTTTTTGTTAATTTTACTAAATAATAAAAAAAATATAAAATTTTACATTTTCTATAAATTTATTTTTATAAAAACAGTATTTAGTTTTTTCAAAAAAAATTATACACATGGCATTCTCGTCAGCAAAATTAGCTGACGTAACATCCACGCAAGCAAAAGTGGATGATATGGCAGCTGATGTGGCGACTGAAGTATGATTTCGCCAAAAAATTATAAGTCGGATATGTTTTGGCAAGACCATATAAGTTCAGATATGTTTTGGCACGGCCATATAAATTGGGTATGAATTGAACATATCGCGATATGTTGGGTATGAAATGAGCGTTTTCTCGTTCACTATATAATACTATTCTATTTCTTCTTTGCAAATAGAACCGTTTATGTGATTACAAAATACAAGAAAACTCAAATGTAGAGAGAGAATTTTTTTTAATATGTATTATTTATAAAAATAATGTAGAATGAAATAAAATATTCTTGTTAATAACAATTTATATATTCTAAAAGAAATTTATATCCATTTAAAAAATTAAAAGACAGTGTATGTAAAAAACTTTATGTTTTAGTCAGATATTATTAATTGACTAAGTTCTATTGGTAAAGAAAATATAGGTCAAAATAAAATGAGAGAAGAAGAGAAGAAAAAATCGAAAATAAATCAAAGACAAGATTAATTAGGGGTAGATATAGTAATCTTATATATTAAAACAGAAGTCATAACCTTGATTCATGTGTGATTCTTTTGAAAATGGACCTAATGGACCTATTCATAGAAATTCATATTAAATTTTAATTCAGACTAATAATAAATAAAATTTTTAAAATATTTTAATCATAATATCTTTTGATATCTTTTCATTTTAAATATAAATATATTTATTTTAAAATCTAACAAATCTGTTTAAAAAGATTTTTACAAGATCTATATTTTCAAAATTATATTTAAATATTTTTACTAATTTCGAAATTAGTTTAAAATATTATTATACATTAATATATTCAGTTATATAAAATGGAAAATAAAAAATCTATAATATTTTATTTATTATATAATCATAATCAATCATATTAAAATATAATTATTATATTGAGCTAAATATAATAAAATTTTATTAAATTTATATATTTATATATTTTATTTTCGTAATTATAAAATATTTATGTTCAAAAATAAAATCTAATATATTAGTAAGATGGGTTAACATTATCAAACTATATAATACTTGTATAAAGATTAACATGTATTTCTTTAAAGTTAATAATATAAAATCTTTGTAACTACTTTAATCATAATATATTTTCATTTTAAATATAATATATATTCATATATTATATTTTAAAAATTCTAATAAAGCTGTGTAAAAATATTTACACAATAATTTAATGTATTTTAAGTTATCGTTTAGAAATGAAAATAAATAAATTATATCCTATTTTATCTACTTTTATAGCCATAATCATGGTAAAATATAATTATTTTACTAAAATAAATATGATAAAATTATATTCAATTGATAAATTTATAAATTTTATTTTCATAAATATAAACTATTTATTTAAAATATACAATAATAAATTATCTAAAATGAATAAGCATAAAAATATTGGTAAAAAGAAATCCATTTTTGAAATACGGGTCAGAATTTAGCATAAATTAAATATAAAATATTTTTTAATATATTTTGTCATGAATATATTAATTTTCTTAATAACTAAATGCAAATACAATAAGATAAATATATAATAAGAAGTGACAAATACATAAGACTTAAATAATTAATTAATTATAATATGTAAATTATAAAATTATTGAAATAGTTAAATAAATATTTAAGTATATGATTAACATTAAAAATATATACCACTTATATTCTAAAACAATAATTTATGTATAGAAAAGTGAAAACAAACACCCGTGCGGTTGCACGGGTCAAAATCTAGTATTACTTAAAAATACACTGTATATTATAACCATGTGGTTGATATGTTGAACTATAATTTTTATGGTTGTACATTGCAATTTTCTTATTTATAAATTGATTGCTTTTTGATCAATATATTACATAATATGTTTTATTTTAGTGAAATTTCAACGTTATATGTTGTTTATGGGAAAAGTGTAGAGCATAGGGTTTATGTTTCACAAATAAGGATTTAAGACTTATGGTTTATGTACAAGAATTTAATTATAGTATATAATATATAGTATGGTGAACAAAAAAAAATATATAATATATAGTATTATTTATTTTTCAGGGGGTAAAGTTGAGTATCTGCTGTAAGCCTTAGGGAGTACATTAATTTCGATTCAAACAATTAAGTAGAGATGTTTTCTGAAGAGTAGAGATGTTTTCGTGGTTTAAAAAGTTCACTCTAAATGCTCTATTTGGTAGAGTTTGAGTATTTCTACTATGATATTTTAATAATTTTGGGCTATTCATAAACATTTTTATTAGTAAACAAATCACACCTCCTAAATATATATACAACCAAAATCATTATTAGAATTACTTTTTGCAGAAAATTAAAGCATGAACGTTTTCTTTACGGTGGATAAAGAAAAGATCGAGAAAGACTACCACACAAATCCAGCAATTTGCAATTGACATAAAAAAAGTTGACCAAAACGTAGAATTAAATTCCAACATATCAGAATAGTACTTTTCAAAGACAAAAACACATTAGAATAATACGCATCCGTTTTGAATACGTCAAACAGTGAATAAAATACATAACATAATTTTTTAATATTTAGTTAAGCCTTCCGTCAATTTGCACATTAAGACAAAGACAGACTATATTTAAAACAAAAATATCAGATAGTAAGTTTCGATTGTTTCGATTTTTTATATACATGAAACACTAGAAGTTTTGGTGTCCATATAATACATATCCATTCTGTTTTAATAAAAACACTTTCTTTCATCTTTGAAAATCAAACAATACACGTTTTCTCATCCCTACCATGGAATAAAGAAAGATCCCTATATAAATATAAGAAAGTTCTAATAAAAACATTTGCTGTTTTACACATAAATTAAGACATGGGGAGTTTCCCTGCTTTGATGATCATCCTCGCTTCGTCTCTTCTCACTGTCCTCGAAGTTGTTAATGGTGCCAAATGTTACGGAAGCTCCAACAGCAACAGCAGCTACTCTCGGAATCGCGACAATCTCTTCTCTACTCTTGCTAATAATGTTGTCACTAACGGCGGAGTCTACAACTCTTCTCTCGGCCAATATCCTAACAAGGTTTACGTTCTTGGCCTCTGCGCAAGAGGCTACGAGCCAAAACCTTGTATCAGCTGTGTTGAAAAATTAACTCTGGAAACACAAACGGGTTGTGGAAGCATCATGAAGTCGTTCATATGGGACAGTGACGATGGAGACCGCGTTTCTTGTCTTGTACGTTCCTCAAACCACTCTTTTGGGAACCTCGAGCTTGATCCTCCTGTAATAGGGCCAAGTCCAAATCATTTCGCTCAATCTGTAAACATGACCCTTTTCATGCAACAGTGGGAATACACGGTTAATAAGACCCTCGAGGCTGCCACAAAAGCTGATACTTCCTCGATGCACAAGTACTATAGTGCTGTACACGCCCAGCTCACAGAGTTTTCAGATGTTTACATGATGATGCAATGCACACCCGACATAACTTCTCAAGATTGCAAACAATGTTTAGAAGATAGTGTGAAATACTTTAGAGAACAGTTTCGCGGAAAAACAGGGGGCATGGCTAGTTTTCCGAGCTGTTTATTCAGATGGGATCTATATTCTTTCTATGGTGCTTTTGGTCATGTTACAAGAGTTCCTGCACTTCCTCTACTTCAGGCTCCGAAAAAGGGAAGCTCTGTACCAGAAAAGAAAGGTAAAGCAAATGAGTTTGAGCTTTGTCAAAGTTTTGTAAGTAAAGTAAGAATTCTATAGATTAAAAATTTGAAAACATTTCGTCAAAAAAAAATTCTATAAATTAATAATGTTAGAATTATGCTGTTTTGTTAATTTATATAGTTATTAATGTACGATTTTTTTTTAGATTTATATATTTTCAAATATATTTTTATGAAAAATTGATTTTACAGTATACTATATTGATTAAATTTTACATAAACAAATTTCAAATTGTTTTATTCAATTATTTGGTGTATAAAATATGTATTTATATTTATATGCATTTAATAACATAAAAATATTTTAAAATGTTCTAAAAATTTAAAGTTGACTCCACTATGAATATAAACAAACTTCACAATGTTTTGTTAATAATTATATAAATATTATACACATTAATTATTAGTTTGTGTAAATATTGGGATCATATATTTATAAAAATATTTTTTTATATTTTATTATCTTATCTAATTATCGAATTGTGTCATATTTTATTCTAATCTAAGAATTGGAGAAAATTTTAATTTTTAATTTTTTATTAATTCGAAAATACTAATTTATAGAATTTCTAATGATATAGAGGATCTATAAGACTAAAGGGTTGAAATTTTCAGGAAGAAACATGCATAGGGGAATTATCACGGTAATTGTGGTTTTTACTTTCATTAATCTTTTGATATCTATTGGTTTCTACAAAGCAAAAGACCGGAGGAGAAAATTAAATAACGGAATAAATGGTAAGTGCACCTTTATTTCTTGCTTCAGTCAACCTTATATTGTAGAGAGTACTGAGACTTAATTATTTCTTTTCGTTTTAGGTTGCACTTTAGAATACTCAGATTCGGATGGCCATTTTATGTTAAGGTTTGATCTTAGTATGATCATATTGGCAACGGCTGACTTTTCGCCTGAAAATAAGCTTGGCCAAGGTGGATTTGGTACGGTTTATAAGGTATTGATAACAACTTTTCTAATAATACTAGTGAGGGATCTTGGTCTTGGATGAGTAACAAATCTTGAGACACTAATTTCAGGGGATATTGCTAAACGGGAAAGAGATAGCTGTGAAGAGATTAACCAGAGGTTCAGAAGGAGGTGTGGAGTTTAAGAATGAGGTTTCACTCTTGACAAGACTCCAGCATAAGAATCTGGTTAAGCTTCTTGGTTTCTGTAATGAAGGAGATGAGGAGATTCTTGTCTACGAGTTTGTCCCTAACTCAAGTCTTGACCGCTTTATCTTCGGTAAGACTTTGAAAGACAGCTGCACTTTTGATAGTTTTTAGAAACTCTTAGCAATAAAAATGTTTAAAAAAAAATCTGTAGATGAAGAGAAGCGTCAGCTTCTTACATGGGAAGTGAGGTTTAAAATTATAGAAGGAATTGCTCGAGGTCTTGTTTATCTCCATGAAGATTCTCAGCTGAAGATTATTCACCGAGACTTGAAGGCAAGCAACATCCTTTTAGATGCAGAGATGAACCCTAAGGTTGCAGATTTTGGGACAGCGAGACTGTTTGACACCGATGAGACTCGAGCTGAAACTCAACGAATAGCTGGAACCCGGTAAAAGCATATCAATCAATTTTGAAGACTAATAAATACGCTCACCATCAATTAACGTTATTATAGTTGCATATATGCAGTGGATATATGGCTCCTGAATACCTGAATCATGGGCAAATCTCAGCTAAATGTGATGTATATAGCTTCGGTGTGGTGCTTCTAGAGATGATAAGTGGTCGAAGAAATAATAGCTTTGTGGGAGAAGGAATTGTAGCTTTTGTAAGTTTCTTCTCATATTAGTCTTCTTGGTCCTTCCTCTGGTATCCTAAAATAAGAATATATATTTTCTTTGGTTCAGTCATGGAAGAGATGGGTTGAAGGAAAGCCTGAGATCATAATTGATCCTTTATTGGTAAAGAAACCGAGTAGCGAGATCATTAAGCTGATCCAGACTGGTCTGTTGTGTGCTCAACAAAACCCAACAAAGAGACCAACCATGAGCACTGTAATAGTTTGGCTTGGCAGTGAGACCATCACCATTCCTTTACCTAAGGCTCCTGCTTTCACAGCGAGTCGTTCCCAATCTGAAGATGGTACTACGTCAATGAGCAATGTCTTGACGGAGTTGAGTTGTCGTTGAGTTGCAAATTGTTAATTTATATGTCTTTTTTAACGTAGTACCTGAAGTTCTAATTGTATTGAACTGAGAAAGAGTAGCAAAAGTATAAATAGATACAATCCTAAGTTCTAGAAACCTCTACAGAGAAAAGATTGCAATGGCAGAAGCTGAAAAGGGATTTTTAGTCGTTGTTTTGCAACAATGCAGTGGTTGATCATGATCAGCCGGCTTCGTGAAGTTTCACGTATCAACAAGTACTAACATGTGGATCATTTTTTTCTTCTTATCGTTATGTTTCGTAGAATCCAACTCATGAGATAATCAATGTAAGAAAATATATATACATTGATCATGTTCCCAACTCAATGTCCTAGAATCCAACTCATGAGATTATTACTCCACGACACACGGGATCGACCAATCCATAACATGGGATAATGTCGATCTCGTGTTCAAGTCCGCCGAGAGACACCATGAGGCCAATCCAACTCTCTCAGTGATAGCTCAAAGTTTTAACCTTTTAATTACCTTACTAGGTTAAGACCCGCGTCTTGCGCGGGATAAATATTATATATATATAAATTATTTTATATATTATATGTTTATAACATATTATGAAATAATAAATATATATTAAATAATTAAAAAATCATTATCTACTACTTATATAATTAAATTGGTGCGAACATATAAATAAATTTTATAAATAAAAAAATATTTATATTTGATATGATACATAATTAAATTTAAATGATAGTAACATATATATGGTAAATTTTAATATTAATATTTATTAGATGATGCTTTTTGCTCATATTTTTTTTTATCATTTGTATCTGTTATACCAAAAAGTCTAAATTAGTGATAACAAAATTTTCACTATGGGATTAATGGTTTAAGTAATTTATAATATTTTAAAAAATTAAGTTGTCAATATTTTTTCAAATTTTTTATCAAAAAAATGTTCAAAAAAAATTTCAAAATTAAGATATTTATATATTTTTATATGGCATATAGTTTAATTTAAAATGATACATATATTTATATATCTTTTATTTTTGATATTTATTAAATGAGACTTTCAACTTATATTATTTTTTAATTATTTTTATCATGTCATAACAAAAATTTTAAATCATAGATCACAAAATTTGAATGTGAAACTTTTAACAGTTTTAGTAATTTATACTCGCTTTCAAAAATTCAAAATATAATATATAAATAATTTTTTAAATTTTTATTATATAGTTACTATGATTGTTTAATTTATTTTAATAGCTTAAAATTAAACAAATATAATTATAATACACACTTATTTTTATCAAATCTTTATTATTCAAAATCATTAATTGTCATATATACTTTAGCCACATTAGGCAATTCCGTAATCTTATTTAAAGAAATAACGAAGCACATTTAATAATGTATTTATTGTGGTTTAATAAAAAACTTATTATATATTTAGATGAACCAACCTATTTATCTAAGGATTCTAAGAATCATTCTATTGATGACATGTGGCTACAAAAAAATGTTGCAATGCTTCTCAAATAATATATAGGGGATAAGTTCACATCAATAAAAGTAATATAAAATAAATCAAATACACTTAGACCAATGTTATACAACAACTCTTTGAAAATAAAATTAAGCTAAGGCGAAAGGGGAAAGTTTGTTTTCTTATATAGTAAATACAGTGTAAAACTTATGAATAATGAGCTTCATGCATTAAGGAAATCACGGAAAATCAGATTATGAATATAGAAAATTTATCATTAAATCAATTAAGCACTATTCTAGAACTTCAAAATTTAAAACAGAAATATTTCATTATAAAAATATTTTAATTTAAAAATTTAGTAAAAAATAATTAATTTAACAAATAAACATATTTTAAAATTTGGAGAGATAAAAAAAATATGTAGCTTATATATGATTCTTTATATATATATACATATATAATAGGAGAAGATATCCCGTTTTTTTTATCGTGATTTGCTATATTTTTAATGGACATTGGATGTTTGTATTGATTTAATAATGCAAAGAATAATGCATAAAGTAAAGAATTTAGTGTATGATTAGGGAACATATAAGTCTATACAAACAAAATTTGGGCATTTTTTAATATGTTATTCTATTTGATTATTATAAATCAAGAATGTTTTGTCACAAATGTAACAAGAATACATTATTTTTCATTAAAAACTGATGATAAAATAAATTATGTATAAAAAATTTAATGATTATATCAATAATTTTGAAAAAAGCACATGAATAACAGTATTATAAAATTATAAAACAAATAACAACAGTTTCAAACGACATATTTAATAAACTTTTTATAAAAACTAAATTTTGACCCGTATAAAAAAAAATACCGACATATGCTTGTGTGTCAAACTTTAAATGGGTTACCGTTTATTACCCTAATAATAAAACTCAAAAAATTTCTATTTTTGTAAAGACCATTTTTAATTTGTATATATTTGAATTAAATTACATATAAACTTATGTTTTAAAATTTACCTTCAAATCTAACATAATAAAAACATATATCAATGCTTTCTTTTAATATTCAGTAGTTTATTTATCATATGTATAACTAATAACAAATGTTTAAATGTTAACATAAATGAATATATATAATTATCATATGTGTAACTAAATTTACTAGATAATTAATCAATTATTTAATTACTTTCAATTTTAAATAGAAAGACATAAGAATATTCAATTAATAATCTATTAGTTAAATACAAAATATTCTTAAAATATGTTATTTCATGCATATGTTAATTCGTCAAATATCAAACGCAAATACAATAAAATAAATATATAATAAAAAGCAGAAAATACTATGAAAGTTTTAAACAACTAATTAAGTTACAACTTGTAAACTATAAAATTATTGTGTTTGAAGGATTCATATAAACAATTCAATTTACGGTTAATGTTTTTTTTTGTTTCACCTTAGGGTTATCCTGTAAATGGACAAGCGAAACACCAGCGGAATTGGGATGTCCATATCAACCGAATGTTGACACAAAGCAACACAGAACGATCAAACCGGAAATACGTTCACTGCCTATCGAGAACCGAGAAGCAGTTGACTGAGGCTTGTAAGCCACTTTCCGGTGTCAACAAAAAGAGGAAATCAAACTAAACAAGGTGACACTTTCGGAATGGACCGCCACCGACTTCCGAAAGATTTAGAGAGAGACAAAGCATAAGAAATCCGCTGTAATGATAGACGACAAACAGCCGACATGAAAGCTGTTTTTTTTACCGCCATGTATACCATAACCCAAGATATGCTTCCGATGTAAAAAATATGTATGATTTATTCTAATATTATTATTTGGTTAAATTATGTTGGTAAAGAAAATATACATCAAATTAAATAGGAAGGAAAAAGAAGAAATGAGAAAAAAAACTGATTAAAAATGAATCAATTTTGAAATTGTTTAGGGAAACATAGATAATATAGTACATAAAAATATATTGCATACCCTAACCATATAGTTCATATGTTCAATTATAATTTTTTTATGGTTATACATAATATGTTCAATTATATTTTTTTATGGTTATACATTCTAATTTCCCAACATAGTAAACGTTATCCATAATGCACGTAAATGAACCTATACCTCCTAAATAAAATATCCATTCAAATTCATTTCAATAATTATTTTTAACAGAAAAACTAATAACATGAACGTTTTGTTTACGGTGGATAGAGAAAAAAAAAAGAACATGACCGTCTTCTTTACGGTGAATACAGAAAAAAGAACATGAACGTTTTCTTTACGGTGGAAAGAATACCACACAAAATCCAGCAATTTGGTAATTGACATACCAGAAGAACTTGACCAAAACGTACGCACCTGTTTTAAAAACGTCATCAAACTGTGAATAAAATACAGAACACAAATTTTAATATTTTTTAAGCGATTGTATCTTACACATTTAGACAAAAAAACTATTTAAAAAAAATATCAGATATTATTTGGCATCACGAACAAATTTCAGTTTATGGTGTCCATATAAGATATATCCGTTTTGTTTAATAATCAACACATTCTTTCCCTATCAGTAAGGGTAAATCTCCAAAATATCACATTTTGTGGTAAAATAGTATTTTAGGGAAAAAAATCTCTAAAATGGTATTTACTAATGATGGATTAAATTTTCGAGGAAAGCTTTTTTTTAATTTATTTTCACAAAAATAGTTTTCGAAGAGAAAAATGACGGAAATAAGTTTTATTAAAGCATAAAAACATATATTATGGTTTAGGGTGTAGAGTTAAACGGTAGGTTTTGAGGATAAAATTTCAAATTTTAAAAAAGAATATTAAAATTTTTTAAAAAAAAATTCTATTGGTCATTTTTCTCCTTGAAAACTATTTTCGTGACAAAAACTGGTTCTCTAAGAGAATTGCCCATGATAAAATGATTAAGTACTTCAAACATTAAATTTTATTCTAACCTCGATTCCTAAATATTTAATTCTAAAATCTAATTACTAAATTCTAAACCAATTGTTTTTAACTCTTAGTAGTTATCTCAGTAAAGAAAGAGCTCTATAAATGTAACAATGTTAGTACTCGAAGAAGTACAAGAAAATAAAACACTTGCTATCTTACATTAAAAAAAGATATGGGCAAATTCTCAGCTTTGATTGCTTCTTCTCTTCTTTTTGTCCTTCAAACCCTCGAAGTTGTTAATGGCGCCGAGTGTTTTGGAAGCTTAGTTGGCAACAGCAGCTACTCCCAGAATAGAATAAATCTCTTCTCAACTCTTTCTAATAAAGTCCTCACTAACGGCGGAGTCTACAACGCTTCACTCGGCCAATATCCCAACAAGGTTTACGTTCTTGGCCTCTGCGCAAGAGGCTTCAAGCCAAACGCTTGTTCCAATTGTGTGGAAAAATTGGCACAGGAAACACAAAAGGATTGTTCAAACATCATGGACTCGTTCGTTTGGGGCAGTGACGAAGAAGAGCTTGTTTCTTGTCTCGTACGTTCCTCAAACCGCTCTTTTGGGAACGTCCAGACTAGTCCTCCTAAAATAGGGCCAAGTCCAGATCATATCGGGCCATTGATAAACATGACCCTTTTCATGCTACAATGGGAATACACGGTTAATAAGACCCTCGAGGCTGCCACAAAAGCTAATGCTTCCTCGGCACAGAAGTACTATAGTGCCTCATACGCCGAGTTCACAGCGTTTCCGAATGTTTACATGCTGATGCAGTGCACACCCGACATAACTTCTCAAGGCTGCAAGCAATGTTTGGAAGCTTGTTTGAAATACTTTAGAGAACAGTTTCTGGGAAAAACAGGGGGCATGGCTACTTTTCCAAGCTGTTTTTTCAGATGGGATCTATATACTTTCCATGGTGCTTTTCTGAATGTTACAAGAGTTCCGGCACTTCCTCGACCTCCGCCTCAGGAAAACGGGAGCTCTATACCAGATAAGAAAGGTAAGACATATGTTGTAAATATAATAAAGAGGATTCGCAGACTAACAAGGGTTTAAAATTTCCAGGAAGAAGCATGCTATGGGTAATCATCACGATAATTGGGGTTCTTACTTTTATTAACGTTTTGGTATTTCTTGGTTTCTACAAAGTCAATGCTTGGAGGAGAAAATTTAACAACGGAAAAAATGGTAAGTCCACCTTGTTTATTGCTTCAGTCGACCTTTCTGATGACTTATTTTTGTTCGTTTTAGTTGGTGGTGCAGAATACGCTGATTCAGATGGTCAATTTATGTTACGGTATGATCTTGGTATGATCTTATCAGCAACCGCTAACTTTTCGCCTGAAAATAAGCTTGGGCAAGGTGGATTTGGTACCGTCTATAAGGTAGTAATACCATTTTTTTCTAGTTATATTATTGATATCTTGCTTGGTCTTGGATGAGTAACAAATCTTGAGAACGTATCGGGTTTCAGGGGAAACTACTTAACGGGAAAGAGATAGCCGTAAAGAGATTATCCAGAGGTTCAGAAGGAGGTATAGAGTTTAAGAATGAGGTTTCACTCTTGACAAGACTCCAGCATAAGAATCTAGTTAAGCTTCTTGGTTTCTGTAACGAAGGAGATGAAGAGATTCTTGTCTACGAGTTTGTACCCCACTCAAGCCTTGACCGATTTATCTTCGGTAAGATTTGGAAAGACCAGATTTATATGAAACATTCTAATAGAGATTTATCGTTTACAAGAGCCAAAATTTTTAAAAAACTTTATATATTAATTTATAATTTATATAATCTTTAATATAAAATACAGCAAAACTATAAATTTTGGAAAATACTTATCTAATAGTAAAATAGTAAATTATTTATAAAAAGAAAAAATGATATATTATAAAACTGTAATATATTTTTAAAACAAAATATATTTATTTATTGGATTGTAGACAAGGTTTTGGATAGGACAGTTTCGTTTAGTTTCTAAAAATAAAAGCAATAATAATGTTTCTTTCAAATCTGCAGATGAGCAGAAGCGTTCGCTTCTTACATGGGAAGTGAGGTTTAAAATTATAGAAGGAATTGCTCGAGGTCTTGTTTATCTCCATGAAGATTCTCAGCTGAAGATTATTCACCGAGACTTGAAGGCAAGCAACATCCTTTTAGATGCAGAAATGAACCCTAAGGTTGCAGATTTTGGGACAGCGAGGTTGTTTGACACCGATGAGACTCGAGCTGAAACAAAACGAATAGCTGGAACTCGGTAAAAGCATATCAATCAATTTTGAAGACAAATAAATACGCACACCAACAATTAACGTTATTATAATTGTATATATGCAGTGGATATATGGCTCCGGAATACCTGAATCATGGGCAAATCTCAGCTAAATCTGATGTATATAGCTTCGGTGTGGTGCTTCTAGAAATGATAAGTGGTCAAAGAAATAATAGCTTTGAAGGAGAAGGAATTGCAGCTTTTGTAAGTTTCTTCACATATCAGTCGTCACGTATCTTCAATCTAATGTAGAAAGTAAGAATATAACTTTTCTTTTGGTTCAGGCATGGAAGAGGTGGTCTGAAGGAAAGCCTGAGGTTATAATTGATCCTTTATTGGTAGAAAATCCAAGTGTCCAGATCATTAAGTTGATCCAGACTGGTTTGTTGTGTGTTCAAGAGGATGCAACAAAGAGACCAACCATGAGCTCTGTAATGGTTTGGCTTGGCAGTGAGACCATCACTATTCCATCACCTAAGGCTCCTGCTTTCACAGACAGTTATTCTCAATCTGAAGATGGTACAATGTCCATGAGCATTGTCTTCTCGGAGTTGAGTTCTCGTTGAGTTATAATTTGTTAATCCATATGTTCTTTTAAGGTGTAACAATTATTCTACTTGATTTGAATTAAAAAGAGAGACTATAAAGTATATGAATAAATACATAATCCTAAGTTCTAGAACCTCTACAGAGAATATATGATAGTATTACTTATACAGATTTAATTTTCAATTTCTTGTTGTAATCGCCATGAATCTTAATATGGCCCTTCAAGATCGGTAATTGAAGACTTGTGCTGTAGATCAATCATGGTACGCAATACGCCAACACGCATGGTATTGGAATATTGCCGCTGG
The DNA here is from genome assembly GCF_000309985.2 of Brassica rapa. Lineage (NCBI taxonomy): Eukaryota > Viridiplantae > Streptophyta > Magnoliopsida > Brassicales > Brassicaceae > Brassica > Brassica rapa. The sequence continues at coordinate 14,085,959 of NC_024797.2, forward strand.
ATTGGAAACTTTGCAATCCTGGTCTAGAGAGACCTCTCTCCAACAGGGGCACGCTTATTATTGACCATTATTTGAAAATTGGGGTATTTTTTTGGCTTAAATACAAATTTAAGTTTTTTTGGCTTAAATTCGAAAGTTCAGGATTTGTTTGGCCATTTTCTCGAAATTTAAGTTAGACATAAGTGTTTAATGGAGTTTGAACAAACTAATTTTAGGAAGTTACATGTTTTGAGCTGATTATTTTTTTTTTAAAAAAAAATCAAAATTTAGTCGGAGATGTTACCCACTTGGTCGTAACCTACATCCACCAGTGAGTGTGGGTGAGAGAGTTAGGTTTCCACCGTAGGTTGCGTTTGGATTTAGAGAGAACTTTCAAACGGCTAAAAACTGAAAAACAAAACGTAGTACGAAGTTATCTCCATATTTTTATTGATTTTTTAAAATGGCCAATTACAATTATCTCGATAGTATTGTTTGAAAATTCAGTTTAATACTTGTCGTTTTAGATTTAAAATAGTCAATTATAATTATATCATTATTAAACAAAAATGTTGTCCATACTGTTACTATTAAAAAAAACTTATTTTCTATTTAAAAATATTTTAAATTAATTATTTAAGGTGAGTTTTTAGTTACAAAAAAAATATTTTAAATTAAGACATAGGAAACTAATATATAAGAAATGTTACTATATTCTACACCATATAGTATAGTAGGTACATTGAATCTCGTGCAAGACATTCTTTAGTATCCTTTATATACTAAAGCGCAAGTCGCTTGGCGAATAAAAACTAGACATGTGGCAAAAAAAATTTAAAAAAAATAATTATTTTCATCACTCTTTTTTCGGCAGTTATAATATTCAACAACCAATTTCCTAATTTTGCTATCTTTTACGTTAGCTTATAAATTTGCTATCTTTTCTTCATCTCTTATATAAATTATCCTAAAACCAGATGATACTTTAACTTTTCAAAACTCTTATACTCATTTTTTTCATCGACAACTACTCTTATTCAAAAGCGAGCTTTCTCAAATAGTGTGATCTACAAATGTTTAATGTATACGAAGGATTCATCCAGCTGGTGGTGAATGATACATGTGTCTTTTTCTACTATATTACTATATCAACCTGGTGATATGGATGATTGTCTACATGTGTCTATTTCTATGATATAAAAAAATCTAGCGATCAAATACAAGATTTTCTATGTGTTTTTGTGATTGTATTATTAATATAATAAAGGATAGATAAAATACAAAGTCCATAAAATTAATTTAACAATAAAAAGAGATAAAAATAGAATAACTACCCACGATTACATATCCCACAAACTATTTTCCTAATTATTCTCAACTGAACACCATCATCACATGATAGTTTTCATCTTTCCCTTTCTTTTTATCACCACCGTTTTTTTTCTTCTCATCATCGTTTCATCTCTCTCTTTTTTACCATCGTAGCCAAAACACTCTGCAAAGGTTTATGCTTTCTATCAATATTTTTAGAATAATTCTTTTCTTCTTATCTTAGCATTTCACAAGGAACGTCATTGGTTCTACTGGCTTTTATGTTTGTATGATACAGGGTCTGAAAGGACAAAGTCAAAACGTAAGGATGCTGAGAAGGTAAAATGATCTTGTGTTAATATCTAATGGAACTTCAGTTTGTTAATTTGAATCCTGTCTTTAATACCTTTAAATAAAATAATTAAGAACGTAAGAGATTTGCTCCGTGCATAGCACGGGAGACACACTAGTAGCCTCATAAAGCACCAGACATCATATGATTCTATATTATACAATATATAGTATAGTATAGTCGAATGGAAACAAATGACATATTTATTTAACTATGTTATGTACAAGAATTAATTACACTGAAATTTATCTGAAATGTCCAAACTAATTAATCCGAAATATCCAAAAAAATTATCTAAATAACCGATATTTTATCTGAATTGTCCAAACTACCCGAACTATTCAAACCCGAACCGCAACCAAATGAGAACAAAATATTTTTCAGGTATTTTCCGATTCTTTGTTTTACTATCCGAACCGAACCCAAAACTATCCAAACCGAACCGAAAATATGTCAAGTAGTAAATTGATCCTCTAGTCCCCTATCCGAACTACTCGAAACCCAAAATATCTAAACTGGACCGATACCCAAAATACCCAGGCCTAATGTAAACAATGTGGCATGCAGTGTCATCATTTCCAATCAACGTCGTTTCCACTTCCAAACAATATAGCACCTGTGAGTGGACTTAACTCGTCAAGCACCCAACTTGGAAGTTTCCAGTGGGGTTAAAATAGACAACTGGATCTGAATGGAGTCAAGCAGCCAACTTCGAAATTTCCCAATCTGAAGATGGTACAATGTCAATGAGCAATGTCTTCACAGAGTTAAGTTGTCGTTAAGTTATAAATTTGTTAATTTATGTTGTTTCAAGGTAGTACTAAATGTATCGAATTGAGAAAGAGAATAGTAAAAAGTATGAGTATATACAATCCTAAGTTCAGAAACCTCTACATAGAATATATGTAACTACCATTTATACAGATTTGATTTAATATTTGTTACGGTAACTAGGTCCTTGTCCGCGCTATGCGCGGATAGTATTTTGATTTTTTCATATTTTATACTATTATGCAAATTGTTTAGCTTTATAAAATGTTATGTTTTTACTGTAAATTTGGAATTAAAAATCCAATTTTTCCTTACTGTAAAGTAAGTTAATTTTTTTGAATCTTACCACAACACATTATACATGAAGAGAATATAGTTGGTCTTTATATTCTTATTTGGTGTAATATTAAAAATTTTGATGGTTTGTTTAAATGGTCTTTTTTAAATTATATATTTTAGGATTGATTTTCGTGACTATATTCTATAATTGTCCCATATAGACATCCACATAAATATAGACTTCTAATAAATTTGTTAATTGAGATATTTAGTTTTACTTTCAACTTTATTCTCTTTTTTGGTACCCTCATGCTAGCTTGTGGGGCTAACCAACTTGGTGCAAAAAAGTTTACAAAAGCTGATCGAGATGCCCGTGATCAGACTCCTTTTGCTAGGCTATTCGTACAGAATTTTAAAGATCTAGGAATATAAGCAATAGAAAGTCCAAAAAATTCTTTGGATACAGCCTGTATTTCGTCGAGCTCCGAGTCCAACGCAGGCCAATCTTCCTCCTTTTGAATGAGTATAACCAATTGTTCACAGTCGATTGAAAGACCATCTCCCTGTGTCCAAACTTCAGTATCACTTGCATTGCCCATAGCAAACCTTCAGCTTCCGCTTGCAGTGGTGATTTGGTGCGTTATTTCGGCTCTTGCTCCAAACAGCATTGGAAAGTCACCATCCATTAACACAAAGCCTAGTCCAGATATGTTTCTTTCATTTATCCAGGATGTCTAGCAGGAGCGTTTCTTTGCGGAGGAATAGTTGTATCCGTTACCTCAACTCCCATATCAATCTCCATAATCTCGTCTATACGTTGAGTTATCCTCCAACACTCTGCTTCAATTTCATTCGCTAATGGGAAATACATAATTCCTACGATACTATTAATGATTGTTTTTTTTTGTAACACCGATACGGTAAAATTATGTTTTATTTAACAAAACTCTTATTTTAGTTTTGTATTAAAGAATCAATCATATTTTATATTATCCATAATTTTATTAAATTTGCTTATTTGTCATGTTTTTATTAGGTTTTAGCTAAATCATTGATTTATTATTTATTTATTATATATTTTTAGCTAAGTCACTAATTTATTAATTTAAAAATACCCTTAATTAATATTTTATATATATATATATTAAAAAATGAATTTTATTTTAGTAATATTAAATTTCTGTTTTATATTAAAATTTAGTTAGTTTTTCTTATTTGTCATATTTTATTAGGTTTTAGACTTTTAGATAGGTTATTGATTTATTATTAATTTATAACTGATTCACTAATGTGTTAATTAAAACAATACCCTTAATGAATTTTATATATAATTAAAAACGAATTTTTATTTTAATCATATAAAATTTATATGTTATATTAATATTAAATAATTGATTCTAAAATAATATAATAAAATTATCACAAAGTTTAAAAATAAGATAATTCTTATATATATTTTGTTGCTATCTGAAAACAATAATTAAATATTATTCAAGAAAAAAACATTTATATAAAGATATTTTCTAAACTATTTGTAAGATTAGAGTGTTTTAAAAAATTTAACACGGGATGTTTAGAACACATGATTATGTTTATGAGAGAGTGGCTCGGGAATGTGCTTCAAAATGGGTCGAATGGGCTCCGAAAATAGTTTTTTTTTAACTCAACTCCAGTCCGGATGACATGGCATCTTGGTTGGTTTACAATATTTTGCCCATGTGGCAGGGCTTAGAAATGAGAGATTTAGTCCCTTTTATATAGTAGGATCTCCATCAATATTAAAATGCCCCCAAGCTTGGTAATTGAAGACTTTAAACAAGCTTAATTGGAAAGAAGTCACATGGTATCCTTTATAAATATTATTTTCTATTTTTTTATCTTCCTTTGGTACGTTTGAATAAGCATGGGCAAACTTGATTGATGCAAGAGGGCAACCAACAAGTTTGGGGGGGGGGGGGGGGGGGGGGGAATCACCATATTGCTCAAAGGTCATGTCGAAATCCCGGTCCAGCAAACCTCAGGCCAAAGGTCTTTTACTACCCAAGTAAACCCGCCTCTAAATAAGTATTACTCCAACTTTGTGAATACTTAGTTGTCATTACATTTTTTTATTATTTCTTTGAATCTCTCTTTTATGTTTACTCTCACAGAGATGACTGTGTGAAGTAAGTTTGGGGGGAAGTAAGTTTGGGGGGGGGGGGGGGGGGAGGGGGGGGGGGGGGGAATCACCATATTGCTCAAAGGTCATGTCGAAATCCCGGTCCAGCAAACCTCAGGCCAAAGGTCTTCTACTACCCAAGTAAACCCGCCTCTAAATAAGTATTACTCCAACTTTGTGAATACTTAGTTGTCATTACATTTTTTTTTATTATTTCTTTGAATCTCTCTTTTATGTTTACTCTCACAGAGATGACTGTGTGAAGTAAGTTTGGAGAATAATCTATCATCTCACCATATGCTTTGTTTTGTCTACTTGTGATGAGTCTTATGCATTGTATTGTAGATGGTTATTGCATAGAAACCCAATGTGAATTTGGCCTAATTGAGTAGACTTTAGCCTTTGATACACCGAAAAATGGAAAACCATGCATGGATTTCTCGGCTTACTTGTTCACGTCTTAATCGAAGTTGCTTTATTTAATGCTATTCATGTGAATTTGAACTTAATTTTGACTTGTAAATAGTCCAAGCATCCTTCCACTCTTAGCCCTTTCTTCCTTTCAAGTTAACATTCATTAGTTAGTGAGGTCTTTTACGAAAGCTTGAGATATGCATAATGTTGAGAGTATTGGAAACAACCGGAAGAAACCCTTATAGCGAGGAAAAAAAAAGAAAAAAAGTATGGGGAAGAAGAAAGAATGAGAGCTAAAGAAAAGAGAAAAGTGAAAAAGTACATAGTACACAAAGAAAAGAAACAAAGGGTTCATGTGGTGAGAGTGTTCTTGGGTGATCTTTGTGTCTTTTGGTGAGTGAAAAGAGAGATTGACAATGAGAATGAAGGGTAGAATAATGGATACTGAGCATTGTATGCATCAGTTGTTCTCTTTCTTAGATATATTATGCGTAATGCCAACTTACTTGTTCTTGAGAGTAAATTACAAAGGAACTTAATAACCCTCTTGATTCACCAATATTAAATCCTTCCTCTTCATTGCTAAATAGTTTGTGATTGCTTGTCCATTTGTGAGAATGCACCTTGAGCTTAATGAATGTTAAATGGCTTGTGGATATGATTGCATATGGAAGTCAAGGCATGCGCTAGATAGCAAAACATTTGACTTGCGATAAGTATGGTGAAGCACGAAAGAGTAAGAATGGAGTTGCTTTGGAAAAATTTTAGGTTCAACTTTGTGTGTTTCTTTTGGCTATGAGTTTGCACCTTCAAACTTCTTTTCTAAAAGTTTCTTGCTTGTTTACTTGTGGACAAGTAAATGATAAGTTTGGGGGAGTTGATGTATTGCTATTTTAATTATTTTTAGCCCCTTTTTTAACTCATTATAATTCATTTAGATTGCACTTAGTAGTATATATTGCATTTTCCTGTTCATTTGCATATTATAGATATTGGAGTGGTTACTTTAGGATTTTGGAGTAATTGGAGCGGATTAACCCACAAGGGTTTGAAATATCTACTTGGATGAAGGTTTTAAAGATATCTACTGAATCTCATTATTTACCACAACATAGGAAATTGAGTTATATTTCCAATAGAAGTGGTCTCAGATCGATCGGAGCTATATTCTAAGAGTTATGGCTAATTTACTGGAGACATATCAGTACCCGAGAACCTAGCGGCCAAGCCCAACCGCTGGCCGACGACCAAATCTCCTCCCACGACCCACGGTCAGACCCAGCGTCTGCGCTCGACCGCTGGACGTGCAGTCAACCATCAGCCCGACGATCGGGTGTCCAACGGACGATACCAGCGGCCAGCCTTTGCTGCTGATCGACCCGCAGACAGAAAAAAATTCAGGTTGGCCCGGGTTTTTCGGGTCGAGCCGGTTCGATTTACGTAGCCTATTTATACTATTTTAGACCTATTTTTATATCTAACTCTTTTTCTCTCAGGAACTCTTGATACATTTTTAAAATTTTGGATCTTTTGATTTTTTAAGCAATTTTTTTAATCATTTCTTATGTTTGTAGTTATTATCTACTTTTCTACCATGTTTATCTCTTAACTTTTCATGTGTTTAGTGGGTTTCATAGTGATTAGTTAGTACACACTTGTTAGACTCATGGGATATGTACGTAGATTAGGTTGATTTGGGGATGATTTAGGATGTTTAGTGTTTAATCTATATAATCCTTACTTGATTGGTGTATATTATGCTCACTTAAAATTGAAAATCATGAATATAGATCATAGGCTTTTCATGCCGAGAAGGTATTCTATGAAAAGCTGGAATGAACCAGTTTAAGTGCTTATCATGTTAGGCCAATGGAAATTGATGCTTAAGATGATTTGTGGTTGCATCGACTTGTGATTAATTAATACATAGTTGAATATGATTAGCCAATGAGAATTGATGTTAATTACATGATTAGTATAGAAATTAAGATCATGAAAGTAGATTAATGTTTAGTGATTGATTGTGATTGCGTTCATGTAATTACATGATTAGTATAGAAATTAAGACCCTAGACCTAAACCCTAAGCATCTAATCAATTGCCACACCCCTATTTTAAAACTTTGATTAAATCTTGCTTCTTTGTTTAGTGATTGATTGTGATTGCGTTCATTTTACTTTTTTACTGGACATTTTAGCCGTTAAATTTTATTCAAATTTTTATTCGATTCGATTCGAAAAATCTGGATATCTGTAATTATTTGAAGCAAACTAAATACTAAAAATCCATATCCGTTAAAAAGATGAAAATCACAAATACAAAAAAAATTAGAGACGTATATCCAATCCGCTCCGACATTTATACAATAAATGTATATCTATGATTAAATATAGAGTTTTAAATGCATAATATTATATAATTATTATCTAACATATAATTTATTAAATTTTATTTTAAAAGTTACTTATAAAAATATTAAATTAAACAAAAAAAGAATATAAAATATTTATACAAAACTACAATTTTTCTAAGAACATTTGTTTTATAAGAACATTATTAATTTAAAAAAATTATAAAACATATGGTTTCATTAATATTTTACTTTATATTTTTATTATGTTAAAATATATTTCTAAAAAATAAATCGGTATTATTTTTTTCTAAATTTACTTGTATTGAACAAAGTGGATGAAGTAGAAGTAAATATCTGTGAATATTTGCAAATATCAAAAAAAAAATATGGATATCCGGTATTCCGGTTTTCCGGATATCTGTATTTTTACGAAGCAATTTGTTTGAAGTCTTAGATAGAGAGTGAATTATAATTTATTTGAAGGTTATAGGGTGCAATTTCCCTTTAAATAATCAACACATACTTTCATCTTTAAAATAAACAATGCACATTTTCTCACCCTACCAAGGAATGGAATAAAAAAAGAGACCTATATATATCACAATATCTAACGTAGAAGTACAAGAAAAGAAAACATTTGCTAAAATACATTAAAAAAAACATTTGCTATACTACATAAAAATATGGGGAAATTCCCAGGTTTGATGATCATCCTAGCTTCTTCTCTTCTCTTTTTCCTTCAAACCCTCGAAGTTGTTAATGGCGCCAAGTGTTACGGAAGCTTAGCCAGCAACAGCAGCTACACTCAGAATCGCCGCAATCTCTTCTCTACTCTTGCTAATAAAGTCCTCACTAACGGCGGAGTCTACAACGCTTCACTCAGCCAATATCCCAACAAAGTTTATGCTCTTGGCCTCTGCGCAAGAGGCTTCAAGCCAAAAGCTTGCCTCAGTTGTCTCGAAAGATTGACTTTGGAAACACAAAAGGATTGTCCAAACATCATGGATTCGTTCGTTTGGGGCAGTGACGATGAAGACCGTGTTTCTTGTCTTGTACGTTCGTCAAACCACTCTTTTGGGAACCTCGAGCTTAGTCCTCCTGTTACAGGGATAAGTCCAGATCAAATCGAACCATCTATAAACATGACCCTTTTCATGCAACAGTGGGAGTACACGGTTAATAACACCCTCGTGGCTACCACAAAAGCTAATACTTCCTCTGTACATAAGTACTACAGTGCCGTAAAAGCCGAGTTCACAGCGTTTCCGAATGTTTACATGCTGACGCAATGCACGCCAGACATAACTTCCCAAGATTGCAAGCAATGTTTGGAAGCTTGTCTTAAATACTTTAGAGAACAGTTTCGGGGCAGAACAGGGGGCATGGTTAGTCTTCCGAGCTGTTTCTTCAGGTGGGATCTATTTTCTTTCCATGGTGTTTTTGATAATGTTACGAGATTTTCTGCACTTCCTAGACCTCAGCTTCAGGAAAAGGGGAGCTCTATACCAAATAAGAAAGGTAAAACATATGTTGTAAGCATAATAAAGATGTAGCTTTCAGAAAGAAAAAAAAAATATATATATATATATAATAAAGAGGTTCTCAAACTAATTTACAAGGATTTAAAAATTTCAGGAAGAAGCATGCACTGGGGAATTATCACGATAATTGTGGTTTTTACTTTCTTTAATCTTGTGGTATTTATTGGTTTCTACAAAGTAAAGTCTTGGACGAGAAAATTAAACAACGGAACAAATGGTAAGCGCACCTTGTTTCTTGCTCCCGTCAAGCTTTGTAATGACTTATTTCTTTTCATTATAGTTGGTTGTGCAGAATACTCTGATTCAGATGGTCAACTTATGTTACGGTTCAATCTTGATATGATCTTAGTGGCGCTTGAGGGATTAAACCCAATACGGCGAACCCTGGTTCGAACCCCGCTGGCCACACGGATATGAGCTATTGCTTTCGGCTCATTTGAATGCCCAGGAGAGGGTCTATCCGTGGGCTGTACCTCCACCCGGGGATTAGGTCTGTGTCTTTAATAGACCCGGGTTTAACCCTTTTCTTTTGCAAAAAAAAAATGATCTTATTGGCAACGGCTGACTTTTCGCCTGAAAATAAGCTTGGGCAAGGTGGATTTGGAACTGTCTATAAGGTAATATAATATAAATTCTATAAATTAATATTTGAAAAGCCAATTATCTTTAAATTAATAACTTTTCAGATTAATAAATTCATAAAAAAGTTTTTTTTTAGTAAGAACTTTATAAATCAATATAGTTCTCACATTATTAATATATAGAGTTGTTATCTATTATTGAGATCTTGGTCTTGGATGAGTAACAAATCTTGAGAATGTGCCGGTTTCAGGGGACACTACTTAACGGGAAAGAGATAGCGGTGAAGAGATTAGCCAGAGGTTCAGAAGGAGGTATAGAGTTTAGAAATGAGGTTTTACTCTTGACAAGACTCCAGCATAAGAATCTGGTTAAGCTGCTTGGTTTCTGTAATGAAGGAGATGAAGAGATTCTTGTCTACGAGTTTGTCTCCCACTCAAGTCTTGACCGCTTTATCTTTGGTAAGACTTCGAAAGACCATAGCCGGAACAGAACATTTATATGAAACATTCTAATATAGTATACAAGAGCCATACAGTAAAAAGAATTATACAGGAGCCATAATTTAAAAAAGTTATAAATTAATTTATAATTTTTCTCTGATATAACATACAGTAAAAACATTCTGGAAGTTATATAATAGTAAAAATATTATTATAAAAAGATAAAATTATAATAGAATTATTTATTTATTTTTTATCCTAAAATAATTTTGGATAGGCTCTGTGAGAGACAGCTGCATTTTCTTTAGTTTTTAGAGACTCTTAGCAATAAAAGTGTTTCTTCTAAATCTGCAGATGAGGAAAAGCGTTCACTTCTTACGTGGGAAGTGAGGTTTAAAATTATAGAAGGCATTGCTCGAGGTCTTGTTTATCTCCATGAAGATTCTCAGCTGAAGATTATTCACCGAGACTTGAAGACAAGCAACATCCTTTTAGATGCAGAGATGAATCCAAAAGTTGCAGATTTTGGGACAGCGAGGCTGTTTGAAACCGATGAAACTCAAGCTGAAACAAAACGAATAGCTGGAACTCGGTAAAAACATGTTAATCAACTTTGAAGATATAAATATATGCCACCATAAATTAACGTTATTAAATGCACATATGCAGTGGATATATGGCTCCTGAATACCTGAATCATGGGCAAATATCAGCTAAATCTGATGTATTTAGCTTCGGTGTTGTGCTTCTAGAGATGATAAGTGGTCAAAGAAATAATAGCTTTGAAGGAGAAGGAATTGCACTTTTTGTAAGTTTTTTTCACATAACAATCTTCGTGTATCTTCAAACCTATGTAGAAAGTAAGCATATAACTTTTCTTTTGGTTCAGGCATGGAAGAGATGGGCTGAAGGAAGGCCTGAGGTTATAATTGATCCTTTATTGGTAGAAAATTCTAGTGTCGAGATCATTAAGCTGATCCAGACTGGTTTGTTGTGTGTTCAAGAGAACGCAACAAATAGACCAACAATGAGCTCTGTAATGGTTTGGCTTGGCAGTGAGACCATCACCATTCCCTTGCCTAAGGCTCCTGCTTTCACAGAGAGTCATTCTCAATCTGAAGATGGTGCAATGTCCATGAGCAATGTCTTCACAGAATTGAGTTCTCGTTGAGTTATCAATTGTTAAATTATATGTTGTTTGAAGGTGTGACAAATATTCTAATTGAATTTAATTGAGAAAAGTAGTAGTAAAAAGTATGAATAAATACAATTTTAAGTTCTAGAACCCTCAACAAAAACGTTTTGGAACCGGTGGTGGTAGTCCAGTGGCGCTTGAGGGATTAAACCCAATACGGCGAACCCTGGTTCGAACCTCGCTGACCACACGGATATGAGCTACTGCTTTCGACTCATTTGAATGCTCATGAGAGGGTCTATCCGTGGGTTGTACCTCCACCCGGAGGTTAGGTCTGTGTCTTTAATAGACCCGGGTTTAACCCTTTTCAGTTCAAAAAAAAAACAAAAACGTTTTGGTTTCACACAGAGTAGCATTTTGACTTTTGTACATAAATTAAAAAATGATTACTATTAATTTATATATTTAATAATTATATTTATTTTACCAATAATATTTTAGATAAATAAAATTATTTATAAATTTAAAACATTTTCTAGTTTTTATTAATACTAAAAAGATATAAATTGCATTAGAATTAATAAGTGTTACTTTACGTAATAAGAAAATGTGTCAAAATGACTTTTTGGATTGTCAATCGAAAGGAAGTATTTTGATTGACAATTTCTTATTATAATTTCAATGAATCATAATATGCCCCTCCAAAGATCGGTAACTGAAGTTTTCAACGCCGAAAGAAGAAGTTGGTATCTATGAAGCCATTACTTAAAAGGAAAAGAAAAGTAAAAGACATATAAGGTAAATAAGAGAACATATTTTTCCATCTATATAAATAATTAACGTCTGATCTTAATTTGTATGAGTCCTTTGACGGTAAAACAAAAATAGAGAAAGGAACGAGACAGATTTTTTTCTTAACACCGGCATTACATCATCGTATAATGTCTAACTATATTACATATAATGATCAATTATAACATGCAAGAAATTGTATAGTCTAGAATTTAAATTTTAGATTTAGATGTAAAATCTTTTAAACTTTAACCTTTAAGGCTATACAAAGAAAGACTTTTCTTCCCTTAGTTTTCGCTCACACGTAAACTATGTGGCGAAAGATTTTGTTGTCCGTATTACTCAAAGTCAAGTGGCATGCAGTGTCATGCAAAGTTCAAGACTTGTAAAACAACGTCGTTTCCATTTCCAAACAATATTATTACTTTTTGGCCGAAGACTTAAAATTCCAAACAATTTTTTTTTTTGAACTGATTCTTATTTCCAAAAAATATTAAGAAGTAGATTTGAGTGGAGTCAACCAGACAAGCAGCCAACTTGAAAATTTCTAAAAGAGTTTGTATAGACAAGTAGATCTGAATCGAGTCAAGTCGTCAAGCAGCCAACTTGGGAATTTCTAATGGAGTTGGTAAACAAGTAGATCTGAATGGAGCCAATTCGTCAAGCAGCCAATTTAGAAATTTCCAATGGAGTTAGAGTGTCATAATTTTTTTGTTAGAAACAGAGCTGTCAAATGTTTCTTGTTAGACTTGTTAAGATGGACTACATCTTACACCAAAAAAAAAAAGATAGACTACTTCATATTAAATGTCATAGTAAAGTAAAATTTTCCACTATTGTTATTTTAAAATGTCAATTATTTTTTCATTTATTTATCTTTTTATCCTTAATTAAGTAAAGTAAAACAAAAAGTAATATAATTATAATAGGTAAATATGGAGAAAAATTGAATAATCAACTATTTTCTTAATTATGTGAAAAATTTAATGTAAAACGGATGAAGTATTATGTTGAACAATAATTAATTGGTCCATAATGAACAATGACTTAAGAAAACGTATGTCTAAATATTGTGTTCAAATAGACATGTTCATAAACAACCCATTTAAATGTAATTTAAAATTTAATCTAATTATTTCATAAATTTTAGTTTCATATATATTTTTTTTGTTTTTTGAATAATCTATACTATTAAAGCAGAATCCCTAATAGGATTCTGCCTTTGATTTTGAGAGTTATTTACAAGGGACTGCCATTTCCTATTTTTGCTTTTTGTTTTAAAAAAACGTCAACATTAATTACCACCAATCAAATCTACAAAACAATTACATAAAATCATTAACTGTTATACTTCTATTTTTGGCCTGATTTTTTTTCAAACCAATTACAATAAATATTACGTTGTGATTCTCCTAAAATCTAGGAACCAAATTTCGACATTATCACTAAATGCAGCCATAATATTAGGCATGTGCCATATTCACCAAGCAAAATCAGTGCATAATAAAAACTTAAAACAATCAATACTATTAAAACTGAAAGGTCTTTTTTAAGGTCCCCTTGAAGTTTTGAAATATTTACAGATCTCTGCCACTGATATCTTCTTAGTCTATGCTTTTAATTAAATGTTTTTTTTTTTTTTTGTAAATCACAGTTATTATCCTCTATTTAAAAGATTTATGGTTTATTTAAACCATGATTATTCAACCATATAATACAAACAGAATTTGATATTGCAAGAACCGACAGGAAAATAACAATTACGAAGCAAATATAGAAATAAAACCTAGAAAGAGATCGTAGCATCCTCTTCGCCACCATACTGTTCTTCACCACTTCATCATCTTGACATCTTCCTTCTTCACCAGTTCATCATCAAAGTTTATACCTGTAATATTTGAAATTTAGTACTCATGTAAAGCACAATAGTCTACAACTAATTCACGTAGCAAAATGTACACCAAAAACAAAAACAATAGAAAAATGCAATAATTATTCATTTCAAGTTACAGAGTATTAATTTGCTATGATTTTATCAGATTTGTTTATTTTATAAAATTCACATAATATAAATTCTGAGATTAACAACTATGAAACAAACTCGCTAAAGCTTATTTGCAAATCTTTTTCAAATGCAATTATTTTGCAAAATTTTTAATATATAATTAAGCATAAACTACCCTGTATAATCGCAACACATTGTGATATTCTATCTAATAAACTGGTATAAAATCGCAACTATATTGTTATATCTTATCTAAATTGAACAACTTTAATCATCCAAAAACATAAAGAATAGATTGTTGTAACTTATAAGATATCGAATAATATATATACCTAGAATATTCCTAAATTAAAACGATTTAGTTGGTTTGCTATCCTAATAATTTACATGCGATAAGAAGTATATAATTATCCTTTCAAACCCAGCAAAAATAACCATTTTAAACCTCCAAAACCGTGATATACACTTATGGGTTCCACAATCAGAATCAGCAATCTAACTGTTCTTAAGCCTTTCAAATCTGCATGGAGCGTTCATGTGAAAGTACCACCTGGAAACATCCGAATGCAGATAAAAAGGTAAATATATATCAACTTGAACGATTACTTTTTTTTTGTTTGTTATTGTAGCGAAATCAGGTTCATCAAAAAGCGTCTATGTTTTCGTTAATTAATGGAAGAAAAACTTAAATAGTTCAATACGTTTTGCTGTTTTGCGTATGTTTTCTTTTCATGTGATCATTGTTATAATTTTTGCAGGGCTTCAAAATTCAAACTACATTAAAAAAAAAAATTGATCGGACAAACGATCGTGTTTGCAGACAACAAAGTTTAAGATAATTCAAAAACAAAAATATTTAACATTTTACAGTTTTAGAAATAGCATATTGATCAAATAATTTATATGTTTTCAATCTTTGTAGATCCTATAAAGTTCAATGGTCCCGAGGGAAAACTTCATATCATAGATTTCTAGATTCAACTACATGAGGTAAAGGAAATAATCTGATTATTTTATAGAAACACAACAAACGATTATTTTAGATATACATTTATGATTATAAATAGCCACCAGTCCTTCGTTTTTGAGCATCATTGCATATTACTTATTTCTTGCAGTCCTTTTCATTTGAGTAGTACAACGGCACAACATGTTAACTCCTGTGAATGCTGCAATAAAGAAAACATAACTAATATAGCTGAATCACAAATCATTTTTATATAAAATTTAATAGTTCTGTTCGATTACAGACTAATCTATATTTTACAATGAATGTTACGAATATCAAATCTTAGAGCAGGAAATAG
Organism: Brassica rapa; assembly: GCF_000309985.2. Taxonomy (NCBI): domain Eukaryota; kingdom Viridiplantae; phylum Streptophyta; class Magnoliopsida; order Brassicales; family Brassicaceae; genus Brassica; species Brassica rapa. The sequence goes on from NC_024797.2 coordinate 14,101,378, forward strand.
AGTATTTTTTTTTGAAGAAAGAAATCATTTCGATTACAAACCTTTAATGGTTTTGACAAAGTTTGAACAATATCAAACTTTATTGCTTATTTTTGTCAATTATATCTGAAACCATCAGAAGTCACTCCTATAATCCGCACAACCCATCGTTCGACATGCAACATTTCGAAAAAGAAAAACAAAGTTAGATTTCGATTTTAAACTTTTTTGTAAATCGGTCAGATTAACCTACTATCTTTAGAATTTCAAAATGAATTTAGATTATATTTACGTGACCATTTTGGAGTAGTTGGATCCTTGAACTCTCGATCTTCGTGTGATTTTTTGATGGAGAAATGTCTTTTCTTACAGATCTTTTTTGGATATACAAAACAATATGAAGCTCATCCGATTAAAAAGTTATGATATCAGATTCGACATGCAACCCTTTTCTGGAAAGACAAAAAAAAATTATATATATAATATATATATATATATGTGTGTGTGTGTGTGTAAGTGCGTTTCTATTTATCAAAAATGATTCAGATGAACGTATGATCTATTGATCAAAAAAAAAATAAGTGAGAAGTGAAATGCCTGTAAAGATTGGTGTCGATGGAGGATGTATCTCCCAATTTTCGTTTTCTATTTCAAGAAAGTAATCTTTATTTCAGAGCAAGACTTTTCTTGAAGAAGGCAAAAAGACAGATGAATTTTTGTGTGTTTGCCAAAAAAGGTTTTGTGGGCATGGATCATATTAAACAAATAATCAATCAATACTATTAAAACTGAAGGCCTTTTTTGAGGTCACCTTAGAGTTTTAAAGTATTTACAATACACTGCCACTAACTTTATTTAAACATATGCTTTTAATTAAAATCAATATTTTCGAAATTCTTTTTATTTAAACAGAAACACCTACATTACAGCTACGTAATTCTTTTATTTTAAAAGTAACATAGTGTCTTCCTAATGAAACATAACGTATCATTAAATAATAAAGTAACATCTACATTTTAAACAAACTTCAATTGCATCAACACTAATTTTCATTTTTTATAGATTAGATATACCATCTCTTTGTATATTGAGAATGATGTTCCAGCAATACCAAGCTTGAACGTTTATTGGATTCTGCAAACTTCAAAATAAAAACAATACATATCTGTTAATATCATTGTTTTTACCAGTCGTCACTTCCAAACAGAAGTTTTGCTTACAAATGATTGCACCATAAATCCTATATGTTGCATTATTCAAATATAGTTGACCAAATTATTTAAATCCTAAACTTTCCCACTTCAAATACCAAAAATATAATCCACTAAATCAAAACCTCAAAACTTGGCAAATAAACTTGATTGCCGGAAGTATTCGGTTAGTATTTGACATAAAATTGAAAACTTTTGTATTAACGATGGACTTTTCTTTTTGAAACATTTTTTTAAAAGTCTTTAATACCTTGGCCAATGTATGCAGAATGTTTTTGAAATAAATATGATCAGCGTTTTTCAGAATTAAATGTAATAAAGTAGAAGACTTTGCATTTAGTTTATTATTCCAAATTAAACATTCATGTAGCAAAATTTTTACTTATATTTAAACTTTAAGCATTAAATTTATAATTTGTTATAAAATTTATCATTAAAAATATTTTAAAATCAGTTATGAGCAATGTTTTAAAACCCAACCCGGACACTGAACCGGATGACTTACCGGATTGCTGGGTCACTGGGTCGACCGCGGGTGAACCGTGAGTTAATAAATAAATTAATTTTATTATATAATAATATATCAACTATGTAAAACAAAATATAGAAACTAAAGTTTAATATTTTCTAAATATTTTTGAAAACTTAAAATAATAGTTTGGATATGTATATATTTTATGTTTAAAAACATTTAGAAAATACTTAACTTTAGTTTTTATATTTTTTTATTTTCAATTGACATACAAAATATCAAAAAAATAGTTTAGACTATTTAAAATTTTCTCTAACAAGGTAAGAGTTATGATATCTTTAAAATATCAAGACATAAAATTTATAAATATTTAAATGTCTAATGTAAATAATAAATTAAACTTCAAATACAAAATAAACCAAAAGTAAAAAATCATTGTAATAATTGTCAATAACGGAAATAAACTAACACCAAATCACATCAACTAATTTTGGTTCTCTCTACCATCTTTCATTTCATTTTCTACAGGTGCTATAGTGAAATCTTCATCAAAATCTAAAAATCACAAATATAAAACTGAAAAGGGAAAACCTAACTTCTTTTTTTTTGTCAGCACCTAACTTCTTAATTGGAAACTGAAAATATAAAACATAATCTAAAAACATAATTTAAAACTAAAAAAAAAAAGTTATTTATTGGTTCACCTGGTGGTTCAACCGGTATCGAGTTCTAGGTTTTACTGGATTTTTGCGGGTTTCTAAATATTAATTTTTCACAAAACCCAAACCAGATTTTTTTTGGGTCATCGGGTTTACCGGTTCAATCGCGGCAGATCCGGGTCGGGTTTCAAAAACACTGGTTATGAGTCAAATGCAAGACAAGTTTTTTTAAATAAATTTAAACCTCCACATATAAATCGAATCAAACTAAAACATACCAAACTCAAAATACAAAAGTAAAGAAGAAAAAATATTCATATAAATCAGAATGAATTATATATTTATAGAACATGAAAAATTGAACTAAATTATAACTAAACCAAAACCGAATCAATGTACCAAATATCAAAAACTAATCACGTCAAATAATTTGAGCCAAATCTATACATAATCGAATGGTTTTTATATCTTTTTAATCTAAAAAAAAATTATGACAAAAAAAATCCTGCGCTTTGATTTATATATTTGTAGAACATGAAAAATTAAACTAAATTAGAACTAAACCAAGAACGGAATCAATGTACCAAATATCAAAAACTAATCAGGTCAAATAATTTGAGCCAAATCTATACATAATCAAACAGTTTTATCTCTTTAACCTAAAAACTTAAAACAACAATCGAAGTAGAACCGAAAAGAAAAATTCCGCGCTTTCAAAGCGCGGGTCAAAATCTAGTCAATACTATTAAAACTGAAGGGCCTTTTTTGAAGTCACCTTGAAGTTTTGAAGTATTTACCCTTCTCTGCCATTGGAATATTTTGAGTGTATGCTTTTAATTAAATTATGTATTTTTTGAAATTCCTTTTATTTAAACAACATTTAAACAACACCTACGCTAAATTAACTACCGAATGTATCATCCATTACATATCAAAGTAACAGCTACATATAAAAAATTAATTACATATCAAAAGAACAATTACGTTTAAAAAAAAACTCCAATTGCTATGACACACTGATTTACATTTCTTAGACAGTACCTTTACCAAATCTTTGAATATTGATAATTTGATACTGATGTTCATAATAAAAAACAGAAGCTTCAACAATTGTTGGATTCTGCAAGTATTTCATAATAAAAAACAGAGCGTTTATGTTCATATCAGTGTATCCACCTTTCATCACTTCCAATCAATGTTTTGGCTACACTCGACCAAATTATTGAATGTACAAAACTTTTTCAAATCAATAACAAAAAAAATATGAACCACTAACGCAAAAACTAAAAAATTTGGCAAAATAAACTAAATTTTCGGAAGTTCCATAAATAACCATATCCAATATACCAAATCATAAATACCAATCATTTTTAAAATCAATAACCATAAATATCTATACCGTTAAATAATAATCTAAAACTTAAGCAGATGAACTAAATTTCCGGAAGTTGCTTAACTAACAATTGCGAATGTACTAAATAATAAATACCTGGTCGTTCATTATATTTCATATCTTTAAAATATCAATAACAAACAACAAAACAAGAAACCGCGGAATTTGGTAATTTATATCTATATATAATAAATCCAAAAATCTATTTTTCTATAACTTGAATAAGCTTGATTCACAAGATATATGATTTACTAAACTCACGCTTTATATTCTCTAAGAGTATAAATTGGAATATCCTAAATCCGCGACCTTTTTTTTTTGCTATATATACATCACATTAACCTCAAAGCAAACGTGCAGATTTCAAAATGTTTCTCTTTTTTTTTTGAAACACAAACGTTTCTTATATAATGTCTTCTAAGAAAAAGATGGTGTACCTTGATACGATTAGGCCATGGGAAACAACTTGATTGATCGAAGCCAAAGTAAGTGAAAGTAATCCACACCTGGAAGCAAACAAATCCGTCTTAGATCATTTTCACTGACAAGAAGGTAAACTGAACAAATACATAGTCATTTTAATTCTATTGTTTTTGAACTTTTGGAAAAGTTCATGTCATCATTGAAGAACCAAATTGTTATCTCTGTCCTGTTCAACTTTTTCCTAATTATAGACTTAATTTTTTATTTATAGGTCGTTTTAATAACAATCAAGATTTCTTATTTTCAATATTCATTTAAAGAGTAGTACTATAAAAAATGCAATCACTCAATCAAACACACACGCAATCAATCTCCAACTTTCTTTTCTAACTACCATTCTCAATTCGAATCCTAATTACTTGAATGTTGATATTTTAAAATTTACCTACTTGGAAACGTATTGCAGAATGTCCACTGTCCCCATGACCTTCACATGAACAAAGCGCTGGCTCTATTATGACACTGCACGGCATGCACTTCAATTGTATACATTAATACGACAACTCAGTCAAATATACAACAATCTAGACTTTTAAACTATAATCCAAGACTTATCTGTATACTGGTTCGAAAGTTTGGTTTGACTTTGCTTCATCATCATACAGCATATAGACTCTCTTCTGTAAAATTAAGAGAAAACATTAGTCAACAGTTTAGATTTTACAAATACTAAATATAATATAGTCACTGTATGCGTTGAAATTTATGTCATCTAATAAAAACTTATCTTTTTCTCAGGTTTGAGGTTTTTGTGATTAAGGTTAGAGTCACATTAATAAAGTTCTGCCACTATTCTCTGCCACTGCAAGACCTGCACATGAATCGTAAACATTAATAAGGCAACAAATAAAATTCTAGAACATCCTAGAAATTAACTAGGGTATAAGACAACTCAATAACCCTTTAGTCCGAGACTTATCTGTGTACTGTAAGGATTTGGTTCGACTGTGCCTCATGTCCTTCAGCATCATACAGTGTATTTTCTTCTGAAAAATTAAGAAAAAAAAAATCTATTATACAGAGTGAAAGAGCTACATATATAATCTTAATATCGTCAAACATGCAAAACATTTAGAAAAACATTATAAAGAGTTAGATATGGGAGATATACCTGCCCTTGATCGGTGATTGTTTAGAACCAGAAAGAAATCACCATTGCGACATTCAAAATTTCAAAGAAAATGGTAAAAAGGGTTAGACTCTATTTTTATTTAGTGATTAATCGAGTAAGATAAATGATGAAACTTTATTTACCTGAAGTAATAGGAAAATCTGGATCGAGGTCTCCAAGCTTGGTTTGTATTGAGAGACAGGAATAAACAGATCTATCATCGGATCATACATGCAACATTATCTGAACCGATCAGAGAGAGAAAGACACTTGAAGAGAATTTTCCAGAGTTGTTAACTTTTTTGATAACGTAACTTGGTTGTTTCATTCCTGGAAAATTTAGTGTGTATTTTGGCTTTGTTTACAATGTTTATGTTGGGCCATTTTTAGTGTGTTTATGGGTTAAGAATTTTAAAATTAAATAGTTTAGTTCAGCTATTTTTGAAAATATCATATTAACTTTTGATATAAAAAAATATAAACATAATGTTATATTTTGCACAGATTTATATTTATAATTTTTTTGGTAAAAACAACACAAACCAAAATATAATATATGTCTTAAATTTTCACGAATTGAAACTATTTTTAAAAAAATTTCCAAAAAGGATACATTAGAAAAAACAATTCTACAAATCTATAATATTAAATTACCCAAAAATATTCCAAGTAATTTATAAGTTTCGTTAACCGAAAAAATGTAACTCTTATAAAATACTCACCAAATATAATGAGAAAAATAGGTTTATTCAGGTCTTTGGATCGGACACAAATCGATGTCTTTCGAGTCTGATTTCTTCGGATCCTAGACATTTGAATCCAACTAGGTTTTGAAGAAAATTTGGTTTGGGTTTAAGTTGGTTCCTTTTGGATCCGGGTCAGTTCAAATCTATAATTCAAGTACCTGTAAATTATATATAATTTGGATACATAATGAATTAGATCTATTCGGATATCCGGAACAAAAAATACTCAAACTAAGACGAAAAAGCCAAAATACGAAAAATAAAATCAAATAAATACTCAAAATATTTAAATATTCAAAAAACCCAAAATTTTACTCGAATCTTACTCGATCGACCAAATATATCCAAAGTTTATTCGATTACCTGAAATACGTTTTTAAAATTTTGAAATTTTACCTGAAACTCAAAACTATAACCGAAAATGTTAACTTAAAACCTAAAAAATTATCCACAGGCCAAAAAAAACAAAGGACCCACAGGCCCAAAAAATCCAACAGGTACTTTGCCATGATCCTTGGACCAAAACCTGTATTTCGTGTTAGTTTCTCAGCGTTCTTTTGTATCCAGGTAAAACGCTCATACGTAAGAGAGAGTTGCAAAAGAGTGTACATATAAAATCTCAAATAAACTGATTCATATATCATATATTTTTATACAAATATCCTTATTCGATATACTACAACTTTATAACACAATAATATACAATAAACACAAAATACTAATTTATATTCAATTTTGTTTATAACCCAAAATACCCGCGCTTTCGAAGCGCGGGTCAAAATCTAGTACATATATACAAATGGTCTATGAGACCAAAAATAAGTATTAGTTTTATTGGACTACAAACGACAACAACAAATTTGTTGGGGGCCCATTCGATTTATATTTATCAAACAACCTTTAATTATATAGACTTTGAATTAATTATTTCAATATTTTAATTTTGATGTTAACAAAACAATTAAACATTTTTCTGATATTACATTAAAATATCACATTTACAATTAATAAACATAAAAATATATTTACAATATGGTTTTACATTATATTGCTAAACATTCTTAATTTAAATTATATAGTCTTTTAAAATTTTAATAATATTACATGTCATTGTAAAATTAATTATATTGCAAATAATTTGAAGTTAATTTCTTACTAAATTTTGCAACAATAAATTTCACAGCATTAATATTTTATAGATAAAAAGGATCACATAAACATATAAAAACAACTGATAATAAAAATCATAAAAACACTTGATATAAATTTTATGAAGAAACACATTTGTTATAATAATAGACTAGATTTCCACCCGCACAACCGTGCGGGTATATATTTTCACATTTTTTTTTGTTGAAAAAACAAAAATACGCCGTTGTCGGGTATCGAATCCGGGTCACCCGCGTGACAGGCGGAAATACTTACATAATTATTATTATATATTTTTAATGTTACTCACATATTTAAATGTTTGTATAATTATGCCAAATATAATAATTTTATAGTTTTTATGCAGTAAATTAAAATCACATATATATGTTGCTTATTATATATTTGTCTTATTGAATTTGCGTTTGATTACTAAACTAAATTTTTAAATGCATGAAACAACATATATGAAAACAATTTTGTATTTAATTAATTATAATCATGATCCGTAATTCAAATTGCTAGATTTTTTTAGTATTTTTTTAATGTTTATTAATTTTATATAATAAATTACTGTATATTAAAAAGTTTTGGATAAGTTAAATTTTTATACATGTATTATATAGTTTACTAATATTAACCCGTTCTACCAACATATTATATTTTTAGCATAAATATTTTATGTTTACGAAAATAAAATATGTTAACTTATCAATTAAAAATAATTTTATCATATTTTATTCAATATAACATTTTTATTTTAAAATGATAGATATTATTATAAAATTGATAAAATATGATATAATTTTATTCTTTTAGTAATATTTCATTACTAATTACAAAATTAGTTGAAAATATTTATATTCAATTTATGACAATTAAGAACTTATTATAATATTTTTCAAGAGATTTGTTAGAATTTTAATTTTTTTTAAAAAGAAATTAAAAGATATAAAATATATTATGATTAAAGTAGTTAAAAATATTATGTATATTAGCATTAGTGATATACATTTAATATAAAATTTAGATGATGGTCCAAATAAAAATATCACTCATCAAAAAATCATGATTTTTATTTTATTAGAAAACAAATTTGAAAAAATTAAAATAAAAATAAATATGTATTTCTAACAAAATCTTTAAAAGTTATTAGTAAATGTATTTGTGAAATTAATTAATTTCTTTTTATTTAAATTTTCGTTTATAAACCAAAACTATATTCAATTTTAATTTCTAATTATATTTAAATTAAAACTAACTAATTTTTGAAAGTAAATTTAAAAAGATTCTAAGAAGATTTTAAAAAGATTTTGTTAGAACATTTTAAATATATTAATTTGTATTTTAAATAAAATGATAAAGATATTAAAAGATATAATAATGAACTTATGTAAAATATGATATTTTTTAGGAATGGTCCAAAATAAAAAAATCACACATGAAAAGAAGTCATGACTTCTGTTTTAATATATAAGATATATATAAATAAACAATCCCGCGCTTTAAAAGCGCGGGTCAAAATCTAATCTAGTATTTATTTAAATTTGAACATATCAGAAAAGTAAAGCTGTTTCGAATACGTCATACAATGAATAAAATACGTAACACAATTTTCAATATTTTTTTAAGCAATCTTGCACAAAAAGAACACTTTATTTTGGTGTCCATATAAGATATATATATATGTCCGTTCTGTTTTAAAAATTAACACATCTCCTAAAATAAAGCAATACATAACAATTTTCTCAAACAACTATTTTTAAGTTTTTGTCACAAAAATAGTTTTATAGAAGTAAATTTAATAAAAGAGTCTATTTTATTTTAAAAATTTTAATTTTTCAAAATTTTAAACAATATCCTCAAAAACCCCGCACTTTAACTAAAAACTCTAAATCTAAATTAGTTAATCCTAAAGTATAAATATATTTTTATTTTTAATAAAATAATTTTGATTATTTAAAAAAATATTATTTTAGCGAAAATAAACAAAAAAAAGTTATCGTATGAAATTTATCTTTTCCGAACCTACCATGGAATAAAGAAACATTACAATGTTCTGCAATCAATCGTATTAGTGCACAAAAAAAAATAGTATTAACTTATTGAGGCAGAAGAAGAAGAATGAAAAAAAAAAAGAAAAAACATTTTCTATCTTACATAGTAAAAAACAAATATGGGGAAATTCCCAGCTTTGATGATCATCCTCGCTTCTTATCTTCTTTTTCATCAGACACTCGAAGCTGTTAACGGCGCCCGGTGTTTTGGAAGCTTAGACAGCAACAGCAGCTACGCACAGAATCGCCGTGATCTTTTCTCTACTCTTGCTAATGATGTCGTCACTAACGGCGGATTCTACAACGCTTCACTCGGCCAATATCCCAACACAGTTTACGCTCTTGGCTTCTGCGAAAAATACTACGAGCAAAAAGCTTGTCTCCGTTGTCTCGAAAGCTTGGCTCTGGATACAGAAACGAGTTGTGGAAACATCACGAAATCCTTCGTTTGGAGCAGTGACGATGAAGACCGTTTTTGGTGTCTTATACGTTCCTCAAACCAACCTTTTGGGAACTTGGAGCTTATACCTCCTTTAATAGAGGCAGACCCAGATCATATTGAGCCATCTAAAGACATGACACTTTTCATGCAACAGTGGGAATCAGCGGTTAATAAGACCCTCGAGACTGCCACACAAGCTAATACTTCTTCGGTACATAAGTACTATAGTGCCATACACGCCCATTTCACAGAGTTCCCGAATGTTAACATGGCGATGCAATGCACACCCGACATAACTTCCCAAGATTGCAAGCAATGTTTGGGGGATTGTGTGGAGTACTTTAGAGAACAGTTTAGGGGAAGAGCAGGGGGCATGGCTAGTTTTCCGAGCTGTTTATTCAGATGGGATAACGTTACAAGTATGCCTGCACTTCCTCGGCCTCCGGCTCAAGAAAAGCGGCCGAGCTATATACCAGAAAAGAAAGGTCAAATAAATAGTTGTAGCGCTGTTAAATTATTTTGTATGATAAAGAACTCAATATACATTCTCAGAGCAATAAAAAGTAATTAAAAATTTTCAGGAAGAAGCATGCATAGGAGGGGAATTATCACGATAATTGTGGTTCTCACTTTCATTAATCTTTTGGTATTTATTGGTTTCTACAAAGTAAAAGCTCGGAGGAGAAAATTAAAGAAGGGAATAAATGGTAAGTGCGCCTTCTTTCTTGCTTCAGTCAACCTTTCTCATTGTAAGACTTATTTCTATTCGTTTTAGTTGGTTGTGCAGAATACTCTAATTCAGATGGTCAATTTATGTTACGGTTCAATCTTGATATGATCTCAATGGCAACGGCTGATTTTTCGCCTGAAAATAAGCTTGGCCAAGGTGGTTTTGGTACGGTCTATAAGGTAGTAATAACATTTTTCCTACTTATACTGTTGAGATCTTAATCTTAGGTGAGTATAAATCTTAAGAACCGGTTACAGGGTATATTACTAAACGGGAAAGAGATAGCGGTGAAGAGATTAACCAGAGGTTCAGAAGGAGGTATAGAGTTTAGGAATGAGGTTTCAATCTTGACAAGAGTCCAGCATAAGAATCTAGTTAAGCTTCTTGGTTTCTGTAATGAAGGAGATGAAAAGATTCTTGTCTATGAGTTTGTCCCCAACTCAAGTCTTGACCGCTTTATCTTCGGTGAGACTTCGAAAAACAGCTATATTTTATATAGTGCTAAGGAACTCTTTGAAATAAAAATGTTTCCTCCAAATTTGTAGATGAAGAGAAGCGCTCGCTTCTTACATGGGAAGTGAGGTTAAAAATTATAGAAGGAATTGCTAGAGGTCTTGTTTATCTCCATGAAGATTCTCAGCTGAAGATTATTCACCGAGACCTGAAGGCAGGCAACATCCTTTTAGATGCAAAGATGAACCCTAAAGTTGCAGATTTTGGAACAGCTAGGCTGTTTGATACTGATGAGACTCGAGATGAAACTAAACGAATAGCTGGAACTCGGTAAAAAGCATATCAATCAACTTTGAACACACATAAATATGCTCACCAACAATTAACGTTATTATAATTGTATATATGCAGTGGATATATGGCTCCTGAATACCTGAATTATGGTCAAATCTCAGCTAAATCTGATGTGTATAGCTTCGGTGTTGTGCTTCTAGAGATGATAAGTGGTCAAAGAAATAATAGTTTTGAAGGAGAAGGAATTGCAGCCTTTGTAAGTTTCTTCTCATGACAGTCTTCTTGGTCCTTACTCTCGTATGTTAAAACCTAAAAGAAAAAATATACTCTTTTTTCTTTTTGGGTCAGGCACGGAAGAGATTGGCTGAAGGAAGGCCTGAGGTTATAATTGATCCTTTATTGATAGAGAATCCGAGTAACGAGATCATAAAGTTGATCCACATTGGTCTGTTGTGTGCTCAACAGAATGCAACACAAAGACCAACCATGAGCACTGTAATAGTTTGGCTTGGTAGTCATTCCCAATCTGAAGATGATACAATGTCAATGAGCAATGTCTTCACGGAGTTGAGTTGTCGTTGAGTTAAAATTGTTAATCTAGGTGTTGTTTTCAAGGTAGTACCAAATTTTCTAACTGTACTCAAATAAGAAAGAAAGTAGCAACAATTATGAACAGATACAACAATAGTTCTAGAAACCTCTAGAGAAAATGGATCGCTAGAAGCTGAAAGGGAATTTTAGTCGATCTTTTGCAACTGAGTCTGGTAACAATGTAATGGTAGATCATGGAGTATTAACATGTGGCTCTGTTTTTTCTTTAATAGTTATCTTTAAATTTAAACAAGACCAATCAAGACTATAATAACATAACTAAATAATTCTTTAAGAAATAATACATCAGATTTTTTTAAAAAATTAGAAAGTTAATAAAAACCTTTTATTTATACTTTAGTGGTATGGTCGCGTTGTACACATGACTAGGATAAGATCTGCGGTTTACGCAGGGTGAAATATTTATTAAGAATCTTATATTTTCATATTATAAAATCTGATGATTTTTCGATACATATGTTCTTGTGGTGAAAATATATTTGGTATTTATTTTTTACTCAATATAAAATAATTAACTAACTATAAATATTTGGTACACATAAAAAAGTATAGAAGTCCAAATCGAACAATTAAAATGTGATATCATTGATACCTCTATAATCATAAATTAAGAGTTGTGAAAAAAAAATTGATGGTATTTCTAAAGGAAAATTCAACCGTATATATATATAGTAGACATATGTAGATTTTCGGATTGTTTGGAAAGTTAAAATAGTTAGCATTAATTATCTAGAAACTGTATTTTAGCCAGATACATTGAACCAATATTTATGTAAATTTTCAATAACTACCACAAACATATTTGAAAAGTTGTTTTCAATGGTTGAAATTATAGACTTGATGAAAAATATATTATAATCTTAAATTAAACTTACCGTATATAACTTCTTTAAAAATTTGTACCAAGCTTAAAAATTTGGTGGAACATTAACTTGGTGGAAAAGTTTCTTATTTATTTAAACAACTTGGTATAAAAATAATTCCCTAATTTAAACTTACCAAAAGAGCTTGATTCAAAAATTGTGGCTCACACAATTTGGTTCAATTTTTAGAATTTTTATTGTCTTCTAACTATAATAATACCGGCACTTTATGATTGATCCTTCTTCGGGTCAGTTGAAATTAAAAAGAACATTTAAGCGACCTCAATTATGATAATCCGAAATATGTAGTTGTTTTCTAAATTAACATATTGTATTGAAAAATTTAAGATTTATGTATGATCGAATTGTTTTTATATGTATATAATTTTTGATTATTTATATACTCATCTATATGTCGGGCCGATACATTTGGATATTTTATTTTACTAACTTATCAGTAAATAAAATTTATATATTTTCGATTTTGAAATTACACTAATTTCCAGAATATCAGATTTTTATTTTCTTTTTGACAACATAAGATGGAAAATTAATATATTAAAAACAATTACAAATTATATTAAACTTATAATTTGAAGTATAGTTTGGTTATGGACCACATTAAGACAACATAAAATTTTGCAGCCCGACTATTATTATACTTAAGGCCTAAATATAGAAAGATGATAGTGCTATTTGTTTGCAACCGATACTTTGTAGTTTGTATAGGATGAAAGTTAGGTTAACGTGATATATATCATTAACTACTACAAAATGTCATTGTTAATGTTTTCTTAGACTAAGAAAAACAATTAGGCAGGTGCCAAAGCTTTTCCTTAATCTTCAATATAAATTCCATAATTTAAGTTCTAAAGAATTGTGTTGCAAGGAAAAATATTTGATATATAAGTTCGTTTGGTAATAAAAAAAACTTAATTTATGTATTACTCTTTATATATATTTATGTAGGCGAAGAAGAACTGAGAACCGAATAATATTGTCTTTTTTTTCTTATTAACAAAACATTTATGAATAGCTGCGTTTCTCAGCTTTTTTTATTTTTTATCAAAGCTTCTCATTTCTATTAATAAAAAAACAACACTTACAAAAATCATTACTTTCCCATTTATAGCAAAAGCATGCAATACTTATGCCATAATATATAGCACACTTTGATTGAAATTGTTGTCCAAGTAATACGGACTAAGAGTATATATATTACACTTAAAAAAAGTTATTATGTGGGTTCACAGTATAAATCAACATTCATCCATTTAAAGAAAGTTTCATTTAATGAAATCGCCAAGTATTAATTTAATGAGATCGCCGAGTATTATGTTTATCAAATCATATACATTTATGTTTGAATTAATATAAATTTTTCCAGTAATTAGATTTTGGACTTACAAAATTTTCAATTGATTTTTATGCTGTCACATAAGCGAAATTGACATCCTAATTAAGTGACACCTAAACAAGACTTTTTCAAAATTAATATAAAATTAAGGATACAATTTTTTAATGTTTTTCCTATTAATATATAGGCGTTTATTTACCATAATTAAACTGAACATTTGTTAGTAGGTATGTAAGTTTATTGTGAAGATCGACTGTTGTAGTTGGTATTTGTGTCGGCATTTTTGACTTTTAAAGTTAGATATGATTGGCTCAAGGAGGGGCTAGAGATTATCTTATGGGGAGGGTGATGTGTTTAAAGTTGACATATAGTGTTTTAATAACGTCGAGTGGTATTAATTATGCATATTAGAACATGATATTTTGTTTGACAAACTAGACTTATACAAATATAGTTATGGTACTACATTCTTAATTTATCTATAGGTAGATAATATAACAGGCTGGCTTAGATACATAATTTGGAGATAAAAAGTCATGGGCTGCGCTTCATATGAAATAGACAAGTTTCATTTGCTTCAATTAATAGCAAAAGTCGCATCTGTTTTTTTATGTTGTTTGGGTGGCACGTTGTTGTTGCTTTTGTAGCATGTAGAGTTGAAACGTAAGACGGTAATGTTTTTACACGTACTACATATAATGCCTTTTTACACATTTCCAAAACTGATCTTTTACATTTTGGTCATGCTTTCGCCCAATTGTATAAATGTACACTAAATTTTTTCTTGCACCATGTGCAAAAATAATAATTATAAATATAATATTATTAAAAAATATTTTATACTTTGACATTGCTATACCAATTTGAAAGAAAAAAAACCATAAACATATTTTTGTAGTATTGTTTCTTTTTATTTGGTTTAACTCTTTTATTTTTATTTATTCCTTAGTTTTGAAATAGGTATTTATTCAAATATAATTTAATGAATTTTGGGTTTTTATTTATTTTAGTTAAAATAAGTTAAACCAATTAAAATTAAATATGTTAATTAACTTATTGAACCAATAAATTTAAATAAAAGTTATTCATTTAACTATCAAAAGAATATTTGATTAGTATTGCTTTAGTTTTGTATTTCTATGTACATATATATATATATATAATATTGTTGGATTAGATCACCCTCACGTTACAGCTGTATGATTGCAGTGGATATATGGCTCCTGAGTACATTAAGAACGGAAGACTTTCAGCCAAAACAGACGTCTACAGTTTCGGGGTTGTGCTTTTGGAGTTGATAACCGGTCAAAGTAACAATAACTACTTCGAAGCCATGGGGCTCCCCACATACGTAAGCATATAATCATCACTCTTTTTTGCTTAATTGAACACACAAATGAGTCTCATAAGTTGATTGATTGTAAATTTATGATAATGTACACTAGGCTTGGAAGTGTTGGGTGGCCGGTGAGGCTAAGAGTATCATCGATCTTGTCTTGAGTAGGACTCCAACAAATGAAATCCTCTCAGATTATTTTCAATTGGTAAAGATGTCTTCACCTAAAAAATAGTCAGCGTTTGCTACATAGAAGAATTCTGCTGCAGTAAGACTTTCTTCTCTAATTTTAAGACCATACTTCTAAAGGCACAAAACACAATGACGGACAAGTTTGCACGTAGTGCAATGAGTTTTCCTTCAGCTATACTATATGTCGATTTTCTACCTCCGATTTGGCTAACAGCCTCTTATGTTGTCAAAGAAAAATGAAATTAAAATATTAACAAACGTATAAATAATTTATGTACATAAATTTTTAAGTATCAACAATATTAACACTTAAAATTATAGGAACAATTTTGATTAACTAATTAAGTGAAAATATACGAATAGTTTATTTACATAAAATTTAAATTACCAAAAAAATCAAAAACTAAAATTATAGACAAAAATTATTAATTTATTAAAGTTATTTTTTCAGAAAAAAAATCTTTGGCTAACAACCAGATAGCTATTTAAATTATTAAATATATTTTATTAGTTACAATTACGTACGTTCTTAACAAACAAAAATCTAAAGACTCTTGTTTTCTGACGTCAACTATATTAAAATATATGTAAATAGTTTAATTTTTTAAAATAAAAAAAAATGTACGTGGGTAGTTAATAGAAAATCCAATAATTTTCTTTAACTCAAATCTTAATACATGAGATTTTGGTTGATGTTGGTTTAACATTTGAGTTATCACTTTTACAAAAAGTATAACTCAACATTATAACTCAATAATAATAAATTACTAGATTTTAAACCGTACGTACGTGCAGATATTCTTTTATTTTATAAATATATTTGATATTATTGCAATTTTTTTAAATATATAATTTCAATTTTAATACATATTATATATTATGTAACACAATAATATTATTGTTTATATTTCTAATTCGGCATTATTAGAATATAGTGATTTTTTTAATATATTTTACTTTGTTGCTAATTTGTATTACTTACTAAATCCAGGTACAATAAAATAACAATATGAAATAATCAAATATTATAAAATCTTTCAAAATATATATTTTTCTTTAAAATATACATTTTTCTATATTACATTTTTAAAATTTATTTATTTATATTATAGAAAAGAAATATGTTTAAGATCATTTATATTTACATGTTGTTTTTAAAAAATATACTTTAACATATATTATTTTGGTATTTTACAGGATTTATAAGTAAAATACTGTTTTGTTTAAATACTATAGCCCTATTATTTTAGTAATTTTTATACATAATAGCATCTATCATATTATTTTAGTAAATTATATTTATAGAGTATTTTTGAATGTTTATGATATTAAGTTTTTTGTTATTTTTAATTAGGAATTTAAAATATTAGATTGCTTTAATTTTTTACAAACTATATTGTTTTTTCGTAATGCATTTCAAAAAGTTATTCTTTATCATCTATTTATGATTTTCTCTTTTTTTTTTTAAATGTGAAAACTTATAATTTTTGATTTTATATTTATTTTCAAAATTTTATATTCTGTCAAGAAAATTTTGAAAAATTACAGTACTGTTTTTAAGTTTGGAAAATTACATAAATTTTGAATTTGTTTTTGTTACTACATTAATACATTATTTTATAAAAATAATATTTGAATTTTTTAATATTTTCTAAATTTTTCTCAATAGATTTTGTTATAGTTAAAATAAAAAATCATAATTTGATTTATCATTAATATTTTAGATGAATTACTTAAATTTCATTGTTTTCTAATAACATATTGTTTAAATAGTATATGAACTAAAGGTTATTATATACTATTATATTTTTGTATATAAAAATTTTAAACAATATATTGTTGAGAATTTCAAAATAAAATAAAAAATAACATATAGTTGTAGATATAAGAGTTTAACCTATATTAATAAATTTACTTTTTATAAAATATTATATATTTTATAAATTTTAAACCATTTTAATGATGAGTGATAATTTATTTAAATGAAACAATTTTTTTTTGTTAATTTACCTATTTAATAGAATTTTCATATTTAATTCATATAACACTTCTATTTTTATATAATAGAAAATATAATTATAGAATTTATTAAAAGTAGTATATAGTTTTTTTTTTATAATAAAATTTTAGTTAACATCAATTTATAACAATTTATATTACTAATTACGAAATTAAATATGTTATTTTATAAAAATATTTAAATTTTAAGTAATATTTTGTTACATTTTTCCTCCATAGATTTTGTTATAATTAAAAAAAATTATAGTTGATTTATTATTAATGTAAATAATCAAATATGTCATAAATAACTAATTCTTTAAGTTATTAGATAACTCAAACAAAACTTCAAGAACTCAAAACTAATTCATAATTGGTAACGTTTTAAATTTTTGTGTCTAGATCAAACTAAATCAAGTGTAATGCATGTCACCAATCAAATCCTAAATACTTGACCCATTTAGTATCTAAATACTTGACCTATGATACTACAAGGACCTAAATACAAAAACAAAACTTCAGTCAGTACTGGCCAATGATTTTTTTCATATTCTTCCTCGAAAAGAATACTTAGTATATTATATTATTACTATTTATTAATTCCAAAATGCTTATTTTTATAAAACTTACAAAATTTTACTCAAATATAATTTTAATTGAACTAAATCTTTATTATATACATAATTTTAGTTCCTATAAAGATATAATAATTTATATAAGCTTAAAATTATATTACTAAACTATTAATAATTTTTATAAATTATAAAACTAAAATATTGTATCTTTTCAGATTTAAACAAAATGATATAAAAGTTTAAGAACTAGTTTATAAGTAAATAAAATTAAACATTAAAATAACTTCATGAATAGTGTTTCTTCAAATTTTAGGAATACTATTTATAGTCTCTTTTTTCCAATGGTCCTTCGTTATGAAGAAAAAATTTCTTATTTGGTAGAGTATGAGTTTTTCTACTATGAATTCAATAATTTTTGGTTACTTTTTTTTCTGTCAGCAATAATTTTTGGCTACTCATAAACATTTTTAGTGGTAAAAAAAGTGATACCTCCTAAATATATATACATGCAAAATAATTATTAAAATTACTTTTTGCAGAAAATTTAAACATGAACGTTTTCGTTACGGTGGATAGAGAAAAAGATCGAGAAGCAGTTGACATAAAAGAGTTGACCAAAACGTTATAATAATTTCAACATATCAGAATAATACGCATCTGTTTGAATACATCAAACGGTGAAAAAAATACATCACACAAATTTTTAATATTTAATTAAGCCTTCCGTCAATTTACACATTTAGACAAAGAAAAACTTTATTTAAAACAAAAGTATCAGATAGTAAATTTCGATTTTTGATATCCACGAAACACGTAGACCGAAGTTGGAAAATTGGCAGGAACAACCTCCAAAAAATTATAATGTACTAAAAAACCGTAGCAATAATGTAATTATGATATAGTGTGTATTATATGTGTTAAATACAACCTTTATGTACAACTTAGAGCTGATTCAGAGCATTAGCATATGATTTAATAGAATTAACTTATTTTATATAATAATATCACAAATTATATTTATATCTAAAAACTATATAAACTTTTTTTAATAAAATTTATTTTTTCTAAAAAAAACTTTTTGAATAAAAATTAAAAAATTTAAAATTCTAAAAATAAATTTTTAAATTTTTAAAATAAAACTTTGAATTTTAAAATAAAATTTTAAATAAAATTTAAATTTGTTTTCAATAAAATTATTTTGCATTTAATATATAATTCATTATTGCCAATAAAAATATAAAAATTAAAATAGATAATATACCTATATTATTCAGAAATAAGTTAATTATATATGATATGTTAATTTTATATATAAATCATTTATTGCTCTACCATCTAGCATATTGGTTGTCATTAGTTGTACCAATCGAGGTCTAAGAAAAGAAGAGGTCTCTGTTAGGATTTAGTGAGTCCATGTCTAACTCTTTATTTCTGATTAGTACGATGGCCAGAACCTGGTCCAAAGATTCAGAATTTTTTCTATTACCCTAAGCCAAAATAAATAAATTTATATCTTTACATAGGAAAAATTATAAACAAAAATTTACATAGTGGAAAAAAAAATTATACAGCTCATGGGCTTCAATCCGTCGTTTATGTTGTGTGTGCTCCAGGCCGGCGCTAACGATGGCTCAGAATATGGCATGAATTGTAAACTCCATATCTTCTTGATCCATGAATCTTCCTTGTGATTCCAATACCCAGTGATACATTGTTGATTTGACTATCCGTAGAAACTGTTTTCATGCCAAAATCCCTTCTGGTTGTTAAGATGCACTCTTTGGAATGAACCTCTGTCGCTGGTATCTCCTACGTGGTTGGTGTGGGCAGTTTGGTTAGGCTCTAGTCGAACCACTGGTAATGCTTGTATTACGTCGAGGTCTTTCACCGTCGGCTCTGAGAATTATGATTGTAGTGATACAAAACAAGAGGCTCAGGCTTGCCAGCGGCGGTGATTTAGAGACGACTGTTGCACTGGTTTAGTTTCTAGAGTTTTTTCGAAACTTGGGGAATCCAAATTTTGGTTTATTTTGATCTTGGTTTTATTTCATCCTATCCTTTCAATGTAATCAGTAAACCAAACCTGGTTTGAGACAATTAATATAATATTTAATTACAAAAAACTATAGATATGATAATTACAGAAACCGATATATACATAAACCAGAACATATATTTTCTAAAATCTATCTCCAATGGTTTTCGATTTTTCTCTATAATTTACACTAAAATTAAATAATTCTATTATAGAATTATACATTGGAGAAAGAGTTACTATAATAAAATTACTCTATTTTAGTATAAATTATAGAGGAGTAAATAGTGTGTCATTTCCAATGCTCTAATACACTCCCAATTGTGAGCGTCTTCCAAGTACTTTAGCGAAGACATCTGCTACTACTTTTCAAATATATTATGCTTAGGGCATCTCCAACCCCACTCCATATTCAACTCTAAACTCAATTATGGAGTAAAATCTTCTCCAACCCTACTCCATATTCAACTCTAAACTCAATTATGGAGTAAAATCTTCTCCAACCCTACTCCATATTCAAGTCTAAAATGGAGTAATAGCTAGGGTTACTCCATTTATGGAGTAATCTTACCCATTACTCCATTTTGGAGTTGAACGTTTTATATTTATGAAATGGTCCTTTTAATTTTTAATGTTTTTATTTCATACTTAAAATAATATAATAACATAAAAAAAATATAATACTCAGCAAAAGATTACTTTATAGTTTACAGAAAATATGCATAAACTCATAAAAGTCAAAACTAAGAATAAAAAATATAAAATAAATATAATATATTATAAATAAGTAATTTAATAATTAATTCTGTAAATTGTTTTCGAAACTACCAAAATCGGTAAAGTATTATTCAAACGGAATAGATGAGTTTTTTAATCTTGTGTGTCAAAATTTTGATTGATAACATTTGTACTTGTTGAACTTGATATCTGCACAAACAAACAATAGGACCCAATACATAATTCAACAAAACAAAACTTTGTTTTTTCTTTATGTTCTTTTAATGCATAAAAATATTTTTGAATTAGAAAAATTGCATATGATAAAATCTGCACGAATTGAAATTGGAAGATAATCTATAGTTGTATTTTTAATGATAAATATTTAATTTAAATAAAATATATTATTATAGAAATTTTGTAAACATAAAATAGTTGGGTTAATTGTTAATTTTTTATAAGTTGAAGGTACTACTAATAACAATTATTAACTAAATGAAAAAAAAAATCCTTTTTTTATAGTAAAAATGGAGTAATACATTGGAGGAAAATCCAACTCCATTTTGGAGTTACACCATTTTGGAGTAAAATTTGGAGTAATACATTGGAAATGATCTTAGGGGTTCTAGATATTGGGACTCTTTCGAGGTAAAGAAGCAAGAGTCGCCCACGAGTACTAATTATTCAAACTTTCATAATAAGTAAAGCAGAAAAGAAAATTGACACAGTGGCCGTATTGAAAGGGTAACAACGAATTAGTATTCAACTCGGCGCTGGTACGTTGACGCCTTGACGAAGACTATATGTGAACACTGAACATGAGGGTGACTTGGATGGTCATTGAATTAGTCATTGAGATATGTCTGTAGATTCATTCTGTGGAGGAAGTGAACTGGGGAGACGGGCTAGTAGATGAATCCTAGACCAAAAACAAATCTCTCATACACCTATATATTTTTTAAGCAAATATAACAATTAACATAGCCCTAATCTCCATTTCATAACAATTATAATGAAAAACATTGCTACGATTTTACTCTCTATTTCCCTTCTTTTTCAAACTCTCAACGGAGTTAAAGCCGGCTTCCACTGCGTAGGTGACACCTTCACCGCCAACAGTAGCTACGGCCAAAACCGCGATTCTCTCTTTTCCTCTCTTGCTTCTCAAGTCATCACCAACCGTGGATTCTATAACGCCTCACTCAATAGCGTTCACGCTGTTGCCCTCTGCAGAAGAGGATACGAGCGGCAAGCTTGTATCAACTGCGTTGAAAAAGCCATTCGACAGATAAAAACAAGTTGTTCTGATCGCGTGGAATCGTTCGACTGGGACGGTGACGATGCAGACCAGGTATCTTGTCTTGTACGTGCAACAAACCACTCAACTTTTCAGAAACTCGATCTTGGACCAGCTACGAATGACGTAAGTCCCGTCAATATCGACTCATCCACCAAAAACATGACCCTCTTCCGCCAAGAATGGGAAGCAACCGTTAACCGAACACTTGAAGCTGCAATCGTCAACACTTCTGCATCGGTTCTCAAGTATTATGGAGTAGCTAATGTAGAGTTTGTGGAGTTTCCAAATGTTTACATGATGATGCAATGCACACCCGACATAACTTCAGGCGAGTGTAAGACATGTCTGGAAGAGTGCGTTACGTATTTTAGAGATGTGTCTTGGGGAAAAGATGGAGGTACAATTTGTCGACCAGGCTGTCTTTTCCGGTGGAATCTTTACTCTTTTTACGGTGCTTTTGCTAATATAACAAGAGTTCCTGCCCCTCCTAGACCTTTGATTCCTCAAGCACAAGCAACATCTGCTACTAGCTTGAAAGGTTTGAAACAAAATTATGAGTTATGTTCATTGCCGCCTATATAATTATTTGAGTTTCACATACATTAAAGACGAGTAAATTTTTGCAGGAACAATTATTGCGATAGTTGTGGTTCCTACCGTCATTCATCTTTTTGTGCTTCTTGGTCTGATCAGAGCATATCGCCAGATAAAAAAATCTAAAGACGAAACCAGTGGTACGCTCTCATTATTTTCAGTCAGCTTTTATAATGTATGTTTGCTCGTAAGTTTCTTTTGGTTAGTCTGTACAGAGGAGGACTGTATTTCCGATAGTCAGTTTATGCTGCGGTTCGATCTTAGCATGGTCCTAGTCGCAACCCGTGACTTCTCCCCTGAAAATAAGATCGGCCAAGGTGGATTTGGATCTGTCTACAAGGTAAAAAAAACTTGTATAAAATCATTAGATCGGTCAAAGATCTTATCGTATGAGAATTGTTTTTAGGGGATATTACCGAGTGGGCAGGAAATAGCAGTAAAAAGATTAACAAGAGGCTCAGGGCAAGGAGAGATGGAGTTCAAGAATGAGGTCTTACTCTTGACAAGACTCCAACATAGGAATCTAGTTAAGCTTCTAGGGTTCTGTAGTGAAGGAGAAGAAGATATTCTTATCTACGAGCATGTCCCGAATTCAAGTCTTGATCATTTCATATTCAGTAAGCCTTTTTGATGGGAGATGCTGCATTTTTTGGAACTATAAAGTTTTAGTATTGATGATTCTTTGGAAATCTGTAGATCAAGAGAAGCGTGTGCTACTGACATGGAATGTGAGGTACAGAATCATTGAAGGAGTTGCTCGAGGTCTTCTTTATCTACACGAAGATTCTCAGCTGAGGATTATTCACCGAGACTTGAAGGCGAGCAACATTCTTTTAGATGCTGATATGAACCCCAAAGTTTCAGACTTTGGGATGGCGAGGTTATTTAACATGGACCAGACTAAAGGAGTGACAAGGAGGCGCGTTGGAACCTTGTAAGTATAGAACCACCAACAATTATGATTGAAAATTACAAAATAAAGCCGATTGAAATTTGTTTCAAAAAAAAAGTCCATTAAAATCATTGAAATAAAATATTAAATACTCCCTTTATTTTAGAGTTTAAAATTTGTTTTATATTAAGTGTCGTTTTATATTTTCAGTGCATTTATTTATAGTTTTTCTAGTTTTAACCGTATTCTCTTTGTTCATTAATTAAAATAATCATATAAAATAATATATAAATTAAGGGGTAAAATAATAAATTTAGTGATTTTCTTAATATGTGTTTAAAAACCTAGAAGACATATAAAACAAAAAGAAACGGAAGGAGTATAAACAATAAGGAAAACATAAAAAGATTTCACAAGTTAGACTAAACACGAAATCAGAATTTGATCAATTTCTTTAACTCAGTAAGTATAATTTGTATTAGACTTGGATGATCTATCTCTTACATAGATACTGATGGATGTTATGTTATATAAAATAGAAATTTGAGAGATTCTGGATATTAGGATTATCATTAATGTCATTTTATTTCAGAGATTATTGAATAAGATCACCCCTCATGTTACATTTGTATGATTGCAGTGGCTATATGCCTCCTGAGTACGTTAAGAACGGAAGATTTTCAGCCAAAACCGACGTTTACAGTTTTGGGGTTGTGCTTTTGGAGATGATAACCGGTCAAAGTAACAAGAATTACTTTGAATCCTTGGGCCTACCCGCATATGTAAGCATATAATTATCACTCCTTTTCTTACTTGAACACACAAATGGGTCTCAAAAAATTATTGATTACTAAGTATATGTATAGGCTTGGAAGTCTTGGGTGGCCGGCGAGGCTGCCAGTATCATAGATCCTGTCTTGAGTAGGACCCCAACAAATGAAATCCTGAGATTCATCCACATTGGTTTGTTGTGCGTTCAAGAAAATGTTGCAAAGAGACCAACCATGAGTTTGGTTATTCAATGGCTTAGTAGTGACACTATCGCGATTCCTTTACCTACCATTGCTGCTTTCACCACGACCGAGTTGCATAGAACCGATGCAATGAATCAAGCCAAAGGTGAAGCTGGTACTCTGTCATTGAACAAGTTATCAGTCAGCGAGTTAAGTCCTCGTTGAATCGAAGAGCTCTATGTAAACTCATACATACAAGTGTGCATTATTCTTTCAATTACATTACAAGAACATTCTTCTTTCTCTCAGAAAACTCTCGTTGTTTATGATCAGTAATCGATCAAATCTCTTATATATTAATTAAGAAACATTGCAATATTTGAGGTATCCACATGTCATCACTAAAATGATTCTTAAAATCTTTAGAAAATATGTTGATCCATCTAAATATATATTATATTTTTTTCATAAAACTAACTATCAAATTAATTAGTAGTGTACTGAAAAAATATTTTTCAGTTTTTTCTTAAATAAAAGCTAAGGAGTTACATGTATAATTAACACATATATAAATATTTGATAACAATTTTGGTATCCTCCATCATTTTTATTTAATATTTATATTATTAAAAGAAATTAAAAACTCTTTTTTTATTGGTTGTTCTATTTCGGTCTGGTTATCCAGACCAACTCAAATTTGAGTAATAGAATAACCGTTTGTTGGCAAAAAAAAGAAAGAAATTAAAAAAATCACATTAACCATATAATAAATTTTAGATTGTTCTTATATCTTATATTTTGAATTTTTTAAAATAACTATAAATTACTAAAATTAGGGCTGAGCAATAAACCAAATACGAAAACTCGAATCAAACCCGATCCGATAAAACGAATCTGAACCCGACATAAATACCAAATAGATCTTGTTTTGTGCTATTTTGGTTTATGGGTCTCAATCTTCTGATTCAATTGTCGGATGAGACATAATACAGCTGCAACATTCATCTTCTTATAGATCCCAGCTATTTTCATATAAATAGTATTGGAAAAGTGATATCACTCAAATTACACTAAAAAGTAAATTACTCTCTCATATAAGAAGTTCAGTTCTAGTATTTAGGGATCGAATCCACAGAGACTCTAGAATTACACAATAGATCTATATTCTTTGAAGTAAAGCTAGATTAATAGGTTTTAAAGCAGTACATGAATTGGTGAGCTAAGTAATTGCTCGATTGGTTTGATTTGAGGTTGTTAACAGTTGGGAAAATATCTAGATTCAGGTATATTCTCAGGTATGATAAGTAAATAACTTAATTTGGGGTTTTAGGGGTTTATTGATATTAATTGTTCTTGAATTTAAACTCAGATATAATCAATTTGATTATCTAATATGGATCTCGAATTTTAACTATCGTATGTTAATCGCGAGAAAGTGTCAATCGATGATTCGTTAAGAATATCGATCGATACACCTATCAAAATATTGATCGAGAGAACTATCGTTGCGTCGATCGATGCTTCTTCCAGAAAGCTTTACGGATAGGTTTGATTTATATTCTCTAACTTACTAGCTAGATCAACTCTCGTGTGTACATATTCGGTTAAATCATGCTAGTTAATTTCAGGTATTGAGTCAAGCGATGGCTTGTTCTCAATTAATCCTAAGATTCTAAGTTTAAAGGTTGATCAATCCTAAACTTAGCTTTAAGAACAACTAGATGAAGAACTATATTTTTAAACACCCTAGCAACAGTTTAAGTCAGTAATACATTTATCAACCTATTGAGAAACCTAAACTAACAGTAAGACTACTCAGACATATTCATAAAGCATATGACTATGATGGTCTAAATAATACTTAAATAAATGAATAATAAAGAGTAAGTAATGGAGTAAATGAAAGCAAGAGAGTTCAAGATCTTCTATGTTTTGTAGTTCATATCTATCTCTCCAAACTTAAGCTCTCTCTTCTTTCAATGGTGGTTTCTTACTTCTCTCCAAACTAGGTCTAAAAAGTCTCTAGGCAAGTCTGCCTCTAAAATAATACAAAACCCTAATAATAGAGCCTAACAGGCGGTCAGGGACTTAAAATGTAATTATTGGAACTTTTGTGAAACTTGCAATCTTCTAATTTTATCATTAAGTCGTAGATGGCTTTGCCATTGATCGATGATGCAAGTCTTTCATCGATCGATTGTGCTTGGTAATTATCGGTCGATATTCTGACAAATAATCGACTCTCTCTGTTTTCAGCAAAGCTCTCAAAACGTCTCCAAATTGCTCCAAATACAGCATTTTCCTCAAATAAGTACATGAACCTATAATTACTTTAAATAGACTTTATATAGTAGTAAATATATCTTAAAATACTTATATATCATGGCTAATAATGGGTAAAATCCATGGTCTATCAGAAAGGATCCGCCCCGTTTGATACTGGTTGTGGCGGATTGACAATTTTTTTTCAAAAAAAATTAATCTTTGTAATTTTCAAATAAAATTTAGTAAATTCGTATCCGTCGAGTTTTTAGATTATCCGCAAATTATCCCCATATAATAATAGTTAAAATTATAATTTATTTTTTAAATATATTTTCTTATAAATAATTTTAAAAATAATGTTTAGATATTATAAAATATTTAAAATTAAAAATTAGATAAATGAAAATATTTTCTAAAAATATTTTTGAAATTTTAGCGGATTGGCGAATACAGAAATGGTTGATCTGCTTTTGTCCCATATCCTACAGTCAACCCACATTTGTCCCATATACAAAAAAAAAAAACTTAATGCGCAGCGCGGGGCGGAGTGAAACCCGCTGTTTTTGAACAAGATTTCCAGCCTTACTTACAGACATATTTCAATGACCATCAACGTCATCTGCATGTTCACATCTGAAATCTTCGTCAATGTCGAGTTACCCTTTCGATACGGGACATAGGCTGTGCCAAACTGCCAATTAACTCCCTTTGAATACAGTTTTGTCAGTTTACTTTTGGACATTAACGTAATATAAAAGTTGGACTAATTAACTAGGTTGGGATAACATGTGGAATAACTCGTGGGTGAGTCTTGCTTAGTGTGAGAATCAATGCCACTTGGCTGCAGGCCAAAAGCTATATTTATGTGGCATGGCAATTTCCCCGCACCGTGATATGTTTATATCATCAAATATAACGGAAAAGTTAAAAATAATATTATATTAAAAACAAGCACAAATACTGGAAACATCTTGGTTAGTCCTTTGACCCTGCGTTTACGTTGAGTCTTTCGACCGCTAGACTTGTAAATTTAGTTATCTATGTACAAATTTATTTTATTGAACTGAAAAAAGATTAAACTGAAGTCCATTAAATAACCAAACACAACTTCTGGTTGTAAGATGCATCACACAGATAGACCTTCTTCCAGATATTCAAATTGATTTATATCTTTATGGCCATTTGTGAAACTAATAATTTCGCACTAGAGGTGAATCGATCTCTGGCCTAAACCAACAGAACAACTCTTCCTCTAGTGCGGTTAAAATAATGTCTTTGTATTTTAATTTAATTTATTTATCTATTTTTATATAAACATATTTGTACTTCTTAAAATAATGTCATATTTATCTTATGCATTAATATTGAAATTTTGTACCATGTTTATATTGTGATTGACTTCCAGTGAAAGCAGGAGTTTTACTGTTTTAGGTAAAAGAATGATGGTGTCATTACTCTTAACCCCCACCTTCTAGTTGGTAAGAAACCAGTTGTCCAAAATAGTCTCAAAGCAACTTCAAGAAAACTGAAAAAATGAAATAAAAGCAGACTGCTTGGTGTACGTTTGACTTTGGACTACTGAAGACTTTCGACTTTGGAAACAATGTACGTTTTTCCCGATATTTATGATGTAATTTTTCTTTAAGGCTTTCATATATTTATTATGTAACGTGTTTGATCAGGTAAAATAAAAAGAATCCATGTACTCTTTAAGGACCACACGGCCATGAAAGTATGAAACCCAAATGAAAGAAAAACAGTTGTGATATCAAATTGATGGTTGTTTAATAGTTGTAAGAGTTTCGAGATTACTGAAGAGTTCTGTATAATTAACGGTCAACTCTCATCACTAACATAGATTATAGACCAAAACTCCAGAATTATACGGTTTATATTAAACAATAAAACTGTAAACACAACCAAGAAATTAGACTTTTATATAATTAAATCTCTTACAATAAAAATATAGATTATTTCAGCTAGTAAAGAAAATAAAACGAGTATGCAAGTCAAAATCTTATCTTCTAGGTCAACTGGTAACCATTTCTCACGTCATATATTTGTCATGTCTAACCAAAAAATATACATTAGTTAGTGTTATATATTAGGCATGTCTCCTATAATGAAAACTAGAGTTTGAACCCGCACGTCCGTGCGGATATTTTTTTCTTTTATAAATGTATAATTTTGATATTAAATTTACATTTTAGCTTTAAATATTATGTAAATTTTCTTGTTTAGATTTCTTAAATATATATTGATCTAATTTATTTATTTTACTTTGTTATTAAATATTATTTTTGTATACAATACATTTTTTAAATTAATTTAATTTACAATACATTTAGTTATATATTTTATAGTATAACTAACCATTTTAGAAATGATGATATAATATGTTAGCCCACATTTGAGTAAAATATGTTTAATTAAAATCATATAATATAGCAACTATATATTTATATAGCACTATAGCTATGAAAATATTAAAAGTTAATTATATTATAAAAATCATGTAGTTGTATAACTATAATTTACCATCCATAATTTCATATTAATAATCAAATTCAAACCAATGTTGTTGTATATTTCTGATGCCTTACAACTAAAACAGCAACTCTATTAGGCTTTGAAAATTTTTAAATGAATAAATAAGAAACAATTAAGTACAATGAAATCTCTGTAGTTTCAAATGAAATAAATGGTGAATGTTTTACAAATGTATAGTAATTAGGATGAAGTTAATGTTGTTAACCATAAAAATAGGAGAGACACATTTGTAATATTAAAAGTAAATTAAGGGAACTTAAAGATATCTTATTTTAAAGGTATATTCCTAGTGAAATATGAATAGGTCCAAACTTAAATGACAACATTTATAAGTAGATAAAAAATAGGACTCTAAATTAATAGAATAGATACAGATTCATTTTTTCAATCCTATTGATTTGATAATTTGAGTAAATGGGAAAGAGTTGGGTTATGATAACTTCCCCCTTCTTTTTTATTCTGTTCCTTCAAACCCTAAAACATGTTCACGCCAGTTTCAAATGCTACGGCGACTTTTTCACCCCAAACTACGGCGTCAATCGAGACAACCTCTTATCTTCTCTTCCTTCTAACGTCGTCAATAACGGCGGTTTCTACAACGCATCACTTGGCAGCGTATCCAGAAACAATAGTGTCCACGTTGTCGCCTTATGCAGACGCGGTTACGATATCCAAGCTTGTAAGACATGCCTCGAGCATGTCATTGACGACACAAAAGCCAACTGTCCTCACCAAATGGAGTCTTTCTCGTGGGTCACTGAACAAGCCGATGACGTTTTATGCAATCTACGTTACACTAATCACTCGACTTTTGGCAAACTAGAGCTTTCGCCATTTACTATCAACCCTAATCCGAACGTTATAGAATCATACAAGAATATGACCTTCAGCCAAGAATGGATTGCTATGGTTAATAGGACGCTCGATGCTGCTTCTACGGCTGACACTTCCTCAGTACTCAAGTACTATAGCGCCACAAGAACAAAGTTCACAGAGATTCCAGATGTTTACGCGATGATGCAATGCACGCCTGATTTATCGCCAAGTGACTGCAACAGATGTCTTAGAGAGAGTGTTAATGACTTTCAAAGGCAGTATTGGGGAAGACTAGGAGGTGGAGTTGGTCGGCCTAGCTGTTATTTCCGGTGGGATCTTTTTGAATTTTATAAAGCTTTTGGTAATGTTACAAGGGTTCTTGCTCCTCCTAGTCAAGCTTCTCCGACTGCTCTGGATTGTGGGAGAGACGAGAAAGATTTCGAAGGAAGACATATTGCAATCATTGTGATCCCTGCAATCATTAATCTTATTATATTTGTTGCTTTAGTCTGTTCTTGGAAGAGAAAAACGCCACGCACCGGAATCAAAGGTAAAGTTATTTAAACAACACTATATATTAAGTTTTGTTAGATCATGTATTATATTAGAAGTTCTAACATGCCTGGTATATAAGAGTCGATTGGTTTAAGTTTAAATTAAGATAATGAAATATGATATCAAAACCCATTTTATCAACCCAAATAAGATTTGTCCAAATAGGCCAAGGATGAGATTCGATTCAAGATAACATATGAGCCAAATCTCAAGGGAATGTATTAGTATTTCCCATTGACAGTTAGAATATATATATAGATTTCTTACATGTCTCATGGTGATGTGCAGAGTCTTCTGATCCATATGATGGTCAATCTATGTTACGGTTTGACTTTGTAATGCTTCGAACTGCAACCCATGACTTCTCTCCTGAAATGAAGCTTGGTGAAGGTGGATTTGGATCTGTCTACAAGGTAAAATAATCTTATAAGTCCTATATTTAGATGGGTCAGTGATCATATAGAATTACAATGGTTTTCAGGGGGTGTTACCGAACGGCCAAGAAATAGCGGTAAAAAGATTAACAAGAGGTTCAGGGCAAGGAGATATGGAATTCAGGAATGAGGTTTTACTCTTGACAAGACTCCAACATAGGAATCTTGTTAAGCTCCTTGGGTTTTGTAATGAAGGAGATGAAGAGATTCTTGTCTACGAATTTGTCCCCAATTCAAGCCTTGACAACTTCATATTTGGTGAACCTCCTTTACTAGACCATTCCATTTTGTTACAATAATTTTTGAAAACAACAAAATCTAAAAAAATAAAAATTCTTTGATATCTACAGATGAAGCCAAACGTTTTCTTCTTACATGGGAAGTGAGGTACAGAATTATAGAAGGAGTTGCAAGAGGGCTTCTTTATCTCCATGAAGATTCCCAGTTGAGGATTATTCACCGGGATTTGAAGGCAAGCAATATTCTCTTAGACGCTGAGATGAACCCTAAAGTTGCAGACTTTGGGATGGCAAGGCTTTTCAACATGGACCAGACTCGTGGACAGACTAGCAAAGTAGTTGGAACCTAGTAAGTATGCTCTGTTTTTCCTTTCTTAAAATTATTCCATAAACATTTCCATTTAATGTGACTTGGTTAATGCAGTGGATATATGGCTCCAGAATACGCGACATATGGACAATTCTCAGCTAAATCTGATGTGTATAGCTTTGGTGTTATGCTCCTAGAAATGATAAGTGGCAAAAGAAACAAAAACTTGAAAGAAGAAGAAGAAGAAGAGGGAGAACAAGAAGGGCTTCTAGATTTTGTAAGATTTTCACATATTTTGATCATCATTCTTCTTTTCTTCCTAAAGATATTGAAATGTTAAAAAATTCTTTACAGGTATGGAAGAAGTGGAATGAGGGAAAATATGCAGAGATCATCGATCCTTTGGCTGCGCCGAGTAACAACATCCCAGTAGACCAAGTAATGAAGCTCATTCACATAGGTTTATTGTGTGTTCAAGATGATGTTTCCAAAAGGCCTACCATTAATTCAATTCTCATATGGCTTGAAAGTCATACTGCTATAACCATGCCTGTGCCCACACCTGTTACTTTTCTTACGGCACCACCGTCACCATCATCATCGCTGCATGGCTAGTGAACCATCTAGCATGTTTGTATACTTCTTTGGCTTGCTTTATGCAATTAAAGAGATGCCGTGTAGTGCAAACAAATTATCTTTATAAATAGAGGGAGGCTTGTATTGTATTATTATTTTCTTAACGTCAAATTCTTACGTACTTATTTCTCCATTGCAATGGTTGGTGTCCACTTCTTGGCATTCAAACCATTGCATATCCATCAAAATGAACTTATATGAAACTTTGTTTTTCGGATGCCATTCCGTTTGCTAAATTGTTTATTGTTTCATGAACATCTAAAACCTGAAAATTTGACTAACTTAAAACGAATAAGAATTAAAAAAAATTGTGAAACAAGACTGAACATTGATGGATATTACAAAAAAGAAAAAAAAAATCATTTTTGAGAAACACAATTGAGTTTTAGCCTTTCATGAAATTCTGATGCTACTTCTTTTAAAATACAATGATATGATAATTAGGTTTTGAATGACAGTGGAATCAAGTAATCATCTCTTTTTCAAATGGTTGATTACTCACTAGAAGTTCGGTCGGTTTTAAGAAAAGGCCTCCCTAGTTCGGTTTGATAACATATATAGCATCTCTTTCACAAGACAAGATACAGTTTTGCACTTTTTGATTCGATATGCATTTCTTACATTCCACAGTTTCTAGAAGCATAACTATAACGCCCCGTCCGTCCACGGTTAATGGACGGTCGGGACGTTACAGGTTCATGCGGGTAACCCATGGGAACCGAAGACTACCATTATAGGCCGGAGGCGGGATTTGGTTTACCGGCAATTGCGGCTTTGCTTGCACAGGATACGACATCTGACCCTTCTTTGTATTGGGACAATAGCTTCACCAATCGAAGGCTAGAATCAGGGAAGGCTTAAGACACGGGGCAAGGGGCTTGAGCTTCGATTGGGGCCCAACCGTTTTTGCATAAATAATGTTAAGAGGGGTTTAATTTTCTAAAAAAAATTAGGGGTAAGGCCCAAAAATTTAAATTACCCACAGATAAGCTGATCATGTCAGTGTCAGTTGCTTACGAAAATTAACTATCTTCACCAACTTCACCAATTGCTTTAGGTTAATTGATTTAATCTTACAGAAGAAGAGATGTCTTAAGCATGAATATCAACTTGTTTAATTTGAAACACTTCCTATAGTTGTCACAATAACTTCTTTTTTAATCACAGCATTTTTAAGCCATCAACCAAAAAGCATCCGGATACAAAGTGGAAGAAGATGTGTCGGACAAATCTTACAATTAGGAAACATTAAAAATAGGTTTGCCATGGGAGATGAATCAAAACAAAACAAACACCAACCATAAAAGCAACCAAAATAGACATAAATGCAACTGTGACAAGTGCCATGGCTCGTAGCATAGCTTTCTGTATAAGTTGAAAATCACTCTGGCGTTGTCCCCAAATGAGATGTGTTAGTGCTACAATAGAACTAAACAGTGAAATGGTGTTGCACATCAGAAAAACCATGAATATTGCTTTCTTGACCAAACCTGGACCTGGAGCAGAACTGATGTAAAGCTTTGTGCATGTGAAACCCATAACAAATGTCACAGCTGCTGCCATTATCGCAGCCCACGCAAGAAATTTGATGCCACCTTTTGAATCTTCTATATTTTGCTGGTTAGATCTTTTGCGACGCCGTGAAGCACTCGAGAGACGTGGTTGTGAGCCAGCAGATCCCAAGGCCATATCCGAGTTAAATCTCTGTCAAGAAGTTAGATAAGACATAAATTGATAGGAATTTATGAGAAAAACATGTTGTTAAAATACCAGATTCAGAATAGAAATTTGGATGGTAAAGTTGACAAAAAGAGATCATAAACTCACGTCTTCTTAAAAATTGAAATCCAAAAGGATAAACAGAACTTAAAAGTTAAAACTCGGAAACACGCACTCAAAGATTACCTTAGACACTTTGAAATCTAGTAGACGAAAGAGGAAGAAGAAAACGTGGAAGATAATTGGGGTAGTAGCAAGTAGCAACCACATTATTTGATCTGATCAAGTCATTGACTTAATCTCCGCAATAAAGAAAACGTCTGAACGTGCGTACCAATCAACATCCATGCTTTAGCTTGCCAAGCATGCAATAAAAACAATATAATCAAGTCGTTGAACTTCGTATTCTTTTTACATCAACCATGAGGTACATAACCGTGATGAGTTCACCTTGATGAATAAAGGGTCTTTTTAATTGGGTTTGAATCCTTGTTGGGCCGTTTGGCTCTATATACTTCACGATTTTGGATCGTGATTTGGGGTGGTATATTTTTATACATTTCTATCAAAAAATGAACTGTAGTTTCAACTTTCTTCTAAAGAACAAGATCTTTAGTACTTTCTACATTTTGTAATAATAAAAGAAAGGGTTTTGTAATTCTAACCTCTGTTATGTTTTCTCGTTACACGATTTACTTTCATTGTTCACCTATCACCCGCGTCCACCGCTTTATGTTCTACAAATCATTCACTGCTATTAGATCTATTAAACAAAAAAAAAGATATTCCCAACTTTTAGTGAGAGACGTCACAAGAAAATTATGCTTTCAGTCTTTAAAAGTATACCTCCTAAAACAGATTATTAGTAAATAATAATTCAAAATTTTAGATGGCATAGGTGCTCGGCCGTTAAGCTTGAAAACCAGGAGACTCGACTCAGGTGCTCGGTCCATGAAGTTTGGCTCAGCTCATTAGGTCAAACCGACTTAGGGCAAATAAATGAAGAGGTTTCAGTATAAAAGAGGGATAATGTACACAAAGTAGGACATTCAGACTTCACTACAAAGGTTGACTGCTAGAAACTAGGGTTTTCTCTAATTTAGCTTCTTCTTTTTTTTAGCTTAATCTTACCGATTTGTATTTTCTGGCAGACTCCACTGAATGCTGTCTATTTTTTTCATACAAGCATTGTAACATACTTCTGTTTGATCAATAAAACGCATTTGAAATAACCCACAATCGAGTTTTGTTCATCTCCTAAGAACCGATCTAACTCAGATTCGACACTAGTCGATTTAAACGTAAAAGAAATTGTATGTAAGTGGGAGTTAACCTTTGCCGAAAAGTTACAAATGGAGTTAGCCATCACCTCTACGTTCTAACCATCTACATTATATAATATATTCATTTTTAATGTAGTATTTCTAGTTTATCTCTTAGGATGATTGTTTGTTGAACAAATCTGATTTCCTATTCAATGTTCTTTTCTTTATTTGATATTCCTTTGAAGAGTGCCATTTGAAGTTCATGTAGCTACATCAAAACTATTTGACAATAGATGACCAAAAGATAAACAAACACTTAGCAATAATACTCATGATAACTCTCTCTTTTCTGCCTAACTAAGATCGTTCATAACAACAATTCAATATGACTAAAGTAACTGTTCACAAAAACAAATTTTATTCTTTGAAGGATCCTGCAAAACCTCCACATTCACAATTTTCTTAAACCATTTATCCAATGGAAGGCCAAAATAAATACAACCGCATTATGTTTGTAATTGCATGATTTTAAAGAGAAGATCAGAACAAGTTCTAGACAAATTATACATTATACCAACGAGAACGATGATAAAAAAAAAAAAGGGTCTGCTCATATATCAAATAGGGTACCAACACAAATCAAGCCTGTGCATTAGCTCCAGCAACAATCTCAAGAATCTCTCCAGTAATCTTAGCTTGACGCTTTCTATTATACACCATCGAAAGCGACTTCTTAAGATCAGATGCATTGTCCGAAGCACTACTCATTGCACTCATTCTAGCTGCAAGCTCACTCGCCAACGACTCCTGTAAAGCCCTAAGAATCTGACTGTTGAGATACAAAGGCAACAGAGCATCAAGAATCTGAACAGGGTCTTGCTCGAACTGCAAGATCGGGGAGAAATCAGCGGTTGGTGTCCTAAAAGTCTCCCTTTCGACCGTCAGCTTCCCTTCTTTGGTCGTTAGCCTGAAGAGCTCGTCTTCAGCAGCGTCCACACAGTTCCCATTGATGTCACAGATCTCTCCTTTGGGCGATAGAGGCAGTAGCGTGTGGATCACGGGTTCTGACTTGACCAGAGACACGAACTTTGTGTACAAGAGCTCGACTTTGTCGACTTCCTCGCTTATAAACAGAGAGAAGACATCATCAGCAACAGCTTGAGCTTCTTTCGCGGTCGGTAAGGTCCCGGCTTCGAGGTACTTGTCGACGGGGATGTACGGACGACGGAGGAAGTAAGAGTTTCCCTTCTTCCCCACGCTAATGACTGTGTAGTCAAGACCTAGACCTTGAAGCTCCTTGATCCTCGCCTCTGCTTTCTTGATGATGAAGTTATTGAACCCACCACATAACCCACGATCTCCGGTCACGACCACGAGTGCAACTTTCTTAACCGGTCTGATCTTGGTTAAGGGCACATCGATGTCATCGGTTTGAAGCTGTTCGTTGATGTTGTAAAGAACCTCGACTAGGGTTTCTGAAAAGGGTCGGCCGTTGACGACGGCTTCTTGAGCTCTCCTGACTTTTGCGGCAGCGACAAGCTTCATGGCTTCGGTGATCTTCTGAGTGTTTTTGACGGAGTCGATACGGTCTCTGAGCTCACGGAGAGAGGATTGGATTGGTGAAACGGAGGAGGATCTTGAAGGAGAGGAGTTGTGGTTTGGGAGAGGAAGTGGGTTGAGAACAGATCGGAAGGACAAGGAAGAGGAATCAGAGAGAGATGGTTTTGATGAAAGATACATTGTTGTTAGGTTAGTGCAAGCCATTGTTCTCGATCTTGTTGTGAGAGAAGACAAGTTTTTCTTCTTTCTGTTCGGACAGAGATTTTGTGTAACCTTATCTATGTTCTTTGATTGTAAGAAGAAGGAAGAAAGGAAAGAAGAGAAATTGAGTGGAGGGAAGAGAAGGTAACGGATGAGGTTTGGAGATAAGGTTTTGAACCTTTGTTTTTTTTTTTAAGTCTTTGATGTAGGATTCATTTTGTTGACGTGGCATTGTATGAGTGGAGAATCCGATATCTTCGTTTGATTATCAGCCAACCAGTGCTTATTAGTTTTGTGTCTCTCCCAATGAGAGGAAATATATGATGAAACAAGTGATATAAATTAAATTGATGTGTTCGGTTTGGTTCAATTTTATTCGGTTTACTCAGATAAATTTGTACTTTAATGCAATTGAACAGGGTCTAGATATTTTATCTTAAATTCGAAGAACCGAATCGAGAAAACCTGAACCAAAATCGAACCAAAAATCAAATTAATACATAAATACTTAAATACAATTTTTATACTTAAAAATATCAGTTATATATAAGATGGACTAGCAAATTATCTCTAGGACGATTTTGTGACTTCTATTGAAAGCGGTTCTGAGCTTTGTATCATGGTTTCTTGTGCTTTCTGGTATATGGACGTATTTATGTTTGTACCTTATCTTTGTTTAACGCAGTGATGAGAGCATATATATAAGATGGGAACACTCAACGGTATCAATCCTCAACTTGTCGCTGCCATTTGTTCCATGGTCTATTTGGATCTGATGGAGCCGCTTCGTTTGCTCCTGAGGCGCTTATGGCATAACTGGATGGTTTTTTCTGTCTTGCTTGTTTCAGTTCTTGTGCTATTGTGGCTCTTAATATGTGTCAGCCGTCTTTTTTTTTGTCTAGGATTTCATTGCAGCTTGCTTAGCATACACGGATTTGTTTTCTTCCATGACGATGAAGCAGTTGTTCGATAGAGAGCATATTTTGAAAAATGTTGATGTTCGTGTTCAGGCCCTAGTAGAAGGATTATATATTTACGACACATTCCGTAGTGCATCTTTTGAAGTTGGTCAGGAACCAAAACTTTTGATAACATGCTCTCGCATCTCTTTATGAAGGCTCTCGGACCTTTTTTGGGACCATGTGCCAGCTTCCATAAATCAGTGGTTGATGCTCTATGTCTGATAAACATTGAATAATATATGAATTCTGTTGATAACTGGTGAAAATTTTCAAGTGAGTTCGCCTTCAGTCTCGAGAACCACATTAATGCTAGTACATTAAGACTTTCCGCGAAGAGTTGACAATATCCCGTGTCTTGTTGTCCAGGTGTGCACATCTCATGGTTATGGAGAACGCGGCCATGTCGATATCTGATTGACATTGAGGAAGAAGCAAATTAAAATCATTCTTAATAGTTAAAATCATTCATAATAGTTAAAATCTGAGAACCATTGGAAATATTTCAATAGAGTTCTCGCAATAAATTTTAATAAAAAATAAGAAAAACAGAAAACTGCAAAAAAATATTTCGTTTGAGAATTTTTGTAAAGGGCAATTGTCAATAATAGCACTTTTTGAAGTTTATGTCTCAAAAATAGCACTAGTAGGAGAAAGTCACAAAAATGACATTCATTAAAGGGTAAAATATCCCTAATACCCTTGGTTTAAAATTAAATAAACAAAAAAAAAAAATAAAAAAAAAAAAAAATTTTATAGTTTCAGATTATATGTTTTCAGATTCGAAATTTTTATAATTTTTTTTTTTATTTTTTTATATTTTTTTTCAAATTTTCTTTTTAGAATTTAAAAATAATTTTTGAAACTGTTTTAAAATTTTTTATTTTTTTTATTTTAGTATTTATTTTTTATAAAATTTTAAACCCTAATTCCAAAACCCCACCCCCTTAACTCTAAACCCTAAGGTTTGGATTAATTAACCCAAAGGGTATAAGTGTATATTTACCTCTTTAATGAAACCTATTTTTGTGACTTTGAGCCTTGAGTGCTACTTTGGGAACAAAAACTTGGTTTGGTGCTATCCTAGTCTTTTTCTCTTTTGTATATCCCCTTTACATATACACGTTAATATTTGCTCTTAATTTTGTAATATTGAGAAAAGAGAAAAGACTGTAAAACATCCATTTTACACATTAGAAATACATTTTGATATAAATATTTTCTTATGATTAAGGTATTCTATGAACATCTAAAGATTTGATATGCTTAATAGGTCTCTTTCAACTTCACTGGAAGACAAGATAATCAATGTACAGACCTTTCTGCTAAGTACACTGCCACTTCCCAATTTACTAATTTAGAAACATTGTGTAGTCCCTTTATCAGCATGGAATGAGTACGATTGAACCGGAATGTTTAAAATCCCAGAACCGGTTGACACACGTAGCAGACAGAACGCTGTCGTATCATTGTATCTAAACGACAGCGGCTGTGACCGTTTCGTAAGACGATGACGCCGAGGGGTTTATGAAACCTGAGCTTAGCTAGGGTTTCTCCTCGACATCAACCTCGAGAAAAAAATGGAATTCGAGAAGAGGAAAGCCGCGACGCTAGCCTCAATCCGCTCATCAGTAACCGACAAGTCTCCAAAAGGCTTCCTCGACGAGCCCATCCTCCCTCTCCTCGAAACCATCAACCACCACCCTTCCTACTTCACCACCAGCTCCTGCTCCGGTCGAATCTCCATCCTCTCCCAACCCAAACCACAATCCACAACAAACCCTTCATCCAAGAAGAAAGCTCGCGGCGGCTCGTGGCTCTACATCACGCACGATCCGGCAGATCCGGAGTCAGTACTCCACCTCCTCTTCTCCCCACCGTCGGAACCACTTGACCAGCCCAGCGAGTTAGTCTTCCGATTCGAGCCGTTGATCATCGCGGTGGAGTGCAAGGACGTGAGGTCGGCTCAGTTTCTCGTGGCGACGGCGATCTCCGCGGGGTTTAGAGAGTCGGGGATCACGTGTTGCGGAGAGGGTAAAAGGGTAATTATAGCTATAAGGTGTTCGATTCGGATGGAGGTGCCGTTGGGTGATACGGGGAAGGTTATGGTGTCGCGGGAGTATGTGAGGTTTCTTGTGGACGTTGCGAATGAGAAGATGGTTGCTAATAGGAAGAGGACTGATGGGTTTGGTTTTGCTTTGTTAAGTAACGGTTTCAAGAATCCAGATGATGCTAATGATGTGGACGAGGAGGATAATTTCGAGAATCTAGCTGAGAATCATGAGTCGAGCATCAGCAATGGTGACTTGCTTCCTGGTAATTCGCTGAGCTCAATCTTGTATATGGAATTTATGTGTATCACTAGGACTTAGGCCTGAGCATTTCGGGTACTGGTTATTTAGGATATGATAGTTTGGGTGAATTTAGGATCCATTTAACAACTGAGAGAGATTCGGTTTGGATCATTTAGTCCTCCGTTCAGGTTGGTTCCAGTTCGGTTCGGTTTATCCAGAAAATTCGAATAAAATATTGCGTAATTTGGGTAAAATGTCTCGTATGGTTAAAATAAAATTATAAAATAGTTCGGATTATTTCCGTTTAATTTTTTGGATACTTTTGGGTAACTTGTTTTTTTTTTCAAATATTTTTAGATATTTTTAGTAGGTTTATAAGTTATATTTATAGATTTTTGGTTATTCTAATTAATAAGTATAATTAATATTTTAGGTATAAAAAGTGTATTTCTTATATTAGGTTCCGGTTCGGTTCTTGGGTTGTTTCAGTTTGGATATTTTATAGATATATATAGGAACTGTTCTGAGTATTTGTAATCTCTGGTTTGGTTTGTTTCTGGTCTCAATTTTTCAGCTTTTATGGTAGTGCTAGAGTATCATTGGTCAAGACTTTGAGTCATGCTATTTGGTTTGCAGGATAACTTTCCAAATTTTAAACGTGACAACCACTTTCCATATCTAAATCATTGGCAGGGCCTCATCAAGATCTTATGCCGCTCTCAACAATATCCATCACCGGGGAATCTGTTGAGAAGCTTCACATTTGGGGACATTCAGCTTGTACTATAAATAAAACAGACCGGAAAGAAGTTATTGTGTTTGGTGGCTTTGGCGGTTTTGGTAGACATGCTCGAAGAAACGAGTCTATGTTGCTTGACCCTTCAGGCGGCACCTTAAAGTTAATCACAGTCCATGAATCTCCATCGCCACGACTCGGACACACAGCTTCGATGGTCGGCGATTACATGTTTGTGATTGGTGGAAGAGCTGATCCCTTGAATATTCTGAATGATGTGTGGATGCTTGATATATCTAAGTGTGAGTGGAGCTTACAGAGATGCATTGGATGTGAATTTCCTCCGAGGCATCGTCATGCAGCAGCCAAGATTGGCTCAAATGTATACATATTTGGGGGGCTTAACCAGGATAAGATACTATCCTCGTTGCACATTTTGGACACAAAGAACCTTCAGTGGAAAGAAATTGAACAGAGAGGTCCATGGCCCTGTGCGCGCCATTCTCATGATATGGTTGCATATGAGTCTCAGTTATTCATGTTCGGAGGATACAATGGTGAAAAGGTACTAGATGATCTATATAGTTTTGACGTCCAAAGCTGTTCTTGGAAACTCGAAATGGTTTCAGGAAAATGGCCTCAGGCCAGGTTCTCACACTCGATGTTTGTGTATAAACATGTTATTGGCATAATTGGAGGCTGCCCTGTTTCACGAAACTGCCATGATTTGGTTCTGCTAGATCTGAAGCACCGGTTGTGGAGGAGTGTGAGACTGGACTTTATGAACAAAGAGTTATTAGTTCGAAGTACAGCTAGTGTGATTGGTGATGATCTTATTGTTATTGGGGGTGGAGCTGCTTGCTATGCTTTTGGGACAAAGTTTAGTGAACCAGTGAAAATCAACTTGCTTCAATCATTGACTATGAGTGGAAATGATGTTGAGGCTTCTATACAAGTGAAGACTGAAGCTTCTCTGTCTCAACCCTGTGTCATACAGTTAGAAAGAAAGTATGCAAAGTTGGGCAAGGACATACTTAAAAACTTTGGATGGTTAGACCTTGAGAGGAAAGTTTATTCACACGAGAAAGGTCTTTATATCTGCTTCCCTGTTACAGAAAAGTTCTCTGCCCTCTTCCATGAAAAGCAGCTTTTGGACAAGGATTTAGGAGGGTCAGAAGATAATCACCTTACCAGCCAGCTCACAAAGGGTCTATCACTGAAGGAAATATCCAGCTCTGTGGCTTTGAATCTGTTAAAGGAAGTTGGTGCTAGAAAATTCACTAATGTAGCTGTTGAAGCCAAAAAAGTAGCAAAGTCCCCTTTACAAAGAATGAAAGAAGCTGTTACGTCTATACTTAAACAGAAAGGTCTACCTGAGGAGCTTTTGGATGAGCTTCCACAGAAGTAAGTGTTACACAATGCTAATTTTATTATGTCCGGGGACTGAAAAGTTTTTTATAGGGGATTGTTGATTAGGCGTGCACGCAGACCAGTTTTTTAAATGGTAGATTAAATTATTTAAATCGTTAAAAGAAAATCGTTTCACTTAGGTCCATTTGCCGATTAGGACATACACTATTTTTTAGACACTGATAATTATTGTGTATTTTTCTTCTATTCGTAGATGGGAACGGCTTGGAGATATTGTTGTACTTCCTGTAACATCTTTTAAAGATCCAGCTTGGAGCTCTATAAGTGAGGAAGTTTGGTCTGCTGTTGCTATATCCCTCAGTGCCAACCGTCTTACACGCCAAGTATGTTTAAGTGTAACCTTTTTATTTGATAGTTGTAGTAAGCACTTTGTCTCACCATCCCCTATTTGCATTTGCTTTCAAGGGACGTGTGGAAGCCAACGGTACAAGGGATAGTACATTGGAGATTCTTGTGGGAGACGATGGATGGGTTGATCACCGTGAAAATGGGATCTTGTACTCTTTTAACGCTACCAAGTGCATGTTCTCATGGGGTAATCTCTCAGAAAAGCTCCGTATGGGTAACGTGGCCTGCGAAAATGAGGTTGTGGTGGACCTGTTTGCTGGAATCGGATACTTTACCCTCCCGTTCCTTGTGAGGTATGCCACCATTAAACAAACGAAGGAAGTCTTACAACCACAAATGATCTCTTGTAGCTTCAATTCATTCTTAGTAAGTATACTTTTGCAGGGCAAAGGCAAAGCTGGTATATGCTTGTGAATGGAATCCTCATGCTATTGAAGCACTTCGTCATAACATTGAAGCAAATTTTGTTTCTGACCGTTGTATCATTCTTGAAGGGGATAACAGGATCAATGCACCCAAAGTACGTTGATGACACTTTATAAACTGCTCATAATCTATTCAATCTTGTGCAAATTGTTTTAAGTGTTGGACTAAATAAATTGCTTGGGGTTTGAAATCTTTTTCATTCTCAGGGAGTAGCTGACAGAGTCTGTCTTGGTCTTATCCCGACCAGCGAAGGAAGCTGGATCACAGCTATTCAGGCGTTAAGGTCGTTTTAGTTTCCTTGAACTTGGTTCTTGTACATAAGTTTGCGAAGTAATGAATTCTCACTAATCTCCCTGTTCATGGTATTGGAACTTGCAGGCCAGAGGGAGGAATACTCCATGTGCATGGAAACGTCAAGGACTCGGATGTGAGCAGTTGGTCCGAGCATGTATCCAAATCATTAAGTGATATCGCCAGAGCCGAAGGTAAACGACTATTTTGTCAAACGCTTTTTGATTTTGGTTACTAAATCAAGACTGATGTAGTGTGGTTTTCTTTATTTTGGTTAACCACAGAATAACTCAGGTTTATATTTTGGTTTGTCATGGTTTAGGTCGTAGCTGGGAAGTTACAGTAGAACATATAGAGAAAGTGAAATGGTATGCTCCTCGGATTCGCCATCTTGTAGCCGATGTGAGATGCAGATGAAAGATGATTACAGCAAAGAGACATCCCATTGTATTGTGTAACATGTAAGATCTCAGTTTTGATGACCGGTTTTCACTTTCTGAGACATTGGTTTCACTAGCTTAACCAATTATCTGTACCCGTACCATTTGTTACATTTTTGGGATTGTATGAATTTTTATTCTTGAATTATTATGGCTATTTTTATTTTCTGTTGTAAATGAACGGATATCAACATTAAATCTAATTAAAAAACCTTTTATTTGTATTTAATCTGATCTACAAAATATCTGAACATGGTTGTTCGGGTATATGTATTGTCCGAATGTGAACGGATATCCAACATTTTTTAAAAGTTGGAAAAATCCAAAAACTAAAGCTGAATAAACATCAAAATATCCAAGGAAGAAAACAACCAAAATTTTTTTTTAATAAAAGATAATAATGCATTTATACTTTTAAAGTTAACTAATCTAAGATTTAAAGTTTAGAATTATTGTTGAAAGCTATTTGTGACAAAAACATAAAAAT
Source organism: Brassica rapa (assembly GCF_000309985.2). Classification (NCBI taxonomy): domain Eukaryota; kingdom Viridiplantae; phylum Streptophyta; class Magnoliopsida; order Brassicales; family Brassicaceae; genus Brassica; species Brassica rapa. The sequence continues at coordinate 14,145,943 of NC_024797.2, forward strand.
AGTTATTTGAAAAAATAATCTAGAGAAATTCTTTTTTTTTTTTCATCTGAATTTGATTTATAAAACTAAGAACCATACAAGGATAAAATCCAAACCGGCAGAAACACCTTAAAATCCCCGAAAACTTAGCCCACAAAAGGGAATCTAAAATCCGTATATAGAAAATAAATCCAAAACACTTTTAGAACCTATAACTTTTTCTAAAAAAGTATTTGATTGTTAAAAAGAAATTTGAATATTTTCAGGAGTTTATTTTCTTTAGTTACCATTCCCATATATAGAATATTCTGTTCTTCTTCATTGTCTTTCCAGTAAAAACAAGTTAAATTTAGATTTTATTCTAGGAGAGCATTTTCAGCAAATTGACAAAGAGCAATTTCTCAAATAGTCCATTTTAAATTTTTATCACAAAAATAGCCTACAAAAAAATAAAATGATTAAAATATTTTTTTTTATCTTAAATTTTTTTGTTATTTATTATTTATTTTAAAAAATTTGAACATATCCCTAAAACTCAACCGCTTAATTCTAAATCTTAAGTTTTAGATTAGTTAATTCTAAATATATAAATGCATATTTATCTTTTAATAAAACATCTATTGGTCATTTTCTTTTTTAAAAGTCTATTTTTGTAAAAATAAACTAAAAAAAAGTTATCTACGAGAATTTCTCTTCAAAATTTCATATATTTCTTTTGAAATTAATTATATTAAGTCCATGATAAAAAGCACTGTGACAAACTTACAAAGTTCGTCAAGGGAAGGAACGACGGAAAAAAAAGATTCATGTTGAAATAGGTCTTTCTCCCGTTCGATTGGGCCGTTCTCAAGGTCTTCTTATTATTAGACCTTATATAATATTCAGTCTTTTTGGGATAGTGTGCTAGTGAGATGAATGTATGTTCTTACTTTTATATGGATAAAAATATTTGTTTAGATTGTCGGTTGAAATACTTCTTTTAGTTTTGGTTTTGAGAAAAATTCAAAATTAAAATCAAGTTTACATTTGCTTTTGTTCATCCATAGATGTGGTTTTAAAATTTTCTTCTTGGATGGTTTTGGATTAATAACTAATTAGTTGCGGACCATTTTGTAGTTAGTTGTTAATTACCTTAATGATAAAGAAGAAAAGGCTATATGCCTTCAACACCAACCGATTACTCTATCAGGTCTAGTCAGGAATCTCTACAAGAAAGTAGTTACCAAACTAGTCTATAGTACAATATAATTAAATCATTTAATTTATTCACTTCGGTTAGAAATCAAAATTCTGTTGGGTTTTCAGTTGATGTTTGGGTTAAAATAAATTTTGATGTAATTCTCTGGAATCAAATTGTTTGCTTCCAACATGTCTGAAGCTAATTTTAAATTTGTGCATACTCATCTAGTTATGAACAATTGTACTATAAACGATAAACGATTAAAAAAACGAAATGTGATTAACATGATAAAGCAAAGAAAGAAAGTATAGGTCAACGTCAACCAAACAAGAACTAAGTAATCGAAAAGAGCTAATGTGTTTTAAAGTTAATCAAAGAACCGACAAGATCGTGAAAAATGAATGAGTTGTGTGTGGCCATGTTCGGTCTTACAGCCTTTTCCAGTTTCTGTCTCTCACAACTACCCAATTTTCCATTATTACATCGAATTTATACTATTAAATTGAGTTGAAAATTACTTGTAGGAAAAAGGATAACTAACGTCGTAACGCGTTATAAAGTATTTTCCATTGTCATGGCCATATATAATGTCGGGAGTATTATATACGTCTTTTCTTCGACCATTATGTAAGTGGCTACACATACATTGATTAACCTAGAACTAAAATTTCTTAAAACCTTTATAATTTTCAATCAGACTTCGACACATCCGTCACTGCATTGCCTTTTTTTTTTTTACTTCACATGATGCTGGTCGACGAACTAGACTACTTGACTCGGGATTAAACAATCTTTAACTTATCATTCATAAAATTTGGTATATGAAATAATGTATATGAAAGAACGTTTTGCAGACAGGTTTGGCAGCTTGTCTTAATCCGTCTTAACCCACCTACAAATGCTTTCCATGACTGGAATGAATTGCTATCTTGGATCAGATCGTCTGTTATTCAAAGCCCTATCCTTCTCCGTAAGTTGGCTGTTCAATCAACGATATACCACTTGGGGAAGCAGAGGAACAACGTTTATCACAACAACATCATCATTGGACCTGCAGTGATCGCGAGAATGATCTACAGAGAAGTGAGGAACACAATCATGGCAAAGGAAAGATAGGAAGAAATTTCATAATCTCTTGTCAAGTTGGATTATCTAACTAGTAGGTTTTATTAGCTGTTGTTGCTCTATCTTATTTTTTTCTTATTTTTGCCAAGGTAGAGTAGTTTTTAGATTACGCTTTTTGTATAATCCGAACATCATTAATATGATATTAGCATTCTTAGCAAATAAAAAAGAACGTTTTGCTTCAAGTAGATTAAAAAGGGAATAATAATGATATTTTGGTACTCATGAGTCAAGGCTCATGTGTCGTATAATTGCAAGTAAAGTACGGGCTGATATGTTGGACAAGATTTTCTTAGTGAGTGGTATATCTTTAGTTTTGAATTTTTCTTTTGAACTCCATAGTAAAACGATATATCGTAGAACAGTTTTTGTCTTTGTTCTTCTGCTTTGATAAATTGCTTTACCTCAGTTTTAATTGTATAGTCAACTGTGGCCTAACTAAAATAATACATATATGGTTACGCTAAGTTCACTTAGAGTCATCATTTTCATATTAATTAACCATCACCTATTCTCTTTTTTTTTTTTGAACAACATCCATCACCGATTCTCCAAAATAGATTTTCCTAACCATTACATCAACTGTAACCTAATCACAGCCTAAATCAACTATTTTTTAAAAAAGATATTGAAAACCATTTAATAAAGCCATAAAAACTAATTAAATTTTAAAATCACTTCCTGATATTTTAACCATGTATCTTTTTTCTTTGGTGTAAAAACCATGTATATTTCTCTCCAAATCAAAAATTAATGCGACAGATAACATGATTTACGTGTATTTATTAGTTGAAGGGAATCGAAGTATATTATATAGGAAAATATTAAAACAAAAAACAGTTCATATCATCAAACTTGAAGAGAGAATAGAGGAGGAAGATCAGAGATAGTTCGTGAAGAAGACGAGGACGACAACAATCGTTTAAACGATTTGATGAAACGAGAGATAAGATTTTTGCAAAGGCAACTATTATTCTTCCTCAGCTTCCTTAGCTTCTTACCGATTCTCATTCTTATTCCAGCTACTCTGATTATAATCAACGGTCCAGATGATCTCTTCCTCTGGTGCTGCTGTCTTGTCCTGTTGTCTGCCCGTTCTAGAACCTTCTGAATAATAAACTGAGCTCTTCTGTGAATTAGCTCTTGGGGATCTTCTTTTTCCATCTTTGTGTATACGTATGGATTATTCCTCGCCATTATTGCCGTTGATTGATCCTTGTGAGTTTTGTCCTTTGGAGTATTTAGAAAGATTGTGCAAGCTAATAACATGAAGTACACATAAATATATAGTGAGGGAGGAGGAGGGCGAGGGCGTGAAAGAGACCATGTGAGTGTTATTAATTGTTGCGTTGTGTATGACTAAATGAGTAATACTGTACATATACATGTGGATTATTTTTCTAAGTTTGTTTGCCTGCCAGGACCATTCACTTTCACACATATTTTTCGTACTTTATATCATTCAATAACTACAATTATGTAAATATTTAGATATATCTGATTTTTTTTGGTAAAATAGATATATCTGATGATTTATAATGTTTACAACAAACAGATCTAAATTTCTATAAGTGGAGGATTCACTGTGCAACATATATAACAATTCAGCTCGCATAAGTGATCGAATATATACCATCTGCAATATTAATAGAGAAAAAGACTAAAATAGCACTAAATCAAGTTTTTGTTCCCAAACTAGCACTCAAGGCCAAAAGTCACAAAAATAGCATTCAAGGGGTGGGGTTTAGGGTTTAGAATTTAGGGTTTAGAGTTTAGAGTTTAGGTTTTAGGGTTTAGAGTTGAGAAGTGAGGTTTTGGGGATAAGATTTCAAATTTTGAAAAATAAAAAAATTTAAAATTTTCAAAAGATAAAATGCTATTTTGGTCATTTTAGTTTTTGAGTGCTATTTTTGTGATATAAACTTAGAAATGTGCTATTTTGGAGATTTGCCCGTTTTAATATTATTTGCATATAGTATATTGATATGATTCAAACTCAAACCGATATCTTTTAAGGTGGTTTATGTGAAATATATTTCAACTTATAATTGAATATAAAATTTTATACAAACTAAAATAATATTTTGTCATAAAAAATGATAATAATATTTTGTTATAATATATATGTAACAACTCATCTCATGGACTCCAGTCTGGTTTTGTAGCGCACCGATCTTAACCCCTCAACTATGAATATTAAGTTCTTCCTCGTGTAGGTTATTGGTGCGTTTGGCGTTTCTTCGAACCAAGACCTCACATTTTAACAGCGTTCCCACAAGACGAGTTATCACTAATTGATCAATTGGTGAAAACTTGTCATGTGTGAGCGTTGTTAAAAAGTGACCTCTTAGGTTCAAGCAACGCCAAACTCACCGATAACTTACATGAAAAATCAATAAAAACTCACGGATAAGGAGTTAGGATCGGTGTTCCGGAGAGCCAGTCTGGAATCCACAAGCCTGGTTGTTACAATATACATCTTGCTTAACAAAATATTTTGGCCTAGAAATGTCTTCAAACTTTGAGTTAACCTGGGTTCGTAGTGAACCAGGTCTTGCTAAATTATAAGTAAGTTTAGCCTATTTCTTACATTATTGTCAATCATTTTGATACAATACAATTGCAATATTGCACGTTCATAACATTCACTTTTAATCTTCTTACTCTGGTTTTCAGAAATATTTGAAACAATTGCAATATTGGACGAACTTTTGTGGTTTAGTCCCGGTTGTTTTTAGATGGTTTATCAAGATTGAGACAAACTTTGGAGACGGTCGTCAGATGAAATTTATATATTGAGCTTTGACCTCACATGATTATAGAACATATCATTATATTGACAATTTGATATATTTGTTAACTTCTCTCTGCTTTGTGCCTTTTGGTGGCATTTATATGACAATATTTGCGTGCATGTAACTCTCTATTTATTTATATTTTTTGACCAAATGGCTAATGTAAATCTCTATTTTCTAAGGTATCCGATGATGGAAGCAACATGATAAGGAATCTCTCCTAATTAATACTAAACTAATAGTATATTAAATGTGCATATATATTAATTGTGTACTCGTATGATTGTATCCAATGTTTTGATTCATACTCATGTCAGCACAATTGTGTATACTATTTTTAATCATATAAGGTTCAATTGATAAAACAAAACGATAAAAATACGTAGCAGTAGAGCTGGGCAAAAAACCCGAATCCGAAGAAGCGAACCGAATCCGATCTGAAAAAGTAATACTGAATCCGAACCGAAATTGATTAAATATCGGAATGGATTTAAAATTTAGATATCTATGTAACTGAACCCGACCCGAACCGAAATATTTCGGATACCAAATGTATCCGAAATAGATTTTTATATTTAAATATATTAATTATTTTAGATTTAGTATATAATAAAAACATCTAAAATATATATTATACTTTTAAGTTGTCCACAATATTTAAAAAATATATACAGATAGTAAAAAATAAATAGCTAAAATAGCTAAAATATACTCAAAACACCAAAAATACTTGAAATATCTATTGATTCTCTTTCTAAATATTCAAACCAAACCAATTTATATGTTAAGTTTAGGTCTTTTAACATATGTTATTCAAATTTTTATGTAATATATAATTTTGTTTATAGATTTTGAGAAATTTAAAGTATATAATGAATTTAAAATTTTAAAAATAATGTAAATGAGTTATCCGAATCAAACCTGCAAAGATCCGAACCAAACCTGAATCAAAATTTAGAAATATCCGAATGTGACTAAAATTTTTAACCCAAAAAATCTAAAATCTGAATAGATCCGAATCGAACCCGAATGGATATCCGAATGCTACAGTAGCGGAAAGAAAGAATGGTAACATATGAAAATAGTTAAGTGATAAAAATAATATGTCAAAAGCAAAACGGCAATACTATAAATATCATTTTGACTTTGTTTTGGCCACAAAATTGACTCCTAATTCAAGTCAGATAGTCTAATCGGTGATATGTAATCTACGAAATCAAAATGTAATTGTTAACCTCTTGCAGACTTACCTATTTATGTTGTTTGTATGAGAGATCTGTCCGATAAAAAAAAAAGACTCCAGAATCATTTTTAATATGGCTTGGTCATATAGTTGGTGATGTATTTTTAATGAGAGGGTATACTAAAGGAAATTGGCAAGGATAACCAAAAAATTATACTTCAACATGTAACTATTACAGAATAATGGCTACGATATATTACATATAAACTAAAATATCACAATCCGATTTTACAACCACTCATTTTTATTTTTTATTTATTTATTTTTTTCTTTCTTTTTTAATGAAAATTTCCTCAACTCTTTCTTATTCCTTTAATTCTCTTGGAAAAAAATTAACCTCAAAATTCTACACAAAGATAATTTTGTTTTTCATATATACCATAGTTTTATATTTTTTTGGTAAACAGATAAATAAAACAAAAACCGATCGATAAATCTTTTAAAAATATCACATTATGTTCCGTTTTATACCATTATATTTTTAATGTTGAAGGCTGTACTATATACCATAACAATAAAGATTATGGTAAATAGTACAGTATAAAATTTATATTATGCATTCCTATATTAAATAGAAAACATTTACACTATCAGACACTTTCCTACTTTATATTACAGTATGAGACACTTTTCTATACTGAGACACTTTCCCTAACAGCTCCTGTCCCATCTAGTTTGTTTCCTAACAAACATATTCCCTTTTTCGTTACAGTCCAAGTACGCAGCTTCTTCCCATTTGTCATTTAGGCGGGATTAAACCCTAGCCGTCGATTTCGCATTTTAGTCAATGGCTTAGATTTTCTTACCCAGATCTAGACAAGACACATTACTTTCTGTAAATATCTTCTTTAAACATCAACCACTAGATCAAACCTAGTACATTGAACGGCCGAGATTTGTTGCCGCAGAACCACCATCTTCTTTCTACCTTTTGTCGTTCTTTCTAAGAACATCTTCAGCTTTACCTCATTCTGTCTTCAGAAACTAAGAACATCATCAATCCCCTGAAAGGGGAATCTTCTTATCTGTACCACAAGTCGAGCTTCGTTAGCTAACTCACCACTTTTTTTAGGTCTTCTTGTCACGTTATCTCCAACTAAAGGAATATTTATCCAATTTGTTGCAGGCAACTACCATGGCCGACCACTGTATGATCATTGCCGGCGAATGGAAGACCTCCGGCGACGGTAGCTGGAACTTCTCCATCGACAAACACCAAATGTCGAGGATCCTCACCCTTAGCCCCTCCATGACGTTGCTAGAACTTCAAAACAATGTCTTGGACGAGTTTTTCCCTAACACCCAAACCCTCCCAGAAGCCTCTTTGAGCTACTGGCCTCCGAACTCTAAAGAACTGGCAACTGGGATCTCAACCCCACCTGTCATGCTCACACACGATGGTTCTGTTTGTTTCTTCTACCGGCATTTCGAGGTACAGAAAGCCATGAACTTGTTTGTGACGTTCAACCATCTGTCTGACCCCGTCCACACGAGTCAAGTTGCTGAAAATCTATTCCCATTCACCACTCCCGATCAGCCTATCACCAAACCCCCCCATCTACTCAACCGTTATTCTGGTCCTCGTCCTCCGACATCCGGACTATCCCCGCCATCTAAAATCCCTTGCTTTTCCCTTTTCCCTGATGGTGATTTATTTGGAGCCAGTCCTTCTAAGCCATCTAACACAACCAACAGCCCTCACTCAACTCCTTCCAAGATCCGGCGTTTCTCGCTTATTGATGAGACTGTTCTTTGTAGCGATGATATGCTAGAAGAGATGTTCAAATCAGACTCCGACAACATCCCCGATAGTTGGCGAACAGAAGCTGAGGAGGAGGAGGTTATCGGTCCTGACAGTCCCCTTCCTCTAGGCTTTGAAGAAGTTCAACCACGCGGTTATGACCACGAGTTTTGGGACCCTTTGATTGCAAAACATCTCGGTGGATCTGATGCGGAACAGGTGTTTGCCGGCATAGATGTTCCCAAAAGCTTCAGGAAACACTGACAAAAGAACATATACAAGAAAAACTCACCGTCGTCGATCGCTTTCCCAGCTCTCTTTCTCTTCGTCGACATATCCTCACTTCGTCTCCCTTTACAACCGTCGTTACTCCGCAGTTTTTCCATCGTCGATGTCGCCGGCGGTTACAAGATCGAGAGGTAGAAACCGTAAAGAGCAGAAAGTTTACAGTTTCACCTTTTTACGGGCCCAAGGTGAGAAAATAAAACGATGATAACTGATCCCTTTAAATCCGCCAATCACAATCCACCAGTTTCGAATTTCGAAACCGCAAACCAGAGTAACCAGAATTGTATGTCCAGTTACAAAAACACCCTCGACTGGTTTACCTTTTTCAAGGGCACCCACGACTTTAGCCACAACAAAGTGTGTTGGTAGCAATAAGTGTCCATCAATGTAATAAATTGACAACAATTATCTATATATGAAAATCACTCTATTAAATATACTAGTCTAAATTAGTTGCCCAAAAAAAAAAAAATACTAGTCTAAATATATTAAAATGTTGATTTAGTTAACTATACCAATTATATGGTATATGTTTAATTATACAGTTTAATATATCATCTCGTTCTACAGTAATACATGTTTAATTGTGTTTTTCGATAAGGTTGAATGCTATACTACATATTTTTAAGATTCTATATTTGATACTATAATCTACATCACTGAATTCACAATTATGGAGTCAAAAAATATATATATAGGGGTTCAAATGGTATATGCATAGTAACTATATATGGTGTCGTTGTAATAATAACAAAAATATATATGTTTATGTTACTACGGTTTATCGTTACTATTTGAAGTCAAATTATAGAAATGTTTTTAAGGACGAGTTTGATGCACAATCACGCATAAACAAATTAGTTTTGTCCAGTTTTTTGACAACGGTTACATCCTCTCTCTAATATATCATCACCATTTGAACAATCGCCCAGTTCACTCCTGACCCCTCCTAAGTATTTGGGAGTTTTTCGGAAATATGGTAGATGAAAGGTTGCTTCCATATGTTACATGCTGTAAATAGTTAAGTTCGAAAGTATTTCATTTTTACGTTAGTTAGGATGATAAACTGAAAATATCATCAGCACTAATCATCAATTCATCAGACGCAATTATATGTGCAGCTCAAATAACAATTATTATATCATAGAAAAAAAACCTAAATAATTGAGAAATGCACAATAATCCTATATCGTAGCTGACGCATTTACTTCATACGCGCATGCCGGCAGAAACGTCAACATAAATTAAATACTATAAGAAGACAAAATTTCCACCGGCATAAGCTTTGAAAATGATTTCCTGTCATTTGTTGCTAATAATAGTGAGAATATAAATAATTATAGTAATGAAATAAGTTTAAAAAGAATGTCATAATGATGGGACATGGGGGAGTTCAGATCTGTGATGGTATTACATAAAAGTCAACTCACCGGCTAAGCAACTCGGCTTCTGCCAGCTTTCTTAAACAATCATGAATCCATGCTCTTGTGTAGTCGCTTCTTCTTCATACTTTTAAGAATATTTTATGGATTTCTTTTGATCAAGGAAGAACTTGCAACAATTACGTGTATGCAAAGCGGAACTGCGTTAATTAAGTCCGTACTCCATAATCTGAACCAAATCTAAACAGAAAACTTTGATTTATACCCGGTGCAACGTAAATCTAAAAGAGTTTTGTATGGTGTTACAAAATATATTCGAACTCGAAGTGCTATTAACTAAATCCGAAAAAATAACTCGAAAAACAGAAAAACTCAAAAAATTATCCAAAAAAAAACAACTCGACTGTAAAAATTAGTATGCAATATAAATATTTGAAATAAAAAATTGTACTTTAAACATACAATTTCATATTTAATTTATAGGATAAGTGCTAAAAAGTAGTGAGATTTTAATATAAAAATAGTGTGATTTTGATAAAAATAAGAATATGGTTTTGATAGAACATAATATAAAATAAATTTATTAATATAATTAAATAAATTATTTTCAAATAATAATTTATATTATTTTATTTCTTTTTATAATTTTCAATACTAAAATTCATTTCTCATATATTTACATGAAATATTTAAAAGAAAAATATACATTGTAATAAAAAAATATTATCAAATACTTTAATTTTTCCATAAAATATTTACAATGTTATTTCATATTTATAAATTAAAATAACTTCAAACACTTGTAAAAAGATGTGTTATTACTGATAATTGCGTATTGATCCTTTTCTTCATATAATTCAATGAATATAAAAAATCACACTTTGACAAAAAAAAAGTCTGCTTCTACACATTGTTATTGATTGGTAACAAACGCAAGGGTCACCAACAATTACATTAATACCATTCCGTACTTGTAAAAAACACATTCACCATTCATTATTCGAATGGTGTAGTGGGAGAAATTTTGGTTATCAATTTCATTTGGTTCGATAGTCGGTTAGTTCAGTTATCAAAATAAAAAAAATATAATTTTAAAAATATTTAAAATAAAAAAGATTTATTATTAAAAAATATATTTTAAGCTAAATAAATTGTGTGTGACTCAATAAACAATTCCACGTTTTCAAAGTATATATCAAAATTTATTTAATTCAATATTATAATTAATTTATTTTTAACATAAAATATTTATATACGCACATGTGTGCGGGCAACTACCAAATTTATCAGTAAAACAATATAACAATCTTTATATGTAAGCTGTTAACTAATATATCAAATAAAATATTTTTTGCCATCAAAAAAATATTCTATTACTCAAATTAGAGATCTGTGGGAATCAATACATGAGTAGAACAACCAACAAAAATTAAGTTGCAATGAAAGTATGATTTATTCTAGCTAAACCATCTAATGTCGGATTCTACTCTTTCAGTATGTGAGAAATCTTTAGCCAAGAAATCTTCGCTGAAGCAAATCTACTTCTATTTTGAGAATCTCGGTCATGCTTTAAATCTTGGATCATTAATACAATGTCTTTAAGTCTGTTCAAAAGTGCTGGAAATTTGTATGTTGGAGCGTGGTTTCTATTTTCCAAATTAAAGCCACTAGTTCTGAGTCCAAAGAAATGAAGAATACATATGTTTTTCTTTGTTCTTCAATCCTAAGAGACAAGAGTGTTCTTTTCCCGATCCATCCATATACAGTATAACGTCTTTAAATTAATATTCTATAAATTAATATATACTAAAAATTTCTATAAAATAATATAATTTTATAGTTCTAAATTAAATTTTTGGTTCAATTAGTATATTAATAAATTAATTCTCTATAAATTAATAAAAAGTTATAGTTTTGGTGTAGTTCCAACATTATTAATTTATAGAAGTTTCACTGTATACTGTGATTCAAGTAATTGGTCTACCAAACAAATATTTTGTAACCTTATATCTAATAAAATGTTATCACAAATATTTTGTAACCTTATATCTGATAAAATGTTATCCTTACGTTTTAATAGCAATGTTTACAATATTAACATCCCTTATATATTAATTGAGAAGCATTATAACATTTTTTTGTAGCAACATGTCATCACTAGGATGATTTTTAGAATCCTTAGAAAAAAAAAGTTGGTTCATCAAAACATATATTATATTTTTTTTAATTAACTATCAAACTAATTAGTAGTGTATAAAAAAATATTCTTCACTTTCCTTAAATAAAAACAACAGAAATACCTAATATGATTAACATATAGTATATGACAATTAATTACTATGAATAATAAAGATTTGACAAGAATTTTTGTATTCTCTCTCATTTTTGTTTAATTTTATATTATTTAAATCAATCAAACAATCACATTAATCATATAATAAAAAATAGATTTTTCTTATATGTTATATTTTGAACTTTTAAAAACAACTATAAATTACTAAAAAAGTTAAAATTCCACATTAAAATTTTTGTGATCAAAGGTTTAACTTTTGTTGTCATAACAAGATATAAATGATCATAAAATCACATGAATATAAAGTCTCTTTTAGTAAATATTCATACATATATATATATATATATATATATATATATCATTTAAATTAAACTATATACCATATAAAAAATACATAAATATGTTAATTTTAAGCACTGAAATGTATTGAGAACTTAATATATTAGTTTTCAAATTTGTTGAAGAAAATCTCATATTGAAAATGTTTTTCATAATGGTTTAAATTTTTTTGTTACATCAAATATACAAATAATAATAAAATAATATTAGTAATTGCTTTTAATCGCTTTCAGAGGAGGCGTAGCTGACGAGTGGGCAGACGAACATTGAGCTGTGTGAAACATTGAGTCTCCCACATACCAGATGCACTTGTCAAGAATTTTCTGCTCATGAACTCGCTTGAAATACAGACAATACCAGATCTGTTAAGAGGATTGTTGTGAATCTCCAGTCTTCTGCTTTTACCCCACATGTGGTAAATCACGCTTTATATGTGATTGAAAGGAGGCGCCTTTCAGTTGAAATAACAAATAATGAAGTCCTTGTGAAGCTGGGCACCTTTTTGAAACACAGAATCTGGAATAACAACACGAGGTCTTCATGCAATTGTTATCGTGAGCAAGCCTTGTCAAGGTTTTATCTTTCTTCACTCTAAGTTTTTCTGCTAGAGTAAGGTTAGATGGACCCGCAGAAGTGTCAGTAGGAGCAGTATATTTCAGAGCAGGGCCAGTAGAAACAATAGGAGTAGTAGTGATAACGGAGGGTAAAGGCTTCAAAAGGGGGGGGAGGGGTTTGGTTTAGGGCTTTATTTGAGATAAGTGGGGAGGTCCTCTTTCTAGCTAGGATTTTGTGATATCTTGATAGGAAGGAAAATGATTAGTTTTGTTTTCAGTTGAGATGGCTGGCCCAATGAGTGAAGGAGATGACTGACTAGGAGGGGCCACTCATTCGTAAGTAGTAATTTTCGGAGAAGGAACAGTAGCTGAGTCACCCGAGAAAGGACCTGTAGTCGAGTCTCCCAAGAAGAGACCAGTAGTTGGAACTCCCGACAAAAGAACAACAGTTACAATATTATGATTCTCAATTGAGACCTCACAGTTTCTTAGTGGAGCTTCAGCTAGAACTTCTTATGCTGATAATTTCGGGTTGAAATGAGAGGATAAGGGGTTTGGAAACAAATCTGGATCGAGGGAGTTTGGGAAGGGAAGGCGAGAGAGGAGGGAAGTGGTTGGGGGATAAAGGATAGAATGGATCTGGCGGGTCAGGGGAGATGAGGGTAGACGACAATTTCATTCGATTCATCCACATTTCCATTTCTTGTAGAGGAAGGCTAACTGCTTGCTGGCTGGGAGCTGTATGAGCGGTAACGTCCACTACGGTTCCGTGAGAAGGGCGGTGGACAGAAATGGCCTTGGAGGCCCTTACTCTCGTCTTCAATGAGGTGCGGAACTTTGCATCTGACATTCGTTGGGCTACATGTGTACACAGTAAAGCGTTATGTTAGCATTTATATGTGCATATGAAACTTCTGTTTAGGGTGTACTCTAAAACACTTTGATTTTTTTTTATTAGAACAAAGAGATTATTGAAATTTTTAAAATGTATTTTGTGTTTTTAATATAATGTCAGTTGGATAAGTTACTGTATTTTCCATGCCAATTCCTCCAAAAAAAAAATTGACCTTCTCAAATTTCTTAACTAAATGATTATTTTAAAAAATGTGTACATGAAACAGAAACATAAAAGGAAACACGATTTGTGTGTTTCAGTTCCGCATTTCTTGCTTCACGAGACCAACGATCATCCAAACTCACATCGAATCTGTAAGTTTAAATATTCGCTAAAGACTTATTCTACCCTGAAAAAAAATCAAGACTAGTGTAATCTTATTGATAATATCAGTATTGGAAAAAATGGCCGAAGAAGTTTCATTATTATCTTCTCCTTCTGAATCATCTACTTCACTTCTGTCTGAAATATCAAATGCTTCCACTAGAGCTTTCATTCTTGCCTTCACTGTCGGTTCTTGCGGCGCCTTTGCCTTTGGATGCATCGTGAGTTCTTCTTCATCTTGATTGTTTTTTATTCTTCAATTTCAATTAATTTTTGGATTTTTGCATGTCATAATAACTAAATTTACTGATTACAGATAGGATATTCGGCTCCTACACAGTCCAGTATCATGAAAGACTTGAATCTCTCCATAGCTGATGCAAGTTCAATCTTGTCAATTTTGGTTTATTTTATCTTTCTGGTTGATTTTGGTTCATCTAGTTTTCAACTATTATTTTGTCCATTTGTTCTCAGTACTCACTTTTTGGATCGATATTGACTGTGGGATTAATTCTTGGAGCATTAATCTGTGGGAAATTAACAGATTTGGTTGGTCGTGTCTACGTAAGTAACCACTTGACAACAAATAATTAGTTCTTTTTTACAAATTTGTTTTCATTATTTAATTAACTTATAAGAAACTGAATTTGATCATAGACATTTTTTGAATATGAACCTTTTGCGATTCTTTTTTGAACCAGACTATATGGATCACTAACATTCTTTTCGTAATCGGCTGGTTTGCTATTGCATTTGCCAAGGTTTTTTCCTATTTTTGAGTTTCTTCTTTATTTTACGTTCAGTTCCAATAAATGAGAAGCTCTCTGTCAAGTCGATAAATGATTTTAATTATGTCATATATCTTATCACTATTTTGTTCTTTGATATTTTGAGAAAAGGCTGTTTGGCTGCTCGATCTGGGAAGGTTGTTGCAAGGGATCTCGATCGGAATTAGCGCATATTTGGTATGTATAGATGCTTAACCACTTTCTATCTGATTTCATTTTTACTTTTTTTTTTTTGTCAAACTGATTTCATTTTTACTTAATGTACTAATTTTATATATATTTTCATATTTTGGTTGCAAAATGTAAGGGTTTGTTTTAGAGATTTTCCGATTTGGTATATTCAAAATGTTCTATGAACTTTTAAGAATTGAAATTGAATTTATTCATAATAAGATTAAATATTTGGATATATGTATTTTAGGTTCTTTTTATTTATTTTCTCAAAAGTGTTTTATGTTGTTTTGGTATGAGATCTTTTGTGATAAATCATATAATCTGATAGCTATTTATCAATCATAGGGACCAGTTTACATTACCGAAATAGCACCAAGAAAATTGCGAGGAGCTGCTTGTTCCATGTCGCAGGTAAATCAAGAAAACCAATATCTTGAAAAGTATAAGAATGTAGTGTTCCCCATTTGGATATATTAAAAAAAAAATTAATTAGTGTTCCTCCGACACAATTTTCTTATACCTTCTGCAGTTATTTACGGGCGTTGGTATATCCGTCGTTTATGCACTTGGAACAGTCGTTGCTTGGCGCAATCTAGCCATTTTGGGTATGTAAATGAGATCACTTCTCATCAAATGTAAAAACAATCGAACTTTCTCTTTTTCCCTTTGTGGACCAAAACATAATAATTGTACTGACGGTTTTGCCTTTTGGCTTTGGACAGGTTCTATACCTTCTCTTATGATTCTGCCTCTTCTTTTCTTCATCCCCGAGTCTCCTAGATGGCTAGTACGCATTTAGTTATTCTTTTCATTTATGCTTATGTTTGTTTACATGTTAGATTATTGGTACTACTTCCAAAAGAAAACATTAAATTAATGTTTATGTTGAATGTCATTTATACTGGACAAAATAACCTTGAAAATATGTTCTGTAGGCTAAAGTTGGGAGAGAGAAGGAGGTTGAAGAGATTTTGTCAAGATTGCGAGGAGAAAATTCTGATGTATCAGATGAAGCAGGAGAGATATTAGTAAGCATCTATATGCATGAATAATCATATGATCAATGTATATATTTTTTACTGCACAATATTTTGATGATCATCAGGCATATACAGAACATGTTAAACAACAAGGAGATGATCGCGGTTTCCTCAAGTTGTTTCAGCGAAAATATGCGTTCTCACTTACTGTAATTCTTCTTCTTCTTCTTCTTATTGTTGTTGTTCTTCTTCTTCTTCTTGATTTAATAACCCGTTTGGTTTACACAGATTGGAGTTGTTCTTATAGCTTTGCCTCAACTTGGAGGTCTTAGTGGTTATTCTTTTTACACTGAGTCCATTTTCATATCTACCGGTAACATAACTCTTCTTCTTCAATAAAATCTTGATTTTTATATATTTATTTCCTTGACGATAATTGCCGATAATTATGAGGATCAGGTGTATCGAGTGATGTTGGATTCATATCGACATCTATAGTTCAGGTTTTACCGATTTCGAGTGACCTTGTTTAGAATTCCTAAGTCCTTTCGAATATATATATTATATATACGGTATATATGCTTTTACTGATCATTATATACACACTCTTGTAGATGCTTGCAGGCATTTTAGGTACTGTGCTTGTGGATGTATCCGGAAGACGTTCACTCCTACTGGTAAAATAGAATTTAAAACTCTTTAGCGTAAATGTATATAACTATAGGTGATAGGTTAGTTTCTTCGGTTTAAAGAAACTATAAGGTGAAGTTTTTGAGTGATTTTCTAGGTTTCTCAAGCTGGAATGTTCTTGGGTTGTCTTGCCACAGCCATTTCATTCTTCTTGAAGGCATGCTTACTATTACATCTACTTTACTAACCCATTTTTGGTTGTTGTTTCAAAACGGATTCTCTTATTGCGCAGGAGAACCATTGCTGGGAAACAGGAACACCTATATTGGCTCTGATTAGTGTCACGGTAACTAATAAATAAGATAAAAAAAAAAGTTATAAGGAAATAAATCGAATCATTTTAACTAAAATAAAAATAAACAGTTTTATTGACAAAAAGTCTCCAAGTTTTGTTTGAGCTTTAGAGTTACATATAGATTTAGATTTAGGAGTTAGTGTTTAATTTCACGACTTAGGGTTTTGTTTAAGATTTTGAAGTTTTAGTTTTAGAATTAAACTATTTTGTTGATTTATAAAAAGATTATAGCCTATTCTCCTAGCTAGTTTTAATATATAGTATATGATATATTCAAAATTCTGCGGTCATAACTATGATTTGCGTCTTTATTGAAATAGTTGTACTTTGGATCATATGGATTAGGCATGGGATCAATACCATCGATCATAGCATCAGAGGTTATATTATTAAAAGTGTTTTTATAACATGTAAACGTTAAGTTTATTATAATTCATTTTCTAATATTATATGTTATAGATTTATCCAGTAGATGTGAAGGGGGCAGCGGGAACAATGTGTGGCTTGGCCAGCTCTATAAGCTCATGGCTCGTTGCTTATTCCTTCAGTTTCTTGTTTCAGTGGAGTACCACAGGTAATCTTTTAATATTATGTTATTTAAGATAAAAATAAACGATATTGTAACAACTATTAGATTTTGAAAATAAAATAGCTATTAAGTTGTAAGTTTATTAAACTGCAGGAACATTTCTGATGTTTACCACAGTGACTGGCATTGGATTTGTGTTCATAGCTAAGCTTGTTCCAGAGACTAGAGGAAAATCTCTAGAAGAAATCCAATCTCTTTTCAGTTTTTAGTGATTCTCCTCGTGAAGGTTCTACAATATGAACAAACATTTCCCTCAAAATAGAAAATTATGGGTCTAGCATTAAACCTTATAACTTCAACTGTTTTATTAGTAGGCAATCCATCGAAACAATGGGAAAGCTTTACCATTTTGTATATGCTTTTATTTTATAATCTGGAATTGTTAGGTATCAAATCTGTGTCGCGGGATCGTGATGAAATTCATAACTTGGATAATGAATGGACCATGTACAATAACATTTTTCCTAAAGAGTATTTTGACTTTTATTAGATTTTGAATTACACAAAATTTTGTATATAAAAGAGATTACAAAGTTTTTCTTGTTTTAGATTAATATACAAACTATATACAAATAAAGTTTTAGTATTGACGCAAAGATACTTCATGATCATTTGCTATAGTAAATTTCTCTCTCTTTTCCACAGAGCGTTTTGTTAATGCACACTAAAAGTTCTATAAAAATAAAAGTTTATAATGATTATCCGACATATAATAGTTAATCATCCAATCGTTAATCAAAATGTGATAGTTAATCAAATTAACCATAAATTCAATAATTTGTAACGACTTAACATTAGAATTTTTAACAGCTCACTTAAATGTCCAACATTCTTCTCTAGCTTAAGTGTAATCATAGAGGCACTGAATAACAATACGCTAAGCAATATGGATAAATGTAGATATCATAACGAATAAATTTTCTTCTTAATGATATGTGGGTCCCTAATTATATTGCATATAGACAAATTTCTATACTACATTAGTAAGTGTTTATATTTGACTATTATAAACTATGTGCTTTATATCCATTCATGAGAGCTATACAAAGCCACATCCAAATTTTCTTGATATGGCTACATATCATAGCTTTTTTTTTTTTTGATCAACCAACATGCATTACTTTAGAAGAGTTTACACCCCAACTAGGGGAATGGTTACAACCAAAGAGAAAGCTGATTTTGCCACTGGATCAGCCTCTCCATTAAAGTTTTGAGAAATGAAAGTACAAGATATAACATCAAAATAAGACAAGTAGTGATAGATATCAAACATGATACCGAAAAGTTCCGGCTGAGATCCACCATTCTTCAATAGCTTGATGAATGATAGAGAATCAGAGAGAACTGCCAGGGATCGGATGTTTGAGTAGACGGCAGTAGCTACCGCAAGACAGACAGCAATGGCTTCAGCCATGAGTGCTGATGATACATGATTGCGAGACTCGCAGAGGTTTGGTAGGGTGATGGTATTCTCCCCCGAGAGGATGACTCCAATGTCACAGTTCCTAGCCTTGGCATCCCAAGCTGCATCCACATTGCAGAGACGTCTTCGTATCTCGACAACACTAGGAATAGCAGAGGCGATGTGACACCAAGATGTTGAGCCTTTGAACAGTACAGAGAGTGAACCATCTGTTGAGGAATCTTCCAGTCTAGCTGAAGATCTGCAAATCAACATTAAGTATTCCTCTCTGGAAGAAGTTAGACAGATCTGAAACCAAGAAGCAATAGGCAGCGAACCCTCTATAGCAGAGTAGAAACAGCCAAGAGACACAGAGTCTATCAGTACAATACCAACTAAAGCTCGAATCACCCACACATCTAGCATTGCATCCCATTCAAAAGAATAGGGATAACCAGAGAGTAAGGAACTAAGGTGAACCTGGACGTCTATTAGCGAATGCATAAACATAAAGCTTGAACAAGAGCTGTTAGAAGACCCATTTCCGAGCTGACAAAGATACGACATGTATACCACAGGAAAAGAACACTGACAAAGAGACAACCTGTATAACACAGAAAAAGAATGCCAGTAGACAAGGATAGTGTCACCAGTGACCACAAGAGCAGCATCACCATCACTGAGGTTACTTGACACCCTTGAAAGATTAAACATCAAGTCTAGGATTTGAGTAGCTTGTGGAGAAAATCTGGAGGAAGTAACGAAGATTCGAAGAGGAACGACGCTGACGGAGGCGTCTGGTGGGTCTGGAGGTTCTGCTTGCTTGACGGGAGAAAGAGTTTCAGCTGGAGAGTGCTTGTTCGGCGGCGGATCTGGAGGAGACATGGGCTGTGACGGAGGAGGAAGAGCTGTCACCATTATCTTCAAGGAGGAGGAGCAGTGCTGCATCAAGCCAAGGAACGGCAACGGCGGCGGATCTGGAGGGGGCCGGAGACACCACGGAAGAGTAGTCACCATCATAGCCATGGAAAGCAACAGAGCAGAATCAGGGAGAGGAGGGAAGAGCGGCGTGGTTAGATCAGTGTTTACTAGATATACAAAGCCACATCAAAAATATGTGTTTACTAGGTGATTATTCAGTGTTCATGCACGGATATAAATATTTTAAATACTAATATATTATAATTAATAGATATTTAGTTTTAGTTTTAGTTTTAAATCAATTTATAATTTATATATATAATTTATATTAATAATATTATATTATTTTAATTAATTAGACATATGATTTTGAATATTTATATCTAGTCGGTTTGGTTATTTTTTGAGTCAACAATCGATTTGTTTATCACACTTAGGTATATTGAATATCCATTGTTTCTTCTACTTATGCGAGAGAAGCATAAAACATTAAAATAGCTTATCTAAGATTCAGACCAAAGACAGTGTTACTTAACATGTCTGACAGTGGCTTCAGTCGAGCACAAGCTGGCAGATAGGTGAACGCCTGAACGACAATGCCAACTCCTTAATCATCTCAAGTTTCTCCTAGGGGTCAGTGGGTTTAGAGGAGATCGTCACCTTTGTTAGACAGCGACCGTTTCTTAAGATAATTCCACCACTTGTTTCTCTTCTTTTGTTCCTTCATAGTTTGTCCATTCCACAGTTTCTAGACTTGTTAACAAACATTCGGGAACTAAGCTCAGTTCACTCCAGATGGGATTCGGTTGATCAGCCTGATAGCCCTGTTTCTGAGATAAGCAGTACAAGAGACGCATGTGAAATTTAAAAACAATCAGGCCAAAGAGACAAAATGAATTGGGTTGAAATTTACATATACCTGGTAAAGTTGGAGAGATCGTGATTTAGGTGAAGCTCTGAGCACACACATAAATAGGTTCAACCACTGTGTCTAACATCTGCATAGCTTAAAATTTACCAGACGGTGGAAGACATAACCACTAGGATATGCATTCTGCAAGTCCATGGTGGAAGAAAGATTCGTTTAGTCTTTGTTCCATTACTAATTCTGAAAAGAAGAGTAAAGAGTAAATACCT
This sequence comes from Brassica rapa, assembly GCF_000309985.2. Taxonomy (NCBI): domain Eukaryota; kingdom Viridiplantae; phylum Streptophyta; class Magnoliopsida; order Brassicales; family Brassicaceae; genus Brassica; species Brassica rapa. Next base: position 14,167,057 of record NC_024797.2, read on the forward strand.
TTGAGAATGATAAACATAAACAGAGATCCCTGACTGAAGTTATAGAACTCAGAATCTTCCAAGAACGACTATCGTAAAAGTCAAAATCTGTCGTTACAATGTTAGGCGTTTCATTCTTAACGACACAAACCCCGGAAGAATCATCAATAGTCAACGTCTCCAAAGAAGGAGCATCTATCACAAACGCCTCTCCATCGTAGCTATCTTTGTGATCACGCATATATAAAATCTTTAGAGAAGGCACTCTCACGGTGAAAACGGTAACGTTGTCATCAGGACATCGATTCACAAACAAGTCTTCAAGAAAGGGACAATTAGCATGTTGACAGATTCATCACCAGCTGGGTATATGATGTAATCAAGACACAATTTCTTGAGAGATGAGAAAGACACGGGGGAAGCAACATCAACAAGAACCATGTTGTTGAGTTTCAACGTCACAAAGATTCTGGATACGGTGTACAAGTGATAGATTTAAGTACTCTCTTACTCTGTAACTCACAATCTCTCTTGTATATTATCAATAAACGAAGTACTTGATTACAAAGGAAATTCACTATCTCATAGCGATCTCTCTGTGACTCATCTCGTCAACAGACATACAACCAGAATCAAGCATGAAAGCTAAAAATACTCAACAACTCTTATTTATATCACAACTCATTATCGTAAAGTGTCTTTACTCCAACGGACTCTCCACGTCAGCCAATACTCGTTTTCCCTCCCTTTTTGAATATGAAACCTCCTTCTCGCCTCTTGCTACAACCTTCAATCTATTCCTCACATTAGCCTTCTTGTACTTATTAACAAGCTCCTAGGAATAATTAATGGCTGGATCTGTACAAGAAGATCTATCGATCTCGATAACCAGCTCGCGGACATGGCGTCTATAGCTACGGTTCTAGGCCATACTCCAATATCCACAGCACTAGTCTCTTAAGAAAGCTTGAAATGCAAATAGTCTAGAACTGGAGCCTCGCAAGGATCTGTCTACAAACCTCGATAAACTTTCTTTCTCAATATTCTGATGGCGATCGTCGTAAAAATTAGGGAAATATAATAGTTTTGATGTTTCATTATTTCGTCCAGTTAAAGAAAGGGTTTTTAGTAATTAAACCCCTCAACTAAAGATGGATCGTAAAAAAAACCCTCAACTAAAAATTCTGTGAAATAAACCCTCAACTTTAATTCTGTTAACATATATTACCCTCCGTCTAAAAAACCGTGACGGAGGGTGACATATGTTAACGGTTTATAAGTTGAGGGTTTATAATGTTGAAAACTTAGTTGAGGGTTTTTTTTACGATTCAAAAATAGTTGAGGCGTTTTATCACTAAAAATCATTAAAGGGGTTTTAAGTTATTTATTATCATTTATACATTGTTTTAGATTGATTTGTAAGCCTTTAAAACTAATTTATATTTTTAATACATTAATCTATTATAAAATTATTTTTTACATCTTAAATTAATAATTTTCAACACGACTTACAACTTATTATAACTTCAAAATATTAAATTATTTGATATTTTGCAATAGTGATATAAAAAAAATTGTGTGCTTATATCGTCATTGTCAAATATCAAATAATTGAAAGTTTCTAAGTTATATTAAGTCTTAAGTAGTGTCGAGGATAATTCATCCATGAAGTCAATCTTTCTATTTGGAGTAGGACGTACATTTTCTTATTTTCATGATTTTCGTCATCCAGCTCATACTTTCCTATTTTCCTATATTGTTCTTGATTTATTGTATTACTTTATGTTTCAAATATATTATTGATCAATAAAATAAAAATATAACGTAGTTATTCAGAAATCAATGAGAATAAAAATAATCATTCATTATTTTGGAAGGGTGGGGGGGGGGGAAGTATGAGCCGGATGACAGAAATCATGAAAATAGAAAAAATGCGTCATACTCTAAATAAAAAGATTGACTTCATGGATGAATTATCTCGACACTACTTAAGATTTAATATAACTTAGAAACTATAAATTATTTCATATTTGACAATGATGATATAAACACACAAATTTTTTTTATATCACTATTGTCAAATATCAAATAATTTAATATTTCAAAGTTATAATAAGTTGTAAGTAGTGCTGAAAATTATTAATTTAAGATGTATAAATTAATTTTATAATATATTAATGTATTAAAATTTATAAATTAGTTTTAAAGGCTTATAAATCCTAAAACAATGTATAAATGATAATAAATAATTTAATAACATTTTGATGACTTTTAGTGATAAAACCCCTCAACTAAAGATGAATCGTAAAAATAACCCTCAACTAAAAATTCAGTGAAATAAACTCTCAACTTATAAATCGTTAACATATGTCATCCTCCGTCACGGTTTTTTAGACGGAGGGTAACATATGTTAACGGAACTAAAGTTGAGGGTTTATTTCACAGGATTTTTAGTTGAAGATTTATTTTACGATTCATCTTTAGTTGAGGGGTTTAATTACTAAAAACCCTTAAAGAAAAGAAAATATGAAACTCAAAGAGCTAAAGTTGGAAGAACAAAAGAAAAACATAAAAACGTTATAATAGCTTATCTAAGATTCAGGCAAAACACGATGTTAGTTGACATGTCTGACTATAGCTTCAGTTGAATACAAGCTGGCATATAGGTGAACGCCTGAACGACGATGCCAACTCCTTAATCATCTCAAGTTTCTCCTCGGGGTCAGTGGGTTTAGAGGAGATAGTCACCTTTTCCAAACAGCTACCGTTTCATAAGATAAATTTCACCACTTCTTTCTCGTTTTTTGTTCCTTCATAATCTTCCCATTCGAGAGTTTCAAGACTCGATAACAAACATTCGGGAACTAAGCTCGGTTCACTCCAACATGGGCTCGGTTGATTAGCCTGAGCGCCATGGTACTGAAATAAATAGTAAAAGAGACAGTGAGTGAACTGAAAAATAATCAGGTCAAAGACACAAAATGTATTGGATTGAAAAATACATATACATGGTCAAGTTTTAGAGTACGTAATTTGGGTGAATGTCTAAGCACACGCATGAGTAGGTTCAACCACTGCTTGTCACATCTGCATGGGGTAAAATCTACAAGACGGCGGAAGACACAACTACTAGGATATGAATCCTGCAAGTTATTTTTCATGTGGAAGAAAGATTTGTTTAGTCATTATTCCATACCTGGTTCCAAAAAGAAATTGTAGACAGAATGATAAAGACACGACTAAAATACCTCTGAGGATGATAAACATAAACGTAGAACCTTGACTGCAGTTATAGAACCCAGAATCTTCCATGAATGACTATACAAAAGGTCAGTATGTGCCTTTACAATGTTAGGCATTTCGTTCTCAAGGACACAAAACCCAGCAGTACAATTTTGAAAAGCCAATGTCTCCAAAGAAGGAGCATCTATCACATTCATCATTCTTTGAAAGCTGAATCGCACAGATGTAAATTCTTTAGAGAAGGCACTCTCACGGTGAAAATGGTAACATTGTCATCATTAGATAGAAGCCTGCTGACAGATTCATCATCACCTGGGAATTTGATGTTTACAAGTCTCAATTCCTTGAGACATGGGAAAGACACTGGTGAAGAAACATCAACGAGAACCACGTTGTAAAGTAACAACGTCACAAGCATTTTGGATAACGTGTACAAACTCTTGGAAGGACGGCTGGAACTGTACAAAAATATCTATCAATCTCGATGACCAGCTTACGCACCTGGCGCATCTAGTCGTCTAGATACAGTTCTAGTCCATACTCCAATATAAGCCACAAATAAAGATAATGTTTTATGTGACAAAAAAAAAAGATAATGTTTTATGTAAGTATACCCTACATATGTTTCAACAACTAAAGGTGAATTATTTTGGGTATTCCCAAAAGCATAAAAACAAAAACAAAAAAGATAATTGCATATGATTAGGTACATCATACGTGTTCCAATAAAGGTACATCATACATTTCTGAAATCATAGCTTATTATATATGTAACATATATGAAGGAAGTAACTCTAATGAAGACACTAAGAAATAAGTTAATTTCAATGGCAATTTTTATAATAAACACGTCAAATACTAATTCTTTTTAGTAATTATAAATTAATACGATAGATGTGCTAAATATTTTTGGATCGTATTAGACTTATCTTAAATACTTAAATATCTATAGAATTGCGGGTTTTGGATCTAGCTGAGTCGGAACATCCCTACTCGATCGATTTGCAACATATACCATCAAGGCTGCATTAGCACCCGAAAGCCGGTTCAGCCATGTTTGGATCAGAATAGATTTTATCCGGTTACAGATCTAGAACCGGATGGTACGGATTCGGATTTTCAATTTTTAAAATTCCAGAATAATTATTCGGTCTGCTTCCACCTATATGATGAGTCTTCGTCCCACTAATGCTTATTTCAACTCAGATACGTTCCCATATGATATGAATCCGAATTTCGGAAACTGAACCGGGAAAGGATTAGGTGTCAATTAAGCAGATATATCACGTGCATGATTCATTAATTCAATCTACACCAGTGTACAGGTCCTAACAGTTCATATTTAATGAATGTAGACGCAAAACTAATAAAGATACATCACTGAAAACTAGGTATAAATGTCTGATCAAGAAGTTCCTAGATGATCAATATCATTATCTGATTCGGTTCCTCCGTCGTAATATCTCAGCTTCCGGTTATCTTAAGTGGCGGTGATGGCGGCAGCTCATGGACTGGTGGTTCAGAAAACAGAGGAGGCGTGGCGTGCGATCCTTTCTCCTGAGCAGTTTAGGATCCTCCGACAAAAAGGCACTGAGTAAGTTATTTTTGGGTTCTTTCTTTTATCTTCGAGTCTTATAACTCAAGAATCCCTTGTTTCTCAATTAACAGATTCAACATGGTAATTAAGCTGCAAGGCAATCATATAAAGAATCTTTGAAGGATCCGTTTTCATGTTTTGGTGAAATTGTTTCAGAATACCAGGAACTGGAGAATATGACAAATTCTTCGAGGATGGAATTTTCAGCTGTGTCGGATGCAAAACTCCTCTGTATAAATCCAGCACAAAGTTTGACTCCGGATGTGGTTGGCCAGCTTTCTTTGAAGGACTCCCTGGTGCCATTAACCGAACGGTATAGCTTCTCTTTATATGTTTTTGGTTTAATTTCATGAGTTTTTTTAATGACTGAAAACTTTTTCTGTGTTTCTTGATTTGATTCTACGTTTATCATCAGCCTGATCCAGATGGGATAAGTACAGAGATCACTTGTGCAGTATGCGACGGGCATTTAGGCCATGTTACAAAAGGAGAAGGTTATGATACTCCTACCGATGAACGCCACTGCGTTAACAGCGTCTCGATCATCTTCAACCCGCAAAAACCACCTGAGGAGGCTGAGGATTGATCATAAAATATAGTCAATCAGATTGACTGTGTTGTTTATTTATCCGGTTTGCTCATCCAGTGAAAGAAATCAGAATAATAATGTTGAATCTTTGTCAAAAGAATAATAAGAATAACATTGGATCATTCTCCTACTATATATGATGGTCAACACTAATCATTTTAATACTAAAATAAGTTTTTTTTTTAAACAAAAGAAAAAAATGGTACATATGTAGAGATGTTAATATGGGCTCAACCTCAGAGGGTTAGCCCTAACCATGTAAAACCATTTGTAGAGGGCTTAAATCTTAACCCTTTAATTTTGATTCACACAATTATTATGTAATTTTTAAATATATACTGAAATTTTAAATTTATTCGATATGCAAAATTGAGTTTTTCCGTCAAAGCTTCAAAAAAAAAAAATTTAACATCCATATACATATGCAAGACATTTTTAAAAATAATTATTAAATTTCTGATCAAATTTATCATTTTATATTTGATTCAACTCTTTTAATTAAACCTGGTTATACATGATATGTGGCAACTAACAATCATATACCGAACCGGAGCCAAATGAAAAAAAAAAATTGTTACTACAAGACATAGATAAGAATAGTTAAAAACTCAATAAGTACATATAGTAGACAGTAGTTGAAAATAGCGAAAAATATTAGTAAGAAACGGAAATTCGGAATGTTATTAATTCGAACGAACCAAACACACATTTTTACGGTCTGGTATAAACCTATCAAATCAGTTAAACCGGTAGAACCCTCTAAAACCGTAAGAGGTTCTCCTATACTTTGAGCTAATCATTCCTTGACTTGATCGTATCTACATTTTTCAGTATCTTTAACCAATAAGGCCTTATCTTCTTCCTTCCAACATGTAAGTAGAATGGATGTGGTAGAAGAACACGGACTAGCTGCATTAGCTAGAAGTCATAAATAATATGCCATACAGTATCACTCGGTAGATTTTGTTACTTTTTTAACAATTTGTTACTTTACTAGAATAAAAATCTTTTCCCTGTAAAAAACAATCACAAAGATATCCCTTATATATTAATTGAGGAACATTTGAAAAGATGTAACCTCAATTTTGTATTAATTAAAAGAGGCCTCAATGCATATGTGGCACTCAATTAGGTAATCAATTACATTCAATTGAAAAATAAGTAGGTCCACATTCGATTTTTATATGTTGTTAGATACATAAGTTGGTCAAACTATATGATATAATGATATGATATGCTATTTTCTTTCCTTAAATAAAACCTACGGAATTACCATAAATGACTAATAAATATATGACAATTAATGATTTTAATAATAAAGATTTGATAACAATTTATATCTCCTCCATCATTTTTTGTTTAATTTTATATTATTAAAATAAATTAAACAATCAAATTAGCTATAAAAGTAAAATTTAGATTATTTCGTATATGTTATATTTTGAATTTTTAAAAACGACAATAAATGACTAAAACTATTAAAATTATTATGTTAAAAATTAATGATCAATGGTTTAACATTTTTATTATAAGAAGATACACATGATTTTAAAACCATATGAGTAAAAAATATCATTTAATAATAAAATATATATATATATATAGATTAAACACTATATACCATAAGATTACATAAATATTTTAATATTAAAACTTTCAATGAATTTTCAAGAACATTTATAAATTATAAACTTATTAAAGATTTCAGATTGAAAATTTTGTTATCGATGATTTAAATATTTTGTTATAAAACGATATGAATGATCATAGAACCGTATGATTATAAATTCTTATATAATAAATAACTATACAAAATATACTATTCTTAGAAAAATAGGTTGTTTCATCTTAATTTATATTACACTTTTTATTAAACTAACTATTGAATTGATAAATAACGTACCAAAAAATATTTTGCTCTTTCCTTAAATAAAAGCTACGCAAAAAATTCAAAAAATTTATATGAACCCCCCTACGAAAATAGTGAGTTTTCATTATATGTGAAAATTAATTATTATAAATAATAAATATTTGATAACAATTTTTGTATCTTAGTTCTTTTTTTTAATTTTATATTATTAAAAGATATTAAAAAATCACATTAAATATATAATAAAACCATTTATATTTTTCGTTATGTGTTATATTTTGAATTTTTCAAAACGTCTATAAATTATTAGAAATTTGAAGATCTCACTCTGAAAATTTTGTGATCAATAGATTTGTTTTTTGTCATAATAAGTTACAAATGGTCATAAAATTGTATTAATATGAAAATTATTTAATATTATAAGAAGATACACATGATTTTAAAACCATATGAGTAAAAAATATCATTTAATAATAAAACATATATATATATATATATTAAAATATATACCATAAGATTACATAAATATTTTAATATTAAAACTTTCAATGAATTTTCAAAAACATTTATAAATTATAAACTTATTAAAGATTTCACATTGAAAATTTTGTTATAGATGATTTAAATATTCAGTTATAAAATGATATGAATGATCATAGAACTGTATGATTATAAATTCTCATTTAATAAATTACTATATAAAATATACTATTTTTAAAAAAATAGGTTGGTCCATCTTAAACTAACTATTGAATTGATAAATAATCTACCAAATTTTTTTTTTGCACTTTCCTTAATTAGAAGCTATGAAATTACCTAATATGATTAACGTATATATGAAAATTAATTATTATGAATAAGAAATATTTGATAACAATTTTGGTATCTTAGTTCTTTTTTTTTAATTTTGTATTATTGAAAGATATTAAAAAATCACATTAAATATATAATAAAAACATTTATATTTTTTCTTATATGTTATATTTTAAATTTTTCAAGACGTCTATATATTATTAGAAATTTGAAGATTCTCACTCTGAAAATTTTGTGATCAATAGATTATACTTTGTTATAATAAGTTACAAATGATCATAAAATATAACGCATATGAATTTTTATTTAATAAATATTCAAACTAAACAATATATATATATATATATAAATACTAATGATTTAAAGCAACAAGATTGGCTGATCAATTTAGTCGTCCAGTTGAAATCTTTGAAAAGTATGTGAAAGACTAAAGTCAAAGTAAATATGGATTTAGAATAGTAGTTATATTTTACTAACCGAAATATCGAAAAAATCGAACCGAACCGAAACCAATCCGATATCCGGATTGAACACCCCTAATCCAAATGATGCCAAACTATTGTTTCATTCTCCAAAATATAATAAAAATAATAACTTAATCCCGCGCAAGGCGTGGATCTTATCCTAGTATAGAATCTAAAGAGGGAAAAAAGATTAACAAAAGATTGACTTGTAGGCGTTTGATTTAAAGCAATCAATGGCTAAGGATTAACCAATCAAAAACTAGTTTTCATTTTTGTCAAAAAAAGATATATTGAATCTTTATGATATATCACTGTAACATGATGTCAATTGTCAACACAGGTATAAAACTCATCTTTGTTTTTTTTAATTATAATATATACATCTAAAAGCTGGACCCATATACAAAAAAATATCTTGAAAAAAGGGTGACAACAACAAATGAACGAATGGTTATCTAAGAAAAATAAAATTATATTTTATTTATTATTTCTGCTTTAAACTAGTAAAATGGTATGTGTTTAACTAGAAATTAAGAAAGGCAAAATACTTTGGAAGATACTCTGTTACTCAGGTTTTTTGTTAAAACATATTCTGTTACAGAGATTCTTTTTTTTTTGTCCACAACTGACCTAGTTAAGAGATTAAAGAGCAACACATCAAATATTTAAATTAAAGTACAAAAAATAAACTTATACAAAAAAAAATGTTGTACAAATAAAACTTCGATAAAAATCATAACAACCTCAAATCAAATGTTTGAACTGTGAACCCCATAGAAGTAGGAAATTAGAAGGAAAAGGACAAAATCTCTAAGGTCATGAACAAAAAGAGTAAATAGGTTACTACAAAAAAAGTCCAGTTCCATAATGCCTTTTGATGTTACCAAAATAAAGTTTACATGCAAAATAAATTTAATATTTCAATTTTATGATAGTTATAAACAATTAGTGTTTTATAACACTGCTATTGATACTCTCTCAAAAATATTTACCTATTAAAAATGAAAAAGAAGAAAAAGAATAAGAAATTTACTTGAGATACTAAAAATGTGATTTAATTAATATTTGAGTAAATTAGCTAAATATACTAACAAAGGTGGGATATCATTGAATGGGGGGAAAATGGTAATGTTGGGGGGAAAAAAATTGGAGGGATATAGGGTATGGAGTGTAAATAGGGGAAAAATGGTGTGTAGGGAGTACAATTTCTCTTAATATTTATTCTCATGACACAAGTTTGACGTTTTATTCATCTAAGCTTTTTTGAGTTTGAAATACTTTAGAACCTTTTTGATGTAGACTGAATTTCTTTCTGGTTCGATCATATACGAATAAGCTGAATAGGGAGTTCAACAGAAACTAATGTTACTAATATATAGTCTTGCCACAAAAAGAGCTTACAAAACAAATAAAGAAACATACACTTGGTGGGTAAAACATCTAAAGAGAGGACACCCAAAAGTGTTCACAAACTGTTATAAAGCAGAACGCTGAACAGACAAGCTTAGGAAAGGTAAATAAAAAGGACTGTGGGTTTCCATCAGAAGTCAATACCCGAACCTCTTTACCCTTTCTTTTCTCATCATCCTTGAGATAAAGATTTAAACGTTAAAGGTGCGTTCTTGACTTCATCTGGATTATCAAAACATACAGAAACTAGAAATAAACCATTAAGGCATAAACGCTATTTTTCTCCTTTCCTTCCTTGTTACTTCTGCAGGCAAAAGAAAGAACACAAACCACATTAGTCAAAACATATACTATAGTCTTCTTTCTTGCTTCACAAGAATACTACCCCATCTCGACTGTTTCAAAAGCTAGTTTTACATCTTTCTAAATGTCAACGCAAACGCCAAACACAACAGGTTTGCGTTTACAGTTTAAAAAAACTTTTCATTTAAGAAACCACAGAAAATGGGTAAAAATTTCACAAACTTAAATGTTTAAGTCATACCTGGAAGGCTGGAAGAATTATGGTCCTCCTCCACCTCGGTCACCAGCAACGGCGGCTTTAATCCTCTCCACCGTACATTTGATCAGACTGTTAACCGTAGCCACCGAGCCAAGAGAGAGCTTAGCTGTAGGAACAGAATCAACAAGTATCTGAAACGCAACGGTTAACAGTGAACCACAACTCTCAGATGCAGTAGAAGAAGAAACCACTTCTTGATTCCCATCTCCTCCTCCTCCGACCGAACCATCGGGTAATATAGCGAAACCAGACGGGAGCAACGCCACGTAATCAGGATCTCCTCCGCTTAGAACAACGTTCATCGCCACTATATCCACCGGCGCATAGATCACGTACGATCCAGATGCGTCCGTACAGCTTTCTTGTAGAATCAACATGTTGCTTTGGCTCGAGTTTCCGCTCTGTTACAACCGAAACCATTTTGAGTCCGACATCGAAAAACAAAATCTTGATGTTACAGACAAGAATTTTACGTTGACTCGGAGCAACGAGACGCAGTTTCCAGGTTCTCGACCATTTGCTATATGAGCCATTTCTTGAACCATTCCTCCATTTGAGAGAATATCCCACTGCATGAATATGTTTCAAAAACACAAATTAAAAAAAAAACAAATTTTTGATATCCTTGAATTTTTTTTGAAAATAAAGAAATTTTCTTTTAAAACACTAATATAAAACTTGCACATGATTTGAAAATGATAATATATTGTAGTATTACTAATCAAATACTCCAATTTTCCAAAAAAATAAATGTTTCTAAGAATTGTTTTTAAAAACAAAAACAAGTTTATGCATTTTGTTAATAGTAATGATAAATTATAAATTTCACAAAATAATTTAATTTATTGAATTATTATTAGTTTAAAGTTACAAAAAATATTAATCACATAAAATAATTGAGCTATAATTAAATTTTCAATTTTTTAATGTGAGAAAAGTTGGAACAATCATCGTTAATTTTAAACAGAGGAAGTATGTGATTTATTAAACCGGTTTTTGACAAAATTTAGTAAACCGGTTTGGAATTCAACCTTGGATGATCACCTGCTCTAGTTGTTCTAATATAAACCGGATTCAGTAAGAAGAATAATTCCATGTCAGACCGACCGGTCCGGTCTGTATTATATTTACCTCGCTTCTTGAATTTTCGTCGCGGAGGAAGTCGAAAACCCGTTTGGGAGCCACTGGGATCCAGAATGAAGTCGCGGCGCTAAGAACGATCCCCGGAGGTCTTCCCGGATCATCCATGCTCTTTCGGGTCATGACTCGAACATCATCGGATCCAGTTGACGACATTGTGGTCCATGCATGTGCAGTCGACGCGCCAATCACATACTTTCCGCTAGCTTCAACATGCTCTTCCTCCCTTCGGGACTCGTTATCACTGCAATCATAATTACCATAAAAGAAAAGGACCTATTAGTAAATTCAACAAATATTAACAAAATTACCATAAATTAAAGAACCTATTAGTAAAATTAAGAACTTTTCAGTTCAGCCTCAAACAGATTCATAATTTACCACAAATTAAAGGACCTGAATGAGTAAATTTTATAACGTCTCATTTCATCCCCAGCATATTCATAATTACCACAAAACTAAAGGACCTAATGAGTAAATTTTAACAACTTCTCAGCCCTCAACATCTAACAAAATTACCACAAAATTAAAGGACCTAATAACAAAGTTATAAGGCCCTGTGAGTAAATTTCAAAACTTTCAGTTCAGCCCCCAACTTATTCAATTTCCATAAAATTAAAGGAACTGAAAGAGTAAATTTATGAACTTTTTAAATCAGCAAGCCACAACATATTCACAATTACCCTAAAGTGAAAGGTTCTGATGAGTAAATTTAACAACTTCTCTATGCAGCCCAAACACTTTCAAAACCATTAAAATAGCCATCTAAAAAAGTACCGGAAAGATCACTAGCCGGGATGTTGCTGGCCATCGAACTCGCGAGCCGCTCGCACTGACGTTCGAGTGTAGACACCCAACGTCTCGCTCCAAAAGCTAAACCGGAATGAACCAGCGGTTTATACATAGTGTGAACCGATCTATCATCCACCTCCATATGTTCTACCCATGTAACCTTCAAACAACAAAAACAATCACCCCATAACTTCTCTAAATTTCCAAATTTCACCTTAAATTTCATGAACATTCAATCTAAACCCTTCATATCTTCTGCTTTACCTTAGAATAACCATTAGGCAGTTCTTGAATCAGACAACCAGAAGGCCTTCTTCTAGTTCTTGAAATCGGGTTCGGTCTAAGGCTGTCCAAAGAGACATCAACCACAGCCCAAGAACCGTCGCTATGCTGTTTACAGTATCTCACAAAGTAGTTTTCACGTGTTGGGACTAGCGGCGACGGAACTTGAAACTCAGCTGTCATCTTTAATTACATTCCAGACAACAAAAACACAAACCCAACATTAATAACATAACCTACACTCTTTAGTTTAGTTTCTTGAGAAGCAAGTAATCAACTTAGTATACATACCACTTGCAAAGCACCATTGTAGTTCCCAGCAACTCCAGTGGAAAGAACTTCCAGCGTCAAGGCTCTTGACACAATCCCAGAGAAAACACAAGACCATTGATTCTTATTCCCACATAAAAAAAAACAACACAGAAGTAAAATATTAGTTAACTAGGGCTTAGAAGTTAGTAACTAAAACTTGGAGATCAAGAAACAATTCAATTTAATTAATTACCACATCCATGAGAATCTCAACGAGATTGATGTGATTCATTATAACAACAGCTGATTCTCTTGACGCCTCTGATCTCAAACCTAATGGCTTTGGTCCGATTCCTCTTGGAAACGTTCTGAAATACTCTTCTTCGTTGAGAATTTCATTAGAATTATCGGTTGAAACCCATAAAGGATCCCCCACTCGAGCCATTCTCACGAGTTCCTCCATAGCTGCAACCGCTAGCTCTATGATCATTGGCTTGTCTGATTCAGAAGGGATTGAGACTGGCCTCAAAATGTCACCTGTTCCATACATTTCCCCTACAAAACCTGCTTGGTTCCCAAAGTTGCCAACTTCAAGATCAAGCGAACGAGAAGGACCCTGGATTGCTAGTGGAGCGAATGACGATCCTATTGGCTTCCCAACGTATTTTGCAGCAATGGCTGAGATTCGATCAATCTGAACGTCAAGTGGTAATAAAATCAGATTAATCCAATTTAACTTATGTCACACATATGTGTGTGTGTGTGTGTGTGTGTCTGCATGTGTGTATATATTACCTCTTCTCGGAGGCGAGCATTTTCAATCCTGAGATGCTGTTCGTCGAAAGACATTTCTCCAATAGCAGCTGGACCGCCACAACTAGGGCATGTAGCATTGCTTAGTGCCTCTTTGTATCTATTGTTCTCTGCTCTGAGCTTGTCATTGTCTGACTTCAGAATCTGGTTATCATGCCTCTCATGTTGTGCCTACATATTTTATACAAAAATAAATTGTGAGCAATATAACTTCCTTTAATAGTTCATTGACATGAAAACTGGTTAACTATATATAATTAATATATATACATGAAAAATGGTTAACTACATATATATTATACGTAAATGGTTATATACCTTCATTTGCGTGCGTTTGTTTTGGAACCAAAACTTTATTTGAAGAGGCTCTAAACCGAGATCGCGGCTCAACTCTTTACGTTGCTTATCATCTGGATGAGGGCATTCTTTAAAGAACCTGTAAAATCCAAAAAACTCAAAATTTAAACTTTGGAAATGTTTTCATGTCTATTGTTATATGAGCTAGAGCTTGAGTGAGTGTTGTTTCTTACGATTCCAGCTCTTGGATTTGACGTTGCGTGTGGCGATGGTAACGCTTCTTTTTGTTGGGACGTTGGTTAGGATCTTGAAGCTCTTCACCGGAAGGATTCTCGGTGGTGACTTCGGTGCCTGACTTGGTCTCGAAATCATCTTCACGGCTTCCGGTGATTCCAAAGTCGTTGTCGGAGGTACTCTTTGTGGTCATGTCGAACATATGATGGCTCTCAAACATGTTTGGATGATACATTGTGATGATGATTTGATTCTGATCACTCAATCAGATACTAATAATCACGTTTTTAAGTTGTGAACGTTGGTTCCCTCAAATCTTCTAGGCTATGATCATAATTGTTTCTTGATTTGGTTTTCTACTCCAAGTATATCTTCCACTGCATGCTCAAAATCAAAATAGTTAAAGATTGTATTTGAAATGGTCACATATATCTAAATGGAATGAAGAAGATCATTATCGCAATGGAAGAAAATAATGATGTTAAGAAGAAATAATTTCGAGGTGTTATGAAACTCTAATTAGCTTTAATATATAGTGATCATTTTCACAATTAAACGGTAAACTAACAATAAAATATGGGGTTCCACCCTTTTTGTTATATATATATATACTACACTTTTTAGATTACAAAAAAATCACTTATATCACATATGTATAGATAAACTATATGAGCCTTATCTTAATAGTAGAAAATTTAGACATAAATAAAAATAAGTATTAATTTAGATAATTTTATAAATATAGCTAGATACAACAAAAACAAGGGAGAAGTTCACGTTTTTTCTTCAAGCTAGATCGAGATGAATGATAATATTCGACGACACTGAGCCACAACCACAACCGCAGTATAGACCTATGAGTATCTACTTCTTAATATAACATATTAATAAACTAGCTACAATCATGATAATCTTCTTGATACATTAATTGTATAAATATGTGATATAAATAAGAGGAAACACTTGGATATATATACCAAAAATGATATTTTTGAAAAGAAAATTATAGAGAAAATATCATCCTTCTTCATACTTAAGATGAAAGGGATCTATAGTACATATATAAAACAGTGCATATATGTGAGCGTATCTGTCTCCTAGTGTGCGTGCAAATCAACAAAGAAAGAAAACCAATCATGGAAAGTCACAAGACTTCTCAAAAACATTAGATCTACCGGACAGATCTGACGGTGAAGGAAGATGGGAAAGAGAGCTATGTTCTTTAAGAAACCCTAATTTGGGGTAAGGTCAAAAATGAAAACAAGAACATACTTATTTCGATCTGATCTTCTGAGTTCTTTGGAAGTTTTTGAAACCCTATAAAGACAGATCTCCTTGTAGTTATTTTTTTCTTTTTCCTTTTGGTTGGTGGAAATTTTGGGTTCGAGTTAAATGAGTTTCTCTCTCAAAAGCTAGTAAGAGAGAGAGAGAGAGAGTACAAGTTTCTAATCTCTCAATCAAATTTATTAAAAAATTAAATTGACCTTAGTCTTGGTGCAATAAAAGGAACCGTTTTCGGTAAAGATACTAAAACTAATAAGATAGACTAGACTTAATTAATTAAATGTGTAGAAAGATAGAGATCTAGGGTTCTATAATTAAATGTAGTATAGGGTTAATTTAAGCGTTGACAATAAGTCAATGGACTGTGTTGGTTACACAACCACCAAGTAGATTTCGTCAAACCCCTTTTGAACTTGTAACTCCAAGAAAGTTTTTAGTAAACTCCAAGAAAGTTTTTAGTAACGCTTTCTTAGTTCTTAACGAGATCATAAGTCTTCGCAAAAAGACACTAACGCGTGAAACTAAACTATATAAAAAAAAATCTAAAACATAAACACAGCATTATACTATAAATCTAGATCTTGAGAAACCAAAATTTAAATTAAAAAAAGAAGAAAATAAATGGAAGCTCTAACCACTTATTCTTAATTCTCAGACATGCAATACATACGCAGAGGGATACATGTTGACAAAAAAAAAGCATAGGGATACATATCTGCGTGCATAAAATATATATATATATATAGAGAGAGATCTTACTTCTGGAGGCATAATGAAACCCTAATTCACAATGATCTTTGGTTTGTGGCAGTTTTTCTTTAGGGTAACAAAAGATCCGGGATAGTGGCAAGGAGAAACAAAAGGGAGTTTTTGTTAGGAATCTGGCTAACCGACCGGTCACCAGAAACCCGGGTTTTTCTTGGACAATCTTAAACCGAGGAAGAGGTAACTAGGTACAATGGAAGTTTGTGGAAGAAGGAGAAAGAGAAGAAGAAGACAAGGGAGGAAGAAAGGAAACAGGTGGATTTGCAAGAAGAAAAAGGAGTTATTGCTTGGCGCATAGAGAGGGTGCAATGCATTTATGATTATCTAAAGCTCCATAAATGCTCCTGTGGGAAAAACTTACTCTTACTTGTATATATATAGAGGAGAGTTTCAGTCCATATAAGGTAAAAGACAAATTTAAAAAGTTACTGTTTTTCTTTCACCTCCTGGTTTCCCAATTCTTATACCTATATAGGTAAGAAACCATCAGCTTTGAAAAGTAATTATTTATATTACATATAAATGGATTTCTTTTGCTTCCATACTAATTAATGTGTAAATGCATCTATTACCAACCCATTTTCTAACCTCTGTACCAACAACAGCCGATCAGTTAGGTTTACAAATGTTTATTTTTGTCACTACGTGGTTTTATGTTCTCAAAATCTAGATTTTTAGTTTGTAGATTAATTAAGTACTCTATTATAGTATCTGTGTGCGCGCTTATATATATTGAATGAGTATGTGTGTATGTTTAAATTTGTGCATAAATTCATAAATGTTTTTATTGCTCAAATACTAATAGAGATTAATAATATATGATAGTAATGTTTTGTATTTATTTAACTAGAATGATACTCTTATAATATCCGTTTGTCAAAAAAAAAAACTAGATACTCTTATATGCAAGAACTATTTCCAATATTGGAGGATGTACATGACGATATATCAGCGTGGGATAACTTCTTTCATTACAAATTCAATACTTCATTGTTAACTAAGTATCTCAATGTTTTATTGATCATCAATTTGAGTGGTCGTAGTTCTCTATTTAATACTATCTAAAAGGCTAATATTAGATTTTGAGAGCGGTTTCAAAACACGTGATTAATCTTTTTGTTAGTTCATATGAAATGGTTAATCTGTTTGTCTAACTCATTTTGTACTTGATAAATATTCTGTATATTCAATAGCATAACCCAAAAAGATAGTAAAAATGTTTACTTATTAACTGTAGGTTAAGTTTTAGGAAATTTAACTATATTTTAAATTTTTAATATTAATTAGAATAAAATAATTAAGATTTATTTTAAAAATATTTATTTTAAATTATAATATTGTATACTCGTTAAGAGATTTATGTAATATCGATCTAAAATGATTATTTATATAATTTTAAAATATATTTTGATATTATGAGTAGTTGTAATATTTGTTAAATAACTTATTTAGATATTGAAAATTTGTTTAAATTTGAGAATAAAATTTTGTGGTCAACTAAAGGATAATGTCAACACATACACACACACACATATATATATATAATATTGTAAATATATTCCTTGATAAATCAGTATAATTTTTATTTAACTATAATGTTAGATATATCTTTAAGAACGTAATTTTAATTTCAAGTTTAGTTTTTATCTAATACTTAATATTTTTAGTTACATTATATGAGTTCTATAGTTTAACAATATATACAAAGTATAACCTCTTTAAATTAATACTCTATAAATTAATATACACTAAATATATATATATAAAATAATATAATTTTATAGTCTCAAATTGAGTTTTTGGTTCAATTAGTATATCGATAAATTAATATCTCTATATATTAATAAAAAAATTATAGTTTTGGTGTAGTCCTAACATTATTAATTTATAGAGGTTTCACTGTATATATATAGAGGAATACATATGTATTGAGGATAAAACGAGATCAAAACGACATCGTTTTGATAAATTCTTTAAAATTAAAATTGGTTTCTTGGTTTCTAAATTTTACAATATATTTCAATTTTTAGTAATACTTATAAAGTAAATATATATGAATATGAATCTCATATATTAACATCAAAACGGAAAAAGTTATTTTATGATATATATATTAGGTTTGAAGATAATAATATAAAATTATTAAATTACATTTTCTATATATTTATTGTGATGTTTGGTTTTACGTTTAAATATGAAGAAAAAATGATTTAGTATCAAATGATGATTTGTTTATGTTTTTATAAATCATATTTTTGTAATTGAACTAGAATAAACTAAAAAATTAACTCGGTTAAACTGAAAAATACAAACATAACCAAAATAAACCGAACCAAACACAAACCAAATTAAATCAAAACTGAACCGAGCACGAACTGAACCGAAGTAAAACGAACCAAACCGAACATATACCAAACATTACTAATTTGGTTCAAGATTTCTTAAACCTAAATAACCCAAACGAACCAGTAATTAAACCGAAATGCTCACTCCTATTTGAACGGATGCCTTAAGGGTAAATAAGTAAATTAGAAAAATTTAACGCTTGGAGCAATGGAAACATCACCTTCGAATAAATTAGCAAGTGGGAAAGAGTGCTGCTGTTACCGACCAACAAACTCATTTATTGCCTCTAAAATTTTTGTTTTTTTTTTTCTAATAATTTTCTTCTTATGAATTTTATATAATTATTTCCTTGATTTCAAAAATTCAAATATCCTGAGAAAAGATATTTCAAATTATGTTACACTGCGTATATTATTTGTCATGTTGTATCTAAGAGAGAGCAAAGTTGCACAAATAGATTTGACTTGATTTTATATTTTAGCACATTTGTAGAAAACATAATTATGAAATTTTATGACGACTTTTGGTATAAATAGCTATATCTAACTGCTCTAATTGTCTCTACCTCCTGATATTTGTTTCAATAAACGAGTGGAATACTTTTATAACTAAACATCCAAAGTATTGTTTCACTCACCAAAAGAAGTAATAGACGAAGGATCCTTATCAGTTACATTCATTCCTCCACCAATGAACTAAAATTCCAAAGACTAACAAGATTTCCAAATACACAACCGAGTTTTCAAAAGCTCCACCTAGAAGCAAAATAAAAGAGGCAAACCAATGAAGGAAGCAGTAGTTTAAAGAAAACGACTTGCATGGGAAGTTGTTAGAACCGGACTACGTCTTGGAGACAATCAAAGAAATGAGTGAGCTTGATCTTCTCTCTCCCGTCATAGATTGCTTCTGCAGATCCACCGTACTCTCCTTGCGCTGCCATCTCTATTAGCATGTATAGTTTCTTGATTGGCATCTGCAAAGTCAAAGTATAAAGTTTAGAAGTTAGCATGAAACATAAAAATATTGTTCTTTATTCCTGGTAACAAACATACGTCATCGAGAGCCTCGGCAGCCGCTTCCACATCATCCTCTGAGAAGACGTTAAGCTGCTTCAGCACCTGAGAAACAAACGCACCAGTTCAAGAATCCAGAAATCGATGGGAACTGGAACTAAGGAGTAGATAGTTACTAAGGACCATTTTTTACCTTCTTTGCGTCCTCTGTTCTCAATGTTGGAACAGAGTAAGTGATAGAGAAGGCCTCACAGATACCAACAGAATCTAAGAAGGTTAGTTGACTTGTTGTCCCAAAGACCAGAAGTTTCTTTCCCTGCCAACAACCAAACCAGAGATGATTTCACTCTAAGTGATGATCAACAGATCAAGCATAAAAATACAGAATCTGCAAAATGGTGAATGAAGCACCTTAGGAGGAAGTCGTTTGAGAAGAACCATCAACGTCTGAGAAATAATGTTTGAAAAACGAGGGCCGATTGCTACGTACTCCAACAATCTACAATTTTCAGAAATTCATTGTACTGAGCAGGAGGCAATTTATGCAAGGAAACAAATGGCAGATAATAATAACCTTTCAATATCATCAAGGATAATGATGCTCATTGGTGATTTATATGCATCCTCAAATACCTGCCTCATTCACACCAAAATAGATTCAGCAGTTGATAGAACAAAATTACAGTATACAAGAGTTCTCTACAAAGCACAAACCTTGACAATGTGAGCACATTTTGTGCTCTCATGAAGACCAATCATCGTTTCCGCAGAGACCTACAAAAATAGGGAATCAATACACACTAAGAGAAAACAATGGTAAGGTTTAATACGCTGTATACTTACAATCTTAACATATGGGAAGTCACTATCGATACCAACTGTTGCAGCTAAAGCAGTTTTCCCACTGCCCAGAAAAGAAAAGTTTTTTAAAATCAGCAAAGGTTTGCAAAACATCAAGCCAGAGAAAAATGTGGGCTATAAACCACGGAAGATACCTTCCACTGGGCCCTTCCAAAAGGCAAGTGACTAGAGGACTTCTAGTACTGACTTTAACTTGCTCAACTAGAAGCATAGCTCTTTTGTATATGTGATTATGTCTATCCCCAGAATCCACCATCCCATTGAGTCTGCATACATGTCAGAATATTCAAAATTAATGCACTGGTAAATCAAAACCTAGAGGTGATGCATACAATACATGCCTGCCAAGTGAATTGGACTGGCCAGATACGAAAGAACAACACAAAATAAACAGGGACCAGTTTAGATCAACTCAAACGTCCCATTCCATCTAAGTACAATTTCACATACTAGACTTCTAATTACAATTCAGAAATCAATGAAATTATCCTAAAGAGATAAGAAAAAAGCAGTTCCTAGGTAACAAGAAATGCATTTTCAGAACATGACTCACAGGAACGAAGAGATTTAAGTTTGGCTTTGAAACTAGTATAAGCGTATCATATGTGCAAAGGCCCACTCCATCAAGACATATCAAAAATCGTCTAGAGTCTAGAACACCACGAACTTAGTATAGAAAATTACCTGCAGCGCTCTAAGTCATCTGTGGAAGCTCCAAAGGCAGGCTGAACTTCATGGATTGCATGGAGAAAATCCTCCATGGTGATCTTGATGTTCTCTTCTTCCACTGGCTTTGTAAGATCATCCATGCTTAATTGTCTGTTTAACGCATATGAAGTAGCACTTTTAACAACACCTTCAAGCTCCGCACCACTGTAATTTTTTGTTCGAGCAGCTGCAAGACAATATTGACATATTTGGTCAGTGACACAATTATGCTAGTAAGTATCTAGTCAATATACAAGAGAACTTTCTTTTGTTTCTTTTGATTAGAAATATTGGATGAAACATGACTACCAAACATTCCATGAATTGAAAAAGTATAATCTATGAAGCTATACCAAGCTCTTGGAGATTTATATCATGACCAAGGAAAGAATTTTCCTTCATCTTGTTTGTGTGAATCTGAAGAATTTGTAGGCGCCCAGCTTCATCAGGAAGGCTTATCTCAACTTGAACCTCCAATCTTCCAGGCCTATAGTCAAAATAATAAAAATAAAAGGTTTAAAGTAGCATGCACTACTCATTCTAAAAGCTGATCTAAGCAACAAATACGCTTTGGGATGGTATCTTCTCAAATGAACATTAAAGAAAAATAAGTTTTAAAAACTACATCAGAACGTTCCAGTTATGTAACTGAGTATAAAAGAGACAGCATCGATAATTATCACCACAAGGATAGAGATACCTTAAAAGAGCTTCATCAAGCAAATCCTTTCTATTTGTCATTCCAATAAGCAAAACATTGTTCAAGGCCTCCACACCATCTATCTGGAAAAAGAAGTGTCAGGCACATCCGTATACACCAAATAAACAGACATTAGTTTGATCTTTGACTGACCTTTGTCAAAAGCTGGTTCACAATACTATCATGGACACCTGTGCCATCTCTGGTTGAGCCTCTTGACTGAAAATTACGAAGCATACAATTTTATTATTTAAACTCTTAAAACCAGCGGATCCCATGAAAATAATAAGTTTCCAAATCAATGGGCTGGTCGTCAAAATTAAATGCATATAACTTCAAGTTAGCAAAAATTATCTTCTATAAAGTAAAAGCCGTGTGTACCTTACAGATAGCATCAATTTCATCAAAAATGATGACATGTAACTCACTAGCATCACCTGAGAATGTAAAATAAGAGTGTCCAATTAGCATATGCGTAAGAAAAACAAAACACAAAAACACAGCTCAGGAAAACAGTTCCTTACCAAGGGTCCTCTGGTCTTGCTCAGCATCAGCAAATAAGTCTCTTACATTTTTTTCCGTCTCACCAACAAATTTGCTCAGCACTTCAGGACCATTAACGATCTATTATGCCAGAAAAGAGCGACATAAGCATTAAACATGTCAATTTTTGGAACATTTCAAAAGCGTCAACCGTCAATCTAATCAGGATAGCAAAAATCTTCACGAAACGATGAAACACTTCAGGCGTATATATGCATATGAAATCCTGGATAAAAACTGATTAAGAGATACGATTAAGGACGACAAGCCTATCAGTTATCATAACTTTTCTTGAGGGAATATCTAGAACGACGGACATTACCTTTGGATCTTTTCCGTTCAACATCTTTCCAATTTGCCGCGCCATAAGTGTTTTGCCAGTACCAGGAGGTCCAAACAGAAGCATCCCTTTAACATGCTTAATTCCCAGTCTGCAAGATCAATAACATAAACTTAGAAGAAAATTATATTATATATATATATAATACAGTCTAACATTTGCTTGAAGAATGAATGACAGAACCTGCTTGTGACATGAGGAGGAAATACACGAGAAGCAAAGGCTCTTCTAAATATGTCAGCAAACTCCGCACCCAGACCTCCTATGCCTAGAGACTCGAGGTTAAACTCCTTATGTTTAAATATATTGCTGCTAGCAGCTTCCCGTTGGTTAACAATCTGCATAAGAACGCGCAAGTTAAATATGATTATACAAGATAGCAATCAGCATCTGTTTCCGTAAATTACCAAACATCAGATATGATAATATGTTTACTGTTTAAAATGTAAGATTGACTCATCAACTGATAGAAATGCGAGTAACTGATCAATAACACATAGATTTACGGAATTCATCAAAATCAGACCTTTATGCCACTTGCGTTTGATGCTTCAAACACAACATATGTATCTTGAGAAAGCATCCCTCTTTCGATGCCATTAGATTGATTCTGACCCTCTACATCGGCTCGATTGACCGTAAGAATGTAATTAGTTCCATGATACTCAAATGTTGCTTTCTGTCCAACAGTCAGGACCTGCAGCAGTGTGCATTGTTTCAATAAATCAGAGCTAATTTGATTTTGTGAATAAAAATGCCAAATAAACATATAAATGATACCACGTAGTCTAGAAACACATGGGAAAATAACCTTAAGCACAGGATTTTCAGAATAGTCACTAAAAACTACAGTTGAGCAGGATTTGCAGACGACATCCATGTAAACATTCAATACCAGCTAATTTATTTTATATAGACCTTAGATGTTTAGGTATCTATCGTTTCTCTCATTTTTCTATTAGACACATGGTTATGAATAAATTACAAGACTAGTGTATCTTATGAGACCAATAAATGCAACAAGAACAGATACTACAGACGAAGAAGAAGAAGAAGGAGAAGGATCTCTCTATACCTGATTGATGTATTTCCGCTTAAGTTGGGTCGAAAGGAGAGCAGCATCAACCTGTGAAAACAAAAAATTGCACATGGAAGTTAAATTCAATCACAACCTGCAAAGGTACCAAGAAACAAACACATGATAGACATCAACAACAAACCTGCTCGCTTTTAGTCCCTTTCTTAACAAATTCTAACTCAAGAGTCAGCATAGCCAGCTCAAAATTTTCAGGAGGAACAAATCTGCAAAAAACAACACATTCCTTTTATTAGAAACCAAAAGGTCCTGACTCTCCTGAGTCTAGAAGGTTGTGGCAAAGAAAATAACCTGCTAACAGAGACCATGTCACCAGTGGATACTCTAGCGTGCCTCCGTTGAATAGCATTGAGAGCAATGCTTCCATCACGGATGCTTCCATGCCCAGTGATCACCAGTTAAGTTGACAATTAAAAACACCATCTCACAGAGAATAACACAAGGAACAAAGTTCAACATAATTAATTTAAACATTTTAAACACCTAAGAAGCATAGCCATCAAAATTATTAAAAACAAAATTTCATTTAAAACTATTACTAAAATTATCTACAGCTCTCTCTGCACCTAAGGAACCTAGATTTGGATCATCTATGACGCTTATAGATATAATAACAACACTCAAATCAACTAGCGAAATTCGCGTTTCGCATTGCAATGTAACTAACGAATGAATCGTGAACGGTTTTAAGTAGAAAGGATATCAGAGGGAGAGGATGAAGGAGTCGGCGACGTTGGCGAGGAAGAGATCGGAGCCGGGAACGGAGAACTGACGGAGATCGGAGGAGGAGCAGTAAGCGAGGTTAGTGAAGGCGAGATCCGCCGATGGAGTGTTGGTCACCGTCATCGTCATCACTTGCGATCCGTAACCACCCGCCATGATGACGGTTTGATTTCGATCTCAACAGTCTTTTTTGTATACTTAGCGAGGAAGAAGAATAGAACGACGATTTTGAATATTCATTTCGTCTCGAGACGATTTAATCAGATACTTATGTGCGTGCTTACTCTCCTGTTTTCTAATCATTTTTTCTTACTAATTTACTGTCTAAATTGAATTTTCATTAATTATTTGTACTTTTCATCTGGAAAATTACATTAAAGAGAGGTGAATTACATAAGCCAATAAAAACATTAACTGTAATCTAATTAAAAGCTTCAATCTTCTTTTCACTAAAATTTTGAAGAGAAAAAATATTTGATCTTTTTTTTACGTTCGCTGCTAATAATAAAAAGAGACCAAGAGATATAATACTAGGGCCGTAATAAGGATATTCTCAATCACTGCTAACATCTCAATGTGAAACAAAAACAAGGGTAATATATTAATAAGCATCTCCAAAACTGTGAATGCAAAAAGATAAAGAAGGAGAGCAACATGTTGTTAACAGAAGTTTCTTCAAAACTGTGAATTGCTAAGGAAGGTAACTATGCATCTTGTGCTCTGGAAAAGCTTGTCCATCTTCTGCCACACCAAACTCTGACTTTCTAACAGCTTCCTCGCCTTCTCTTGTAAACTTGGGTGGCACCTTATGGTCTCGCCATGGATCTGTTCAGACAAAAAAAAAAACAGAATCTTGTTAGAGTTGTACTAAAGACTTATGCTATGTGAAATGAAATTTCAGTTACCTTCAGAAACAATCTCATAACCGCCTGCATAAACTCAAAGTTGTTTCTGCAAGTGATCTCATGGATGAGGTAATCAAGAAGCTGTCCAATGGATATAAACTCAGGTCTTTGGATAAGCTCTTCTTCAACATCTTCATCTATAATTTCAAGCATCCTTAGCTCAATGTCCAGAGCTGATGGGGATAAACCCTTAATGTAATCTGTGAAATCTGAAACTGCAAAAAAAAACATAGATTCCATAAGCAACATAAGCTAAAGACGGCTGTTTAACTTGTTATATCTTAAACAAAGACCTTCACACTTACAGTGTTTTGAATCCCATGAGGACTTGAGAAGTTTTGAGAATGGAGATTCCAATGCATCAAAATTCTTCATGCTATTCTTGGAGTCTTTATTCTTGTCCTCATCTTCCCCATCATCGTCTGATTCATTTGACTTGAACACTATATCTCCAGAAAGAGAGGGAATAGACGGCAGGAAAAAAGGAGCCTTCTCAGGTTTCTTTGGAGGCTCTATTGGTTTGTTCCGGGCCTACAACAAACAACCAAACACAAATTGTAATTCATTTCACAACAAAACTGGCAGAAGAACATCAACTTAATGTGAGAAGGGAGTGAGTATGCAAAACCTTGATTATATCCAAGTTGATCAAGCTTTGCCACTGGCTTTTTGGTAAAAGAGACAGAGTAACAAGCTCTGGGATCTGCTCAGGGGAAATCAAGAAGCTGGCAGCAGTTTGGCTTTCAGAATTTTCTGAAACTTGCGTCTTCTTATCATCAGCATCAGCTTCAGAAGATCTCAACGCAGAGACTGAAGGCAATCTAACATTCACCACATTTTTCCCACTAGCATAGGAGTCAACATTTGGAGCTCCAGAGTACATGGATTGGTTAACCCTAAAAGGGAGAATGGACTCAATAAAACAACTGCATAAACATTATATTTGTAAAAAAAAGGAAGCTTTGATTTGGGAACTTACCACAAGTAGACACCGTTCTGATCAGAATGAGCTGTTGCCAAAATGTCCATGTTGGGTGATAAAGACAATGCTGTTATTGGCACATCAACATGCACTCCATCAATCTGTTTTGCCAGTATCACATCCCAGATTCTCAGACTTCCATCCATGCTAGATGAGAGGAGCCACTTGCCATCCTCACTAAAGCACAGATCCGTTATACGGTCTGTATGACCTCTAAACTCACGAACCATCCTCAGTGCAACAACATCATACAAACGGATAACAAAATCATTTGCCACCGTAGCCAAAAGACCTATCAAGTAATAAAAAATTAGCAAAATCACAAACAATACGATGGTAGATAATAAGAGTTGGAGTAAGAAAATTTACCGTTTACTCGGTGGTAAACAATTTTAACCAATGAGCACCCAACATCCCACCTGGACTTTAGTTCCCTCTTCTTGAAATCCCAAACCTGTATTTCACAAATGAGATGTTACAGACGCTATCAGCAAGAGACAATGCTTAAATGAGGAGCACAGGCGCATCATTTATACTAGCCAATCATAAGACAGGAAAAAATTCCGAACCTTTACATCCCCATGGTATCCGGCACTTATCATGAGTGTGTTTGTGGAGTCGCAAGCAAGTCCAATCACTTCACCATCATGGGAGTAACTTTTAGTCACTGACTTATCCAAGTAGCTACCACGGCTGATTCCAGATTGAAGGTTGAATCTCTCAATCCAGCCACTTGCTGTTCCGACTACTGCAAAGTTTCCACATGCACTGATTGCACAAGCCTGTCAGACAAGTAATTTTTCGAGTTTAATGACAACTAGAGACAAGATTGATAAAATGAGTAAGGGCAGTCAAGTTCTATCTTGAACCTTAATTGGTGTTGGATTCTCAGGGCATGGTTTGAGGATATGTTCTCCAAGAACAAAGTTTTGAAGCCTCCATACATAAGCTTCTGCTGTATCCATATGGCATGTAACCACGTTGCACCAATCACGCTCCCTAATTTCAGCTTCAAACATTGGAAAGAAAATTAATAAAACTCGTTAGAATGCATAACAAGAAAATAACAAAAGTCACCGGAGATGCAGTTTTTCTCTTCAGCAAAATGCAAATTCATAGGACATAACATAAGGTCAAATCTACACTTCAGTTCACACGGTCAGTACTATCATCATTAGTAAAATTGTTTGCACTACTGTGACCTAATTACTGCTCAGCCCAAATTGTAGAAATCAATTGGCTTTAAGTTTTTGATTCTTCAGACAACATGTCATTAGGAATTTCACGGAGAGAATTAACCAACATGATTATATGACAAAAAAATATAGATCAGCTATTATAGATAAGTACCGCAATCAAACGCAATAACAGGCTTCAATTTCAGCTCTTCCTCCTACATAGAAAGGAAAAAAGAGCATAAGCAAAGAGTTAATTAAATTAAAGCTTACAAACATATACAACCTCTCTCAAATATCGAAAATATCAGAACACAATTTAAGAAAAATCAAAAGAAATTATCTAGCTATACCTTCAAACGCAATTTTTTGGCTCGCCTGGATATGTGCCTTTGAGACAGCTCTCTACTTTGTTGCTCCTGATGAATTAATTGTGGAAAGAAGACTCAAATCTTTAGAAAGAATAAAGAAGGCTCATTAAAATTAAAGAGAAAATTCAGATCCAGGGGCAATCAAACAAATAGATTGGTAAAGAAATTTCTATCAAAAGAGCCACGCGAGATAGGGAGACTGAAAGACAAGAGCAACTAATTTTTTTGCAAATAGCATCTAACAAAACATACTAGCCAATTTTGTAAACTTTGGATTTAAGCAAGTGGACAATGAGAAAAATTCTTACTAGTTAGTTAACTGACATGACGATACTGAACTTTACAATCTTTTATGATTAACAATTCATAATGAAAATGCGGGGATAGTTTCCTAACTATTGTGGTTGCGCAATGTCTAAAATCTAACTCAAAATTTCGGTAAAAGTTGGGTTGGTGTGCGAATTCATAATCCTTATATTGAATTGTTACTAAGTATGCAACTTATCTGACCTGGATGACAGAGAACAGGCGGAAGGCACGATCCTGGCCAGCGGACAAAATGTGCCGTCCATTAGAGTAGAACCTACCAAAGAATAGAAACCAGTTATGATTACAAGACAACTTCTTGGCATGCCCTCACACCATGGAAAACACACAAATATCCATCACTACAGAGATAGTCCCAGTGGCGAAATCCAACCATAAGTGAATGTTTTTGATATATTAGCCGGATGACTACCATAGTTACTTAACAACGAACAGAGATAAGTAGTGCTAATTAAATACTAACAAAAAAAAACATAACTAGAAGGAATCAAAGCTAACCTGATACACAGGGGTGGGGCACTATGCCCAGACCGGAAG
Organism: Brassica rapa; assembly: GCF_000309985.2. Classification (NCBI taxonomy): domain Eukaryota; kingdom Viridiplantae; phylum Streptophyta; class Magnoliopsida; order Brassicales; family Brassicaceae; genus Brassica; species Brassica rapa. Next base: position 14,196,070 of record NC_024797.2, read on the forward strand.
CGTAGTAGACGAGGATCACCATCATTTGTGTCAAAAATCCACATCTACAGATACGAGCACCAATAGTTAACCACACGGCACAGTAGATGCAAATAAGTTTGGCAGATAAGAGAAAGCTCAGCTTACCTTGAGTGAGTTATCTGCTGATGCACTCATTAGCACAGGTTCATTTGCTAAAAAGTTCAACGAGATTACAGAGCTGTCATGTGCATCTCTAATGACTGACTGAAGCCTTCTTTTGTTAAGATTCCAGATGCTGATCACACCAAAAGAACCTCCAGATGCAAGAAGGGGACGCCCATCTAACATGACAGGATACACATTAGCATTAAAAAAGTAAATAGCCTACATTACCTTTAGAAGAGGATAGCAATAGCTACTACTACAAGACCTCAAAGTGTTTTACCTGTGCTGAAGGACAAAGCAGTAACAGCACCTCGTGAGGCGTGTTCAAACGTTACAATCTCTTGGTCCAATTTTAAGTTATGAACATGGATCTTTCCATCAGCACAACCGATGGCAACAACATCCAAGGCAGGGGACGAAACACAGCAGCAGACAGATGAACCCCAACCCTTAAACTGATAAAGCATCTTCTTAGTATTTATGTTCCATAGCTGCAGCGGACCCTCTTGGCTCCCAACAAGAACCTACACATGTAGTTTCTAGTAAGGAAGGATTGCAAAAATAAATAGAATTTCAGCCAAGTAGGACATACCTTGTTCAAGTAAGTGTCTGGATGAACAATACAAGTAGGGGTGAACTTTTCACAAAGTTCAACATGTCCAACAGGAGCTAGATGTTCTTCAATTCCTTTGAATGCCCATATGAACATGTTCCCCTCAACGTCAAGACTTAGGACGTGTTCTCCAAACAAGAGAAGCAGATCAACTTTAGCAACATGCTTGCTCCAAGTTGCAACCTGACAGATAGCCACAAGAATCTTAACTAAGAAACACACAAAACCAACTTCACAAGAATCATACATGACTGTCTTGAAGTAGCTGAAAGTAAACATACCTGATGGGCACGTTTGAAAACAGCAATTTCATTACCAAAGGCAGCAAAAGTGAAGTCACGGTAAGAAGCAAGAGCTCTGATTTTCTTTGGGAGTTGAGGACCTTCAGACAAAACACACATATTCGATTGTAAGAAAACTAAACTCTAAATGCATAGATAAAAAGTTCAAAAGGACGAAACTTTAAGCTTCAGAGGAAGCTAGACTTACTGATAATGACTAGGTTAAGCTTGGCACACTGCAAGAGAAGCGAGATAAGAGAAATATTAACCCGAAAGCTCAATAAGTAAAAAAAAAAAGGAGAAGGCGCTTTACGTTGTAAATCTGGAAAGCTTTGCCGACGCTGACAGTGACGAAGGTCTCGGTGCCCAGTCGCTGAACGGAGAAAGGAACCGTGCTCGTTATGTATCCTATAGCTCTAAAGGGTTCGAAGATTCCCATCTTCTTCAAGTTCTAGTTTCCAAGAAGCAAAGGGTTTCTACGGCGGAACAGAAACAATTGTGATTACAATGGTGTCTGAGATTTTTAAGGGCTTGAGCGACAACGCGGCGCAATGGGTTTATTTAGGGTTTAATGAGAAAAAAAAAATTATAAAGTAAAAAAAAAAACATTTTTCTTCCCCTTGTTTTTGGTTGAGGTGAACTCTGGTCCTCCGGTTAAATGTAGACAATTCGGTTTACGTTTAATTTGATTTTTTTTTTAAATGTAGCTTGGTTCTGATCTCTTTTTTTACTGAATTTCATTTATAATAAAAATATAAAATTCATTCATTGGTGGAATATACGAAGTTGGAATATAAAATTAAAGAAAATAACTCCGAACACAAAAAAAAAAATGACATGCGAAAAAATGTTTCCCCAATCATATAAATAATACAAACCCTAAGTAACAACAATGTTTGCAACACCTAAACATATTATTACCAGAAATATCATCTTCTCACCAAAAGGCAAAAAATAGAAGAGAGAAACTATTGCTTTTACTCGGACAATGTTGCTTTGAGATCACCACTGCTACTCAGCTCCATAATGATATCACACCCTCCAACCAACTCACCTTTATAGTAAAGCTGAGGAAACGTAGGCCAGTTCGAGAAGCTCTTAATCCCTTGCCTCACTTCTTCATCACTCAATATATCAAACGACCCGAAACTCACATCTTCATCTCTCAGCGCCTTCACAACTTTGGAGCTAAACCCGCACTTTGGTTCATCCGGTGAGCCTTTCATGAAAAGCATAACCTTCTCAGAGTTAATCAACGACTTCAATCTCTCTTCAAGACTCTTTCCTTTCTCGGAAAAAACTTGTTTCAGCTCGCCGCTCTTTTGCATCTCCAAGACAATGTCTGATCCCCCTAGAAGCTCGCCTTTGACGTAGAGCTGAGGGTAACTCGACCAGTTTGAGTACACTTTAAGCCCTTGGCGAACTTCATCATCCAAGAGTATATCAAAGCTTGCGAACTCGATCTTCTCTTGGTTGAGAATCTCAACCACTTTCCCACTGAACCCGCACTTTGGCTCTTCTGGCTTTCCTTTCATGAACAGCATCACTGGACTTGAGTTAACAAGCCCTTCGAGCCGAGCTCGGAGCGTTTCGCTTAACCCTCCTGCGTTGCCTGAACTGATCCCACCTCCTCCTTTTCCAGCTTCATCAGTCAAAGCTTCCTTCAGCTCGCCGCTCTCGTGCATCGCTATCACAATATCAGCTCCACCGAGTAGCTCTCCGTTGCTGTACAGCTGAGGGTACGTTGGCCAGTTGGAGAACTTCTTCAGACCTTCACGGACTTCGTTGTCCGAAAGTATATCGAAACTTCCGAACTCAACTTCCTCCTCCTTCAAGATGTTAACTACGTTCTTGCTGAAACCGCACCTAGGCTCCTCAGGGGTACCTTTCATGAACAACATAACAGGGTGAGAGTTGGTAAGTTTCTCCAAACGGGTATTGAGAGCTTCCGTGGTGGTGGTGGTGGATAAAGGCTGAGCTCGGTCTTTCGAAGTAGCTTTCGCATTCTCCTTGACGGTTTCGAGAATCGTTGGCCCTGCAGCCAACCCTAGGCTTGCAGGAGCAGCAGGCTCATTAGAAGTGCTGGAACCAGCAACTCTGCCAACTTTATTGGCTAAGCTTGATGGATCTGCTCCCTCAAGTGTGTCTACATCTTTGCCATCCTTCAATAAGAAATAAAAATTTAAAGTCAGATAAAGGTAGCAACTTTCAGTACAATCAGTGACACAAGATTCAATGTCTGAACAAATAAGCTTGATTGGGTTCCATCTTCTTGTTCTTACCAACCAATCTAACAGAGACACAAAACTATCCAAAACAAAAACCCTAAAGCTTGATCCTTCACCGGTAAAGGGTTAAACTTTAGCTGAAATATAGCATAAAATTACCAACCAATCTAACAGAGACACAAGCTAATCAAAAGCTAAACTTTAGCTGAAACAGAGCATAAACAGAGAAACTGCAACCAAACGAAGCAAAAGGGAAGCATGAACAAGCTTGATTTCATCTGATTCTTCTCCTATATGCTCAGAATCTAGATTTTATTGGGGACCCATCTTCTCGTTTTACCAACCAATCAAACAGAAACTAATAAAAACAAAAACCCTAAAGCTAAAGGGCTAAGCTTTAGCATAAACATACCTTGAAGAAGACGAAATAAGGAACAGCAGAAACAGAGTAAGCTTCAGATATCTCAGGATGTTCCTCAGCTTCTACCTGACAAGAGAAGCCCATAAGCATCATCAAAGACTTTTTTTTTACACAGGAAGGAGATAAATTGATTAGGGACGAGCGAACCCTAAAGAAGTGGGCGCGAGGGAAGTCGGTAGCGAGGTGAGAGAAGACTTGATCCATCTGCTTCGAAGCATCACACCACGACGCCCAGAAGTGAAGCACCACCGGTGCGCCGCTCTGGCGCAAGTTATCAAGCTCGGACTTTGAAGCTATATCCTTCACCGCACCACCCATCTTCGAAGATCTACGATTGCTTTAGATTACACACGGTCGCGATGCTTCTGTCGCTGGAGGAGAATGAAAGGTGAGAGCTTTATGTAAATAAAAGTTTTAAGGACTTGGACGAAATAATTAGGGATTTTCTATTTTATGCTAAATTGCTAGATTGATCCTCTGAGTTTCCTAAACCATACGAACTTGGATACTAACTAGAGAAAATATCGAAAACAACCCCTCCCTCGCGAATTGGATTCTGAGATAACTTTGAACAATTATGCAATATTCCCCCAAGTGTCTTGTTTCTGTTGAAGGATCTTATTCTCTGACAAATTCATAAACATCAAAAATGTTATTGTCTTTGAATTTCAAATTCATTGCAATCTCCACTCTATGATCCATGATGATTACCAATATATAGGATTTGAGAATCCAAAAATGTGAAGTGAAAACGGCTAAGTATAATTGAACTGGATTTTTGCATAACCAAACCCATTACAACATCTTAGGAGTTTAATACAAACAAAAAGCAACACCTAAAACATAATAATACTACACTAGAATTCAACCCGCGTGTGAAGTTTTTTTTATATAAATCTTAATAGTTACAAACCTTTGTTCATGTGTTTGTAGAATTTTAAATTTCTTTTTAAAAAGTCATGTTGAGTTTTTCTAGTAGTGTATAATTTGTTAAAAAAAATATCAATTTTTTGTTTTAGTTTGTATACAGTTCGTTATTATGAAGTCCATTAAACAATATATATATATATACGTGAAATATATTCAAATTTGTTATTTGCATGTAGACATGCATTTTTAGGTGTGAATTTTTAAAAAACTTATATTAATGATCATATGACCAAACCACGACTGATTGAGATATATGAGTTTTGATTTTATAAAAGTGTGATTAATAATGTTGTATTGACCGGAGCAAATGTGAGAATTTTGTAGTTTAATGACATGCTTCTAGTTTTTCAAAATATTTCTAGAATTCCATTTTCTGAAAGAACATATCGATGTTGGACTCTTTTAAGTTGACAAACAAAATAATTAGATAATATAATTAGTAGATTAGATTTATAATGGTTTAAATACTGTTAGAACCATCTATATTATTAAAACTGAAGTACCTTTTGGTACTGTTTGGATACAAGGATAGCAAACTTAAAAAAAAAAATTTATTGTTGTTTGGACACAAGGTTAGCAGGACAAAACGTTTTCTTTGCTGACTTCATTAATGTCCTTTTCGTAATTTAACAATATACACAGCTTTAACCAAATTCGAAATCAATAACATGATTGACCCGGTTTGAATTACAAAATTTTAATTAATTGGTACACAAAATTAACCGGATTCTCCGTTGCAATCTAGAGAGTTTGAATTCTCGCTAGATTCTCGGTTGCAATATAGAATATATGATTTCCTTAATTTTCTAAACTAAACTTTCAGCCCACGTCTTTTTTTCTCCAAGCTATATATTTCCAAATGTCTTATATTGCATCCGTATCTCCTTAAAAGCCATCGAGATACTCCATAATTAGTTACCTAAACCATTGCAAACAAATATAACAATATATTAATGTATTCCGTAAGAGAAAAAGGAATATACCCAAATATCTATCAACCATACAATCAAGCAATATCTTAATGGTTAGATTTTCCTTGTGATATTTAACGTGCTCACCAATTTTCGTAACCATATATATAGATATCCCTCTACGACTCAATTTCTTCATTCTCAACCCATCACCAAAAAATAAATTTTTAACAAGAGATGTCGAGTAACGCGAGTTGTAACCTGCTTAAGGATGTCAAGCCTTACAAAACCGGATGGAGAGTACGTGTGAAGATGCTTCATTCCTGGAAACAGAACTTTGGAGGAGAAACACTTGAGTGCATCCTTGCAGATGAAACACTAGAAAAATATTTTAAACATATATATTTATATAGATTACAAAACTGAACGTACTTTAATACTTTGTTTCTCCTTCTCACAGGGTGGTAAGATTCATGCTTCATGCACACGAAGTTTAGGAGACAGTGAAGGGGCGACGGAGAAGTTTAGGAGAAAGCAAAAAAATAGTTGAGTTTTTCGCATATACGTTTTTTTCCCGGAGTAATTAGTTGGATTAGTTGGACCAGCCCAATTCTTTAAATAATTGATAGACTAATTTTTTATATACTCTAGCCCAATTTTATGACCCAATTCACTTTATTATTTAGTTTAAGCCATTTTTTAAAAATAATTGACATATTAATTATTTAAATAAAATAAAGTAGATTTATGGTTGTTGTTTCTTTGTGGTGAAAATAAAAACAGAAACTATAATATATAATATATAATATAGATTCTAATCTGTTACAATACAATTTTCAAGAAAATAAAATATCATAAAACTAATAATAATTCATGATCAACTACAACAAAAAAAAATTAAACATTTTTTAAATAAATAAACAAAAAACCCAGTAAGTTAATATATGAATCTTACACTTATATCAAACTGCATCAAGTTATAGAATTATAGATATAATATTATGTAGAGATTGAAAAAGCTCTTAATATAAGATTTTTACATTATAAATCATATATATTACTCTAAATGGAATTTACAAAACATAAAAATATAAATGGACATTTTATAAAATAAATGGTTTATAAATTACATTGAACAAAATTTAAATCCAGCATCCGCGCGGGGGCGCGGGTCAAAATCTAGTTTCATATTTAAATGACAACTTTCTAATGGTAGGTAAAAAATAAAACTTTGAATTAATAGGATAGATAATCGCAGACTGCCATAAAATATAATTAAACTACAAAGTAATTATAGAACAAAATTATGATATCTTTTGTGCGATTAGATATTATGTTTCGTTTTTAGAAAATGTTAACTTTATTTTTGTACAATTTAGAATAGAAATATCACTTTATTTTATACAGGTGAAAAAAAAACGAATCCAAACCAAAATATATGCTCTAACCATTTGGTTAAAGCCTTTTATCAATCCAAATGATTTGGGTTGGTTCAGTTTTAAAACCAGACTGGATTGAAAAACCAAAATATTTATTTAATTAGATTTACTAAATATACTAATAATATTAAAAAACATATTTAATTATTTAACCTAAAAAGAGACATAACTAATAATAAAATAAAATAATATCAATCTTATAGACTATTATCAGGACCCAAAAACTACATATAATATTTATATCAAGATAATAATATAAAATTATTAAATTACATTTTTTACATTTTTATTCTGATGTTTGACTTTACGTTAACATATGAAGGAAACTAATTTAGTGTAAAATAATAATTTGTAAATATGATTTTTTGAAAACAAAGCAGAAAAAAATTATGTGATTTTAGAATTTGTGCATAGATATTGACATGGTGTTTTAGTGGTATACATAATGTATAACTGATCATGTATAAAATATATTGAAATGCTAACTATTACAAATTCATCTTTTGACTTACTATAATTGTGTCTTAAAATCTATGCATATATATTAACATTATATTTTTAGTGATATATAATTATATATAATGCATAATTTGCTTATACAAAAACAAATGAAATTCTAAACACGACATGAATTCTTTAAAACATAAAAATGATATGTCTTTTTGGATTTGAATTCTAAATTCAGTGCTTTCAGACTGAACTTAAAATAGATCAGATATTTTGTAGTCTGGGTTGAGCTAGATATTTTACCACACGTTTATCACACGATAATTTTTATTATTAGCCACAAAATACTGGATACAACAAATGTGTTGAATATTACCATGAAATAAACACCCAAAGAAAAAAAATATCAACCCATGTTAAACAGACACATAAAATAGGATTCATGAAAACAAATGATACACACCGTTTCATATTAATTTTTGTTTAAGATTTTATATTTGTTTCATTATAAATATTGTTTTATATTTTAAAATTTTAAAACATGACAGTTTTCTAATTTATTCTTATCTTTAGCTTACTAATTAACAAAATTAAATAATATAATATATTAGCTAGGGATAGACTAATAGATTTTATAATTTAATATTCTGTGTTAAAAAGATCTAAAACGACATGTATAGTGAAATGGTGGGAATTTATCTTTTCTTCCATCATCCTGATTAAGGCCTGGAGATAATAAAATTTATCCTACGAAAAATATTTGGAATGTGATTATATATCAACATATCACATATCATAATAAAAACAAAGGACTGATGACCACAATTCATGACATTAACCACATGATAAATTTTATACTATTTTTTCTGTGCTTAATCACTTTCATCTAATCCCTAAACGGCCTAACCAAACTTTTATCCTCCAATTTTCGTTGAAATCTTACCCACAAAGCATTGAACTTTTCGTAATTTCATTCAAACAACATTAAAATACTTATATTCCTACGTGGAGAATCAGATCGATCGCCGTCAGCCTCCATTTCAGCAGAATCCAAAGGACACAAGTCAACCTTCATCGCTAAGTTTTAAAGTACAAGTGTCAGACGATAACCATAAAGGTACACCGATTAATCAGTGAGTCTTACCTCACCCGAACGCTTCTCTCCATCTAACACCGTGTAAAGAAAGCGGTGTAGAAAAACCAGTTATTACAAGCCAGCCGAAAAGGACCGACCACCACTAACACATCAAACCAATAATAACATGCCACGTGCCACAATTTAATATTTTTATTTAGTGACTAACGCGTTAACTGAAAAATATAAAGCTCATCGAAAGAGCTATTTTCTTCCTTGATCCTTTTTTCCATTTCTTTCTCTAAATTCAAAATTTCATATTTTCAATCTTTGATTCTCAGAAGATTCACTCAATCTTTTAATTTTTCTATTTTTAACTCTTTAATCTATCTAAGATTTTGCAAATTATGGCATTGCCAAACGGAGAATTTGAGATTAGTTTCAGTCACGGTAAGCTTCACGGAAGTGATGAAGAAGTGGTAAGGTTAGGGTTTGTGAGGTTCACTCGAGGTTTGAGGAGCAAAAGGATTCTGTTTTCGAAATCGAACCATGAAACCGTTTCGAATTCCGATCTACTTGATTCGCCGCCGGTGAAAATGCCGTTGAAGAGATCTAAGACAGAACCCAATAGTTCTGTTCTTGAGTCTCTGCATCAAGATATTTTGGTATGTTTTTATTTTAAAAATCTCATTTCCCTGTATAATTTTGATTTTGATTCTGACATTAAATTAGTTTCTCAGATTCGGATCCTTTGTCATGTTGATCACGATGACCTAAAGAGACTCAAACGTGTCTCTAAAACAATTAGAAATGCTGTAAGTTTTATTCCTTTTTCTTCTATAATTTTTCTAATTTAGCAATAACTAATATTTTTTTTTCTTCCTTTTTGGTGAATTTATTTAGGTATTAGAGGCAAAGAAGTCACATTTTGATTATAGCACACCAAGAAAGACTCTGCCTTTTCGAGACCCAACATCGATCCTCGAGCAAGATTCGAGTTTGAGTGATCAAGATGATGCAATGGAGCCTCCTAATGCACCAGTTCGAAGGAGGAAGATTAACCGTGAAGCAGACTTGTCTAAGATCTCTATGGTTTTGTTTAAGTGAAGAAGAAAGATAACAAGAAAGAAAAGGATTAGCCGCTAATTTGTGCAGACATGTGAAGACAAGCACTAGAACAAGACTAGAGTGTTTTGCATTTGCTTCAGTTTATTATCAGTGAAGCTCTTTATAAAATGTTTATTATATTCACTGGTCATGTGAATATAACAATTATTTGCGGATTTTGTAAGGTTTAAAAATATTATTTTGTGAATAGTTCTTTCGGTTGTGATTCAGAGTATCCTAAGTATTTGTTTTGTCCTTTTCAGTAGAAATTATTAAGATTCTGTTTAATTCTGCTATTTCTCGACTTTATCATATTTTTATTATACGTTTTCTGTTTTATAGACTGAAATATATTTTAGAAAAATAAAAGTTTACAATCTTTTATATTTTATTCATTAATAATGATAAATTATAAAATTTAATAAAATAATTGAATTTATCGAATTATTGTTGATTTAAAATTATTGAAATTTGTTCATTATGAAACTGATGTATTATAATTAAAATTTTGTTTGTTTTAACGTATGAAATTTGTAAACATCAATTAATTTAAAACAGAGGGTATATGTAAGTGAACCCATTGAATGAACTGAAATTTTGTTTATGTGAATAAGTTGTGGATGGTAGATCAAATTATTATGAAGACTAAAACTTATCTGAATATCCACTCCACCACCCAAAATGGATTGTTTTAAAATTTAACACATTGCTCTTCCATGTGGATGTAGAAACTAGAAAGAGAAAAGAGGAAAGTTCTATTAAAATAGCAAAAAGGTATATTCACGAAAATTCTGACTCTCTTTATATTCACAAACCACACCGACAGCTACTTTTACTATCTGGAAGGTTGTTTTGTATATTATGGATCTATGATCTGTCTTTCTCTAAACAAAAGGTTCCATTAGAAATATTTTGAGTTTGTTAGAACCATCTATTCTTCTTTTCCGGGTTAAACAAATGTTGCATTAGTACTAAAGGGGCTTTTATCATGACCTAGGTGGCTCCAGCCTGAACCATGCAATCTTGCACATATAATGTGTATTGGAATTCTGGTAACCTAATCATAGTGGTCGGTAGAAAATGGTTTTGTGGTTTACAATTTTTTTGAGGAGATATAAATGGGGAAATGGGATTATAACACGATTTTTTGTGGCATATTTAAATTTACACATTCCAAATCATTTTTTTTCTTTTTAGTAAAAATGTTAAATTCATTACCAGTTTTTCAATTTTTTATATATAAACATAGATGACAAGAAGCAGAGAAAACATAATTCAAACATAATCCAAATCATATATATTTGGTCATCTGCATTTGATTGAATTCGGCAACACAAAAGCATGCTTACTAATCAAATAATAAGATCGAATATTTGAAAAACAAAGAAAAAACAAAAATAAGAATTAAGATAGTCCTTTTTAACACTATGTTATAACTATACAAGTAACTATTTGAATAAAGAAACAGTGGAATGATAGCAATGGTGCGAAAGAGAAAGAAGATTAGTGAAACAGACTTCATCGAGAAAAAAAGGGTATGATTACTGAAAAGGATTGCAAAAAAAAAAGTGGGAAAGATGATTTCGCTTTTATTCTAGGAAGTGTCAACATCAGTGACGCTAATAAGGTCAGCAAAACCGACTTTCTTGCGTAGCCGGAGGACCAAACCGGCGGCGTCGATTCCTTCACCGATCACCACCACTTGATCTTTATCTTCTCCTTCTAACCCCACAAAAGTCACTCCTGCTCCATTTTTTGACAAACAAACATTAATTAAATCATAAAGAAACAATCGAGCAAGATATTAGGTTACATAACATAACCAAAATGTCCGCTCAAGAAATCGTTGTATATTGGTAATTTATTGAACCCCAATTTCTATTTCAACCTCTATAAATTAATAAACAATAAAACTGATATATATTAAAGTAAATTTTATCAATTTTAGTTGGATCACCATAAAAGAAAATCTGATTTAGAAAATATTACAGATTGATCATCATAAAAATTTCTACATATATAACCAAATTAGAAAATATGTATTAATTATATCTTCTAAAAATTACAATTCTCTTTAAACTCATCTTAATATATATATAATCATGATGTTTAAATTTATTTTGCAGCGTTATCAATTAGTATCTTGTTTAATAAAAGGGTTAATAGTGAGATATCTTACCAGTGGTTTGGCCTCCGATCTTAAGAGCTGCTGAGCGACATTTTTGGCACCTCATATTTACCGACATCAAGATTTTCTGCGAATAAACATTCCAAGATTTTTATATAACATTCCCTTAATAATACTATCTTTACCCAAAAGAAACACTAATATAAACCATGGGTTATATTTTTAACCTACCTTGGCCATTTTATGGAACCTCTCGGGGAGTAAATGAAGCTTTTCTCTCGTAAGTGTTTCTAATTAACGTGTAGGCAATACAAGATTTCGATTGTTATATATAGACAATACACGAGTTGCTCAAAAAAACAAAAATATATAGACAATATACGTCTGAAGTTCTTGCGGCATAAGTTGCTTAACGCGTCTATACATATTTGCGTGTTATAACAATGATCAGGAACATGCAGGGAAATTTTCATTGTAACTGCTTCGTAGTTGGGTCCTTACGTAAACTTAATTAAGTGTTGACATTTATTGAGATATAGTATAGATTGACTTACTAGAGTCATCGGACAGGTCAATATAAGTTATTGAAACTTTCTAGCTAAGGTGGTTAGATCTGACCATGTATTGATGCATATCAAAAAGTATGAAACTAGAAAGTCTACAATCAGGAGAACCGTCCTGAATTATCGAAGGCCTAAAGAAAATCAATAAAGTGTTAAAGTGCTGCCTTGTTTGAGTAGAAACAAATATCAACCTTAAAATAAGATAAAATAGTGAAAAAAATGAAAAATTGAAACTGTGAACAATAAACGGAAATATCAATTTAACATTTTTTTTTTATCAAATTGAAAATGAATAGGAAAGGACCATGGACAAAAATGTATCTCAACTCTCAAGTGGTTGAATGCCTTGCCTTTTAAGTAAAGTACTTGACCGGATTTCATGCACTTCCCAAATATTACCCTTAAACTATTCATCATCACGTATGTGAGTTTAATTGAAGATCCTGTGAAGATGATTATAAGAAAAACATATGCCAAGGAGGAAAAGAAGAAGATAAAGCTAACCTTTATTGGTAATTAATTAGATTTAGTGACTACATGAACAGAATCACAAAAGAACATAAGACAGACTTAAACTGCAATACTTTTCTTGTCGTTCAAAGCCTGATAATAATAGTCACCCAAGATTCAATAATTGTAAGGACCAGAAATAACCTCAAACCCAATATTCAAAACTTCTAATTAAAGAACATGGAGTTCACAAGCGCTAGTGCATCTTGGCGTTGCAAAGAGTTCCCCAAGGATGACATCCTTTGCCTTTATCCTATTGTTATTAGAAACTTTTAGTTCTTCAGAAAATACTTCTTACTAGCTTCAGTTTAATTGCATATCCCAAGCCTGGTCTTTTAAATTCCACAAAATTGAGTGATGATAACAGCTGTTCGTCGTAAAAAAAAAAAGAAGTCTCAAACTCTGAACTAGACCTACGTGTTCTAATACCTATTCAGATTCAGATAATGTATTTTGGGTCTTGAACTTTAAAGGTTTAAAACTCATCTGGGTATGTTCTTATATATTAGATTGGATTCAGATATTTAAACTTTGGAAAAAAGTTCTTTATTACTCAAATTTTTTGTACTTCAAAATTTACTATTAACTTAACTTATTTTCTAAAATTTAATAGGTTGGACAATTAATAAGTTATGAGATAAAATTTTGGAAAAACATTTATCTAGTTATTGTTTTGAGAATTTTAATGTAACTTATGCTAATGCATAAAACAAGAAAGTTAACATACATTTTAAATTAGTAGCAAATCACTTTATCCGTAATTATATGTTTAATATCTGATATTAAGCCATATGCATCATTAATATAAAATATTTTGAACAAAATGAAAAAAGTAAACTGAAAATAAAGTATACGGTTTTATATATATTCGGTTATCTTTAGATTTTCATTTGAATTTGGATATTAGTGTTTGTGTTCGAAAATCCAATCTCTCTTTTTGTATATCCCTTTAGATATTTTTAGATCTTGATTCGATTTTAGTTCAGATTTTTTGATCGGTTTCTATTAAATTTTTTGGATCATATCTGTGACTCTAAACAAAGGGGCGAAGATTCAATTTCTTACTGTCCTAAACAACGAAGCAAGTTATCAGTTAGTAGAGCCATAACCTCAAGAGTCAAGATCCTTTCAACTAATGGGGTTATATATCTTCGGTCCAGATCGTCTTAACTACATCTCGTACTTATGAATCAAAGAAAGAAGAGCAACACTTTTTTGACCCAAATCAAAAATGGATATGAAAAATGGTTCGTCTGAAAATATCTCAAATGTAAAACCAATTCTAAGAAAAAACATGCCATCTTAAAAAGTTTCAAAGTTAATATACATAAACGGCATCTAAATTTTTATCGAAATCCTTAGTAAACTATCTATAATTTCTAATCTGTATAGTTCAAATGGATCAAAATCCATATGCATAACAAAAACATTTATCATAACCTATCTACATACCGTCATTTCATGAAATGTTTTGAAAAACTGTTCATTGCAACTTTTCGTTTTGTACACTGATTTACAGAAATTAAAAAAACTACAAAGATAAAAAAATATTCACATATGGATATGTTTTGATTTATATATTATCATCTCCACCAGATCTAACAAGATCCCCAACAGCTCAGAAACATAACCGTCCTTAAAGATTCCTCCGCCTGCCTCAGCTTCTCGCTCGCCGCCGCACCCAATCTGCTCGATTCTAGATCGCCTCTGAGTCTCCGCACAGAAGACGACGACGGTGATGCGACGGAACTATGCGGCGAAGCAGAACTAACTGAGGTCCATCCTTTGACGGCAGATCGGAGAGTCGTCGTATCGCCGCCGCTAGTACACTTGTCGTTCATCAACTCGCAGGAAAACTGACTAATGACTCTGTTCATCTGCAGCAGATACACTTTGGCTTTTCAGATTCTGAGGAGAGGAGTTCTCTTTTCGATTGAGAGATCATCGCTTTATATAGAAGGAAAAGTGAGCGCCTGAAGATTTGGGAGAAACAACCGGCTGAGGCGGTAAAACCGGAGACTCGACGATTCGTTGGGATTGGATAAGTGACTGCCACGTGGCTGTAAAGGAAAGTTCCTGTCATGTTGGTGAGGATATGATCGATGAGTGAATGGATATTTTGATTTCTTTCTCTTTAAAGCGTTTTCATTCAAACAATAAATTAAACGGCAATTGTCAATAATAACATATTTTGAAGTTTATGTCTCAAAAATAGTATTAGAAGGAGAAAATCACAAAAATAATATTCATTAAAGGGTAAAATATCCCTAATACTCTTGGTTTAAAATTAAATAAACAAACAAAAATAAATAAAAATAAATAAAATAAAAATTTAAAAAATGAAAAAAAGATTTTTTTTTTATAGTTTCAGATTATATGTTTTCAGATTCGAAATTTTTACAATTTTTTTTTTTCGAATTTTTTTTTTCCAAATTTTCTTTTTATAATTTAAAAATACTTTTTAAAACTGTTTTTAAAATTTTTATTTTTTATTTTAATATTTTTTTTTATAAAATTTTAAATTCTAATTCCAAAACCCCACTCCTTAACTCTAAACCCTAAAGTTTGGATTAATTAACCAAAGGATATAAATATATATTTACCTCTTTAATGAAACCTATTTTTGTGACTTTGAACCTTGAGTGCTACTTTGGAAACATAAACTTGGTTTGGTGCTATTTTAGTCTTTTTCTCTAAATTAAATATCTGCGTCGCTTTCTGGTGGATAACTATGCATGACGCTGACCCAAAAAATATCAATAATAATACGATGTTTTTGTTTGACGATAGACATATTGTGATGTTTTTTTTTTGGTCGAATATGTGATGTTTATTTATCATTTCCAAATAACGAATTTTTGTTTTACATCGTTTTGACAGTTGGAAACTGACCAATTTTGGGTTTACTTGTTGCTTATCCCCAACAGTTTACAGTTTATAAACTTAAACGAATGTTTTAAAAATGTTTTTACATTCTTAATTATCCATTAAAAAAAATTTAAGATGCTTTCCCACTTTGGATGTTTGCTGAAGTGGCAAACTTGTCTGCCAAGTATGTAGTTGTTTTCTTCCTCTTTAGATATTATTAAAGACTATTAGCTACTTGAATCTGAGATTGCCTCCTAAGCATCGTCGTTCTCTTATGTGGAACACTACTCTAAATATTAAGGATCATCTTCGAGTTCTCATCTAAGCAAAAGAAACGATTAATTATGTTTGGTTCTTGTCAGGGGCGAAGTCAGGCGGAAGAGTAGGTGCACGTGGACTCATTATTATTTTAATTTAAACGTTTACATGGGACATAGCAGTTGAAATAGCTTAATTGGTCAAGGTGCACCCACATCTTTTAAATAACCTGAGTGTATGCACTATGCACCTAGGAAAAAATTTGTCTGGCTTTCTTGTCTTTGTTACTGGTATGATTTTCAACGATTCAGTAATTTTGTTTTAACTAATTGTCCACTTCTGTGGATACGAGAAACGATGAAAAATAATGTATTTTTTAACGTTTTAAAAAAAATCATAATTCATAAGAAATAATTTAACCAATGTGCTTTGGTCTAGTGGTAAAGGAGCTCCAGCTGGAGTGTCCGCTCCTGGATTCGAGCTTTGGCCACTGCGGAATTTACATATGGGCTGCAGCATCCGAGACCGAAGACCGTTAGACGGTAAGCCACCTGGTGACCTTCGACTCCATGTTCACTTCGGTCTCTAGTCAGGACCATCACGGTGGGACCATGATACTTGGTTAGCAAAAAAAAAAATAAGGAATAATTTTTTTTTTTTTACTATTCTTTTATTTTTGTAAAAAAATAAAAAACAAAGTTATTCATTGTTAATAATAGAATATAACAATTATTACTTTTATTCTTGTAATTTTATTCTTATACATTTTTTTCATATTTGTTCCTTTTGTTTCCGTAATATTCAAACCATATTTGTTTCTTTTTATTGTCTTATATGTGGGTTTCAGTTATTTTTTGTTTGGGCTGTTTATAATACTGGGCTTAAGTTCCCAACAAAACATTTATGGTTATGGTTGTGAACTTGTGATGGGAGATTAGGCTCGACTTTGTGGGATTAAACAAGTTTTAAATTCTATTTCTTCACCAATCATATTTTCTTCTAATTTTAACAATTAAACTATACATTGATTCGTGTAATGGTGCGAGTGTTTGCTTTCATTTTTCTATACCTAAATTTTTTTTACATCGTTAATGGTAAATATTCTTAACATTAACCATATTTTCAAACCTTTATGGTTTTTTTTAACAAAATAATGTTATAGTCAATATATATGATTTTTTTGTTCTTACTCCATAAAAGTTCGTAGTATATATTTTAAATTATTTTTCACAAACAAAAATGTTTATCACAAAATAAAGTTGCACATTCTATTTATAAATTTAGATTGAAAAGTAATATTAAAATTTTAATAAAATATTATGATATGTGTTTCAATTATTCGTACTAAAACATTATAGGGTTGGGTCATAAATCTTTCTAATTCCAAAATTTTAGCACCCCTTAAAATAAATTTTTAAAAATTTGGAATTATAATTTCTATTAAAATATATTTGTTAAACAAAAATTATCCAGCGTTGTTACTTTATAGTATTAGAATTTGATCTATGACTGTTTGAATATTTGTTTTCACTTTAAATTTTTTTATAATAAATGGTATAATATATATTCGTAAACTAAAATGTATTAACTAATTGTTAGTATAACAATTTAAAACATAAAAAAATATTTATTACTTTGAATAATTATATTTTTGTTATTTTAATCGTTTATTATATCACAGTGTTTATGAAAACATTATACCATTAACGCTTACTTTGAATAATAATATTGAACTAATTTACCGATCCATCGCCTTTAAACCCGCTTACCAACTTGGTACATTAAATATTATCCGATGCAAATATCTAATTCTATTAAAAAAAACAAAAGCATACTTTATTTTCCGAAAAATGTAAATTCATAATTAAAAGCCAACTTCCATAAAAATAAAATAAAAGGAAAGGACCGAAAAATAAAAGTCGAATTTCTAGGAAAGACGAGATAGGCTTCGACAGGGAGGGAGGGACCCAAGGTTTCTCAATTATTGACATTTTCAGCTCCTCCACCGTTGAAAGGAAAGAATAATAGAATCTTCCGTAACGATCGTTAACTCACAACGTCCGGCTTCTGTTAGAAAGTGTGGTTGTCGACAAGTCAGAGAGAAACGACGTTAAAATAGAGGTTGTTGGCCGGTACACGGCTCGTAGTTATCATCAACTCAAAGGACAAATACTTTTCCTTTACCTAAAACTAAGGCAACATACACGTGTCCACTGCCTTTACCTCTCTCATGACTTAGTCGGCTTCATCCTTGTGTATAAATCAAACCTTAGAGACCTCGACTCCTTCACAAATTAAAAGTTTCGAAATTCGATAATCATAATCAATCTTCTCAATTCTCTCTCAATCTCAAGCTTCGATCAAGGTGAGCTTCTTGATTTCTTCGTCTATTAGTTGTTTCGTTTGAATCGCGAGCTGTTTCTCTACTCGTTGAATTTTGATTCGTCGTTAAAATTCGTCTTGTTGATCTACTGTCAGTTTCTTGGTAGGATCTGATTAGTGATTGTTAGTAGGCGTGGATCTATGTTGATAAGCGTCGATCTGTGATTTTTCATCTAATTGATTTTGTTAATTGTTATTGATCGTTGTTGTTTGTGAAATTCAGATGCAGATCTTCGTGAAAACTCTCACCGGAAAGACCATCACCCTCGAGGTGGAGAGCTCCGACACCATCGACAACGTTAAGGCCAAGATTCAGGATAAGGAGGGAATCCCTCCGGATCAGCAGAGGCTTATCTTCGCCGGCAAGCAGTTGGAAGACGGGAGAACCTTGGCTGACTACAACATCCAGAAGGAGTCTACGCTTCACTTGGTCCTCAGGCTTCGTGGTGGTATGCAGATCTTTGTCAAGACCTTGACCGGAAAGACTATCACTTTGGAGGTTGAGAGCTCTGACACTATTGACAATGTTAAGGCCAAGATCCAGGATAAGGAGGGAATCCCACCGGACCAGCAGAGGTTGATCTTTGCCGGAAAGCAGTTGGAAGATGGTCGCACCTTGGCGGATTACAACATTCAGAAAGAGTCAACTCTTCACTTGGTCTTGCGTCTACGTGGAGGCATGCAGATCTTCGTGAAGACTTTAACAGGAAAGACGATCACGCTAGAGGTGGAGAGTTCCGACACCATTGACAACGTGAAAGCCAAAATCCAGGACAAAGAGGGTATTCCTCCAGACCAGCAGAGGCTGATCTTCGCTGGCAAACAGCTTGAGGATGGTCGTACTTTGGCTGACTATAACATCCAGAAAGAATCAACTCTTCACCTGGTGCTCAGGCTCCGTGGTGGTATGCAGATTTTCGTTAAGACCTTGACCGGCAAGACCATCACACTTGAGGTGGAGAGCTCCGACACCATTGACAACGTGAAGGCCAAGATCCAAGACAAGGAAGGCATCCCTCCGGACCAGCAGCGTCTCATCTTCGCTGGAAAGCAGCTCGAGGATGGTCGCACCTTGGCAGACTACAACATCCAGAAGGAGTCCACTCTTCACTTGGTCCTCCGTCTCCGTGGAGGTTTCTAAAACTCTTGTCCTTTGTTGGTTCAAAAGTCAGTGTCTGCGTTTCTTTTAAATACTTCTTATGGTTTATGTTTTGGGGTCTTATAATTGATGAACTCGCTTTGCGTCCTTGTTTTCTCTTCCGTTATGAACCAAATCGGATTATTCTGAAATATTATAATATAGTCGTTGCTCTTTATGTTTCCCTATTGTGCTTTCTAAGTGTATAAAAGTTGTGCCGTTTGCTCTGTATGGTTCAATTGAGAATTATCAGGTGACAAGAGTCGTTGCTGTTTAATGTTGTGCCCTTTGCTTATCTCCTGTTTGCTTGGCTTATACTTCTGAAATCTTAAGCCTGAATGAGGCTGACGAATGAAAGTGGTTTATGACTTTCTCGCTCTGCTTGAATATGCCCGAGGAACTACAATCTCATCTCTTTGTTGCTGTCTTTTAGCTTAAAGTCCAATGCCTTTATCACAACAGGTGGTCTTATAGTGTTGGTTTCTCAGACAGATGGTTAATAGTGTGGTTTCTAAAACAGGTGGTTGATAATGTTGTTTCTCAACGAGGTGCTTGATAGTGGAGTTTCTAAAACAGGTGGTTGACAGTGTAGTTGCATAACTCGTCTCAAGTGGTTCTTATTGTTTATCTGTGCCCACGGTTTGGAGGTGAAAAGAAGGTTTATAGCAAAATCTAAATCTGTTCATTAAAAAGCTTCATTCTCTTTGATCATGTGTTTTTCTTCGGAACTAGCTCAAGTCGCATTACTCATTGTGCCTTTGTTAGCAACAGATGGTTTGATAGTGTAGTTTCTCAAATTTAGTCTCAAGTGGTTCTTACAGACCTAGATCTCTATAATGCTCGAGTTGCTTAAGAGGAAGATGATTCTTGTAGATTAAGCTCTCTGGTAATGAAAAGAGTTGTTGTAATGGAAAATTTGAGACTTAATACCAGATGTTCTCCTGTGTCCATTTGGTAACCAAACATAAAAGTACGAAACTAGGCCAAAAGGGTGAAGG
Source organism: Brassica rapa (assembly GCF_000309985.2). Classification (NCBI taxonomy): domain Eukaryota; kingdom Viridiplantae; phylum Streptophyta; class Magnoliopsida; order Brassicales; family Brassicaceae; genus Brassica; species Brassica rapa. The sequence goes on from NC_024797.2 coordinate 14,216,493, forward strand.
CTTTCTGTAATTTTCATCCATCAAAAACAATATAATACAATGTGTACTCTGTAAAATATAACCATCGGAAAAAAAATATTACAAACAAGAGTCTCCTGTGGGAAGATCTAAAAGTGTTCCAACAAAAGTGTGCAAATTATAATTTAATACACAATGGGACCTATTGCATATTATTGTTCAAGTGGCAACCATTCCATTTCCAGCTCTAACTCTCCACACTCTACATTCTGAAGCTTGATCTGAACCTCCTGCTTCACTTTCCCATCAACAATGTTAATGATGCTGTCATCTATAAGCGGGTTATCATGCGACTTCAGCCACTTCCCAATCTGCATATCCCCAAACATCTCAGGATCCCCAAAAGCCATTGCAGATGTGATAAGAGGTTGGATATCAAGTTCAGCTTCTCCCATTATGTCATCAGCAGAGAATGTGTCATAATCATACACTTGCTGCAATCACAGACAATCCACATAAGTTGCATTCAGAATAAAACTCCATATGCTTTAGGATGGATCCTTACCAATTTCACTGGACCATAGCTCTCAGGAACAGACAACATGAGTTCTTGATTCCATATTGGGTTCAAATTACTATTCACAACTGTTGTTTGAAGTTTCTGAACAAACAAAGAATCATGAAAATAATTTTAAGATCCAACAAAAGTTCATAGACACAGGTTAATAAACACAGCAACAAAGAGTACACTTACTTGCTTCCCTAGATTTAACACCACATATGGATCACTTGACATCACGTCTCTGATTGCTAAGTTAGTACCTTTCTTAACGGTCACCTTCAACAATCCAATAAACTCTACCATTCCTTCCTCAAACTGTCAAAACTTATAAATCTCAGTTTATATAAAGAGGAAACTGTTAAATAAATATTGCATATTAGAGACTTTACTATCTTCTTTGATGATGAATTTGCGCGAAAACTATCCATGAACTTTGTAGAAATACTTGAGTTAAGAAAAGATGGTTTCTTTGTTGAGCAAGCTTTCCCTGAAGTTATCCGCAAGCTTGGTTTCAGAAACTCTTGGAGTTCATACTTGGACCTAACCAAAGATTGAGTAACTCATTAGAAAGAATGATAGATTTGTCCTGTCACAAGTTCTTTTAGAATAAGTACCTAATGAATCTCATACGCTGGTCATGACTAACATCAGGACCAGGCTTAGAGCTTCCTTCAGGTACAAAAGCTTCGTAAATAGAATTGGCAGAAGCATTTCCTCCAATTTCAATCATGGAGTCGACTTCCTCATCAGACCATTCATCAAGTGTCACAGACAAGACCTGGATCAACCAAACCAAGCTATGAGTAGACAACAAAAAATAAAGATCATATTGTCTGAGTAATTAATAAAAGCTATATCACCTTTGAGATATGAGTGCCGAGGCTTCTGTGCACACCGCAACATTTTAAGCAAATGAAGACTCCAATATTTGCTGATCTGAGAAAAATGAAGACACAAAGATGCCAGCATAACTAAAAGACACAAGTACATGTGGATGTAGCCTCTAATCACAAAACAATATGGTAAACTTGGTTAGACGACATATGATGATCAAACTTACGCCCATTTCGGATCAGGAGCGGAACAATCAGCGCAGACTCGGTTATCAGGTTGTTTCAAAAGATCTTTTATTCTCCTTTTACCTGTTAAACACGCAACCTAATAATCATCAGAAACCCTAAAGATCATTTTGTGGATTCTCCAGCCATTATTGTAACTACAGAACACACAAAAAATCCAGGAAATTTCTCTAAATCTATAGAATTTCATCACATTAGTGAAAACCCAAAAATTAAACTTTTGATATACCTGAGGCAGGCTGGCCGAGTCTGGCTGCATAATTGCTCATTTCTCTTCTAAGAAACAACAATCATCAACACAATGATCCCTGCATTTGAACAAATAAACAAAATAAATGTGAACATTTGTTGAAGACCATTTCTTAAGGTAATCAAACTGATTAACGGTTAAACTTGAACATTGCTGTAATTTTTTTTTTTAAATTGATCTTTTCAACATTGATGAAGGACAAAAGTTTCAGAAAAAAACATTGATGAATAATAACATTTCAATGGAGGAAGAACCAGGAACAAGACTAAAGTTACATAAAAGAAAATCTAACATACAGAGAAGGAATCTAGGGGCTGAATGATCTAACCATGTATGTAACAAGGAACACACATACAGAATCAAAATTGAGAGATAAGAGAGACTTTGGTATTCTTACAATCTTGGGAAAGGGAGGATAGATAGATAGGGGAATGACGAAGAATACGTGCTCTGACTTTTATTTTAACATTTTCAAAAATATTCTCCCTTTTTCTAAAATGAAGAAATTGGAGCAAATTGTCAATTTAAGGATAATAATGAGATCATTCCCACCAAAGTCGGCGACTTTATGGTCTCCATTTATTTCAAGTGTGATGACAACTGCTTTGTGAAATCATATTTTAGTTTTTTGTCTGTTCATTATACCCAAACTTATCCACTGTAACCTTAAGTTCAACCATTGATGGAATCTATTCTTTTGAAATGCACATTATAGATATATTGGGTTGACACATTTGCATACTATCGTGCATTTCTATAGTTAGAATAGAAGACAAACAAAAAGAGAGACTTTAGGGAACTGATGTTGAACAATGGTGTGTTCATGGCTTCTTTTGTAGACGAGTACAATTCTTCTGCGTTTGTTTTTCTTTAAATCGAGAATCTTGATCATCTTCTTACACCAGAGTGCATGTTCATACGACAATATTAAGCAAATGTGATAATAGTTACAATGTGAATATGACTACCGTATAAAAGTTTTCCTTTCTCACCTACTCGAGAATTTTTTTATTTCTTTTACAAACATAATGGAGATGTTGGTTTACATGTAGTTGTGACTGCAACTTGTGATCTTTGCTATTAGTAATAATAATCAACTTGGTATAAATAATGTAATTCTTCATCTCTTTGATTCATCCGAACCTCAAAAACATTAAAGTTCTGGTCTCTCTTGTAATAGAAGAATTGGGTACAATAAATAAAACAAACAAAAAGGGAGCAAAAACTTTAAGAGCTGAAAAGACTTGTCATTACATAAACTTGAGAGACTCAAAAATATAAGAGTACCAAACTCTTCTTTCACCCCCAACAGAATCCTTATGACAGCCTTAAGGGATGTATTGCCACACCATTTTGCGCAGACTTTATGCATCCCCACCTTCCAAATCTCGTCTCCTGCCATATCCATATCACAAACAAACAACAGTTTGATATTATTAGCATTCACTTAGACAACACATAGAAAAAAGAGAGAAGATGAGGGATGATGATCACATACCTGTCCAACACCAGCAATCAGAAATTTACCGGATTTTGCAAAAGCCATAGAGTTCACAAATCCAGTCTGTAACATAATAAAAGAAACATTGTGAGATTACTACTTGTACTAGAAACAACCGATGGATCAACACAACACTAGAGAAAGAATATATTACCAGTGGAAGCTTGAATAAAGGTCGAATGGCACCTGCTTCAACAGCCATCAAATGCACAAAACCACTACCAGCTCCAGATGCAGCAAGGTCACTACCTCTGCACACAGCAACTGAACTGACCCAAGAATTCGTTGTGGAAGAGTTGACATAATCATGATCACCATTTTCTGGTTTAGAAAGAAAGAATTAAGAACTTTTAGAGCTGCAATGTTAAAGATTAAAATGCATCAGACGAGACCGAAAATGAATTTACCATTAGTGGTGGTTCCATCAGCTACAATGGAATGTGCATTCTTGAGGAGAAACACCGGCTTCTTTTTCAACATGCCCCAAAGCGCAACAGTTCCGTTGTCCGAACCAGACAGGTACTCAGTGTCACTGATGAAACAGCAGCTCTCAAGAGACGATGCAGGTGCACGGTAAATCGTACGGCTCGTCTCAGGCATCTAACATCATATAAAACAAGACTTACTAAATACAGAATAACAGAAACCATATGATGATGTCTCAACCCAATAGTCTATTACCTTGTGTAATAGCATGGTCCTATCTCTTCCAACAGTAAGTGCACGCTCCTTCCTAAGCGCATCAATGGCTAGGATCTCATCCTGGTGTCCAAAACTGTCTTGCACAAAAGCTTTATCTTCCACATTCCACGCCTTGACACTCCGATCAAAAGAACCAGAGTAGAGCTCCGCTGTTCCATGTCTGAAACATAGGCAAGAAACAGTGTTCCTGTGACCTGGAAAGGCCTGCAAACACATATAATTATACAATAAGCTGAGACTAGACGGAAGAAACCAAACCAAACCCACAAAACAAAACCAAAACAGGATTATATTCATTATTACCTGAACATGTTCTCTGGTACGAACGTCCCATATATGAACATGCCTATCAACTCCACCAGTCGCCAAATAACGACCGTCAGAGCTAACGGCTAAGGCAAGAGACTCTCTACTGTGTTTTTTACTCCGAGGCTCCCTCACTTTCATCCCGTGAGACTTCAGAACTTCATCACTTGGCCATTTGTATTTGTCGCTTTTACCAGAAGACACATCCCAATGGAGAATAGTACCGTCTTTGGAAGCTGAGAATCCTCTAGTGTCGTCATCAGAGAGAGCAACGGAGACAACAGACTTTCGGTGCTTGACAATAATGCTAAACTCATCACTACTCAGTGGCTCCTGAACACTGATTCATGCCAAAAAAAAAAAAGGTTTAAACTTTAATCAGTTATAATAACCTAACAAATAATTAAAAATCACTAACTTGCTTCACAATTCAATCGATTCTCTAAAGCACAAGCTACCCATAAACTTTAATTAACCAAAGTTTACTTATTTTCTGCTTGACAATAATATGAAACCTATCACTAATGAACACTGATTCATGTAAAAAGACTTAAACTTTATCAGTGTAACCATTCTTCAAACCTAACAAATAATTAAAAATCACTAACTTGCTTCACAATTCAATCGATTCTCTAAAGCACAAGCTACCCATAAACTTTAATTAACCAAAGTTTCTTTCATTACCTGGATGAAATGGCTCTTCGAACCCTACCACTATCCTCCTGCTGCTTCTTCATCAATGTCTTGACAATATCATCATCCTCATCGTCTTCATCATCATCATCACGTTCTTCACGCTGCCTCCTCTGAGCTTCCCTCGTTCGCAACAGCAACGCCTCAGCTAACCTCTTCCGCTTCTCTCCCGCCGTCTCGTCTGCAAACTCATCCTCTTCCTCCTCCGCAGCTCCTTTCCTATCTTCGCCGTGAAAGCCGTTTTCTTCGGCGTCGGAGTCAATAGACTCGATGTCTTCGTCGTCGTAACTGACTTTCCTCCGTTTCTTCGTCTCTTGCTCGAAGAAGGGATCCGCATCGGTCGAGCCCTTCTTGCCGCCTCTCTTAAAGCCTCCACCTTTCGGGTGCTTCATCCTTCTCTGTGTACCTCTGTAGCTCGGCGAAAGCAGGAGAGGTCGATTAGGGTTTAAGGTTTAGCTTAAGGGTTTAGCGGCGATGGCGAAGCAAAACAAAAAACGATTTTGTTTGTTTGTTTGGTCGGAAAGTCCACAACTTTAAAATCTTACACTTACGGCTTTTACAAAGGGAACACCTAGGTTTTCTTCCCAATTCGGGTTGACCCGAGATAACCCGACCCATAATAGGCTAGTCCACAGTGAGCCCATTAACCATTGAACCATTTCGTTCTTGTGTAGCACAATATGGGGGCCTATTAGTTTCATTTTTTTTATAGCTATAGACTAATCCTCCTATATGGCATAACCGGACCGTTATTTTAAGTTTGGTCTGAATCCGGTTTCTGAATTTTGGTTTTCTTTTTCTTGGGTTTTGGATTTAACCCTTCGACTGTAACCGAAAGTAAAGAAGAAGAAGAAGAAAAATTAGAGAGAAGGATAGAGAATCTATATTATTAAAACTAATATAAAACTAAATTACTTTTTGCAAACATGAATAACTTATTGATAAATGAGAACTGTTTGGATACATGGATAGTAGATTAAGTACTTCTTTTAATTTACACATTTAACTATTGCATTTTCAATAAATTAAGTATATTTTGTATTTTTTTTAATTTAAAGATTTTGCCATTGCATTTAAAATCAATTTAAATTAATTATAATGGTTGTTGTTTATTTGTGGTAAAAATAAAAACACAAATTGAAATATCTATATTATTAAAACTGAAGTATATTTTGGTTTTGTTTGGAAACATAGATAATATGATAAATGAGAATTGTTTAGAAACACAAATAACAAATTAACTACTTCATTTTATTTATACATTTAGTCATTGCATTTACAATAAAGTAAGTACTTCATTTTTGTATTTTTTTTATTCATTGATTCTGCCAGTGTATTTAAAATTAATTTAATTTAATTATTTACAATAGTTGTTGTTTGTTTGTGGTGAAAATAAAAAACACAAACTGAAATATATAGTTCAGTTTTTAAGAAAAAAATTGTCATAAAATTAATAATAATTTATAGAAAACTAATGCAAAAAAATAGTATGTTGTTTCATTTAAAAATAAATTAACAAAATACAACAGGTTAATATAGGAACTGTACAATTATATTTAATCTGCTTATAATTAAAGTTAACTCGTTAACAATTTATAAACACTCGTTAAGAAGATTCTCACCGTCTAAGTCAGACAGCCATCTCGCTAATAACTTGTTATCCTGTTACCAAACTAACTAAACCTCCTTCTTCATTATTACATGTATGACCCCGTAAATACTATAATATCCTAATTACAACTTAAGAGGCTATGGGTAACAACAAACATATTAATACCTTACGTAGACATTACATTTTTAAAAGTTTGTCTTTGTTATCAATATCGCACATGTTTTCGTTCGATCTCCTTCAATCATTTTCAATGTGTTACATAAAACCAATGTCATATTGAGTTTCTTAGCAGTCCAACAATTTTCACGATAGGACCAATATTTATTTTAGGACTTTTTGCAAAATTGACCTACAACTTAAAGTCAAACACAAAACTAACCTTTTTTTTTTTTTAAATTGGTTTTGCCCTATTTACCCCACAAGTTCATATAATTTACGAAAATGCCATCAATTTTTTTTTTCTTTTCGAAAATGACATCTTTACTCTCTCACCCTCATCATCTTCAAGTAATTACAAGATTGCCATTGTCATCAATACCACAACCACCATGAACAACCAATTTGAAGCTCTTAATGCTCCCAAAATCGATTTACCCTTCTTCTTTTTCCATTCTTGTGAACTAAACATAACATATCTCTCACTTTCTCTCCACAATAAGCTAAAAAAACCCAAGATTTTGATTCTAAAATTTTTATGGTTCATAGAGTCATAGAAGCTAACGATTCTAGGTGGGTGACTTTCGTTTGTGATTCTGTGTGCTTGGAGAAGCCTTATGTATGCTAAGGAACTTATCTCACCAATTTAAGATATGACATCGAGTTTTTTTCCAGATCTGTTCGTCAGACGACTTACTTGGGAAGTCGTCTGGCTGTAGACGACTTACTTGGAAGTCGTCTGGCTGTAGACGACTTACCTGTAAGTCGTCTGGTCAACGCAGAGGTTATTTTTGCAATTGACTTTGAAATCTGTAACCTGAGACGACTGAAAGTTAAGTCGTCTACTATTGTTTGGTTTCAAAAAAATTTCCAAAGAACCTAGACGACTTACATTTCAGTCGTCATAGGTTAGTTTTGCATTTGACTGGATAATTTCAGAAGTTTGACTTCCCCAGACGACTTACATTTCAGTCGTCTCGCGAAAATTAAAACAATAATTTTTTTTTAAAAGTAAACGACTTACAATTAAGTAGTCATAGGTTAGTTATGCAATTGAAAAAAAAACTTCAAGATTTAATTATACACAGACGACTTATAATTCAGTCGTCCACCAGACGACTTAATTGTAAGTCGTCCAGGATTTTTTTCCGAGATTCTGGTCAAACCTGGTAAATCCTGGACGACTTACATTTCAGTCGTCTCGTGGACGACTGAATTATAAGTCGTCTGTATATAATTAAATCTTGAAGTTATTTTTTTCAATTGCAAAACTAACCTATGACGACTTAACTGTAAGTCGTCTACTTTTTAAAAAATATTATTATTTTAATTTTCACTAGACGACTGAAATGTAAGTCGTCCAAAAAGTAAAACTTCTGAAATAATCCAGTCAAATGCAAAACTAACCTCTGACGACTGAAATGTAAGTCGTCTAACTTTTTTGGAGTTTTTTTTTTAACCAAACAATAGTAGACGACATAACTTTCAGTCGTCCGAAATAACAGATTTCAAAGTCAATTGCAAAAATAACCTCTGCGTTGACCTGACGACGTATAGTTTAGTCGTCTAGACAACTTAGATTAAAGTCGTCCGCGTCTTCTCCGCTAGTTTTTAAGTCTTCTACGTTAATTTTTGAATAACTTTTATTTTTAAGAGTGATAAGTAACTTCAAGATATGTAAAACTCATATTTACAAAATATGTTCTCTCCCTTAGTTTTACTAAATTTGACTAAGTTTTTCAACACAAACTTATAAGAAAATATGATATGCTTTGAGTAGTTACTATTGTTTGTTTCCATCTCTTAAGTATTATTGTTATAGACAATAATGATGACTATTACTATGAGTTGGAAGAAGGGTTAAATTCTTCTTAAAATGTTGTATCAATATGAAGCTACCAAGATTCTTGTTTATTAAGATGAGAAAAAGGCCATTGGAGTTTATTATTGGATATGAGAGATCCAAAGATAAGAAAAAGGCTACTGAAGTCTATTATTTCATTGATTTGTAAATGTGTAAACACATTGTTAGCACATTTAATACATCTTGGAAAACATTATTACTGATTTTACAAAAAATTCACAACTAAAAGAGTAGACATGCAATTCACAAAACATACCACAAACAAAACTATTATAGATCATTCCTCTACAAAGACAAGCTTGGATTCCACTTGAGTAGACAAGATCAGTCGACTTTTAAGAAGTCCAGACAACTTCTAAGAAGTCCAGACGACTTCCAGGAAGTTCAGACGACTTTGTCAGAAGACTTTTAGGAAGTTCAGACGACTTTACAGGAAGTCCAAACGACTTTTAGGAAGTCCAGACGACTTCCAGACGACTTCCAGACAACTAACAGGTAAGTCGTCCCAGAAGTCTTCCAGATCTGAAAAACTTGCATATTAAATCCAGATCTGAAAAACCTGCATATTCAAAAACGTTCAAATGGCTTAAAAACAGAAAAAATGAATGGAAGATTAGATAAATCTACCTTTACAGAACACACAAAAATACACATCTAAAAATAATAGATCTACCTTTAAATTAGTAGAAGATGAGTACCATCTAATTAAAAACCTCCAAAAAAGATTGATTAGTAAGAAAGACATGAGACAAAACTGAAAAATTCATATAAAGTTTGGTGTTTTTAAGTCAAAGAGATTTGAGTGGGTTTGGAGAGTTTTAGTTTGGGAAAAAAGTAAGAACTTTATACAACAAGAAGTTACCAAATGAAGAAAAATCAGACATAAGAACTTACCAAAACGCTCAGAAAAATCCAGACGACTTCTTGGAAGTCCAGACGACTTTGTCAGAAGACTTCCAAGAAGTCCAGACGACTTCCAGACGACTTCCAGACGACTAACATGTAAGTCGTCCCAGAAGTCTTCCAGATCTGAAAAACCTGCATATTAAATCCAGATTTGAAAAACCTGCATATCCAAAAACGTTCAAATGACTTAAAAATAGAGAAAATGAGTGGAAGATTAGATAAATCTATATTTATAGAACACACAAAAATACATATCTAAAATTAATAGATCTACCTTTAAATTAGTAGAAGATGAGTACCATTTGATTAAAAACCTGCAAAAGAGATAGATTAGTAAGAAATACATGAGACAAAACTGAAAAATTCATATAAAGTTTGGTGTTTTCAAGTCAAAGAGATTAGAGAGAGGTTGGAGAGTTTTAGAATGATGAACATTACATTTTTGTTGCAGCCATTTGAGAGGATGAGGGAGAATGTGTAAATTTTTCTTTATATAGGGAGACAAAAAATCCAATTAGGTTAAATATTTTTGACTCAGACGACTTTCTGGACGACTTACATTTTAGTCGTCTGGTGAAAAAATTAAAACAGACGACTTACATGTAAGTCGTCCAGAAGAGTTTAATATTTTTAGCGGGAAACTAAAATAGAAGACTTTCCAGACGACTTACAAGTAAGTCGTCTGGTTTAAATTATTTAAGCGGAAAAATAATTTTTTAAAAAAATTTTAGGCGGGAATATTTGGACGACTTATATGTAAGTCGTCTGTTTTAACTTCTTCACCAGACGACTGAAATGTAAGTCGTCCGAGTAAAATGATCCGGTTAGGTTAAAACATACATTGGTAAAATTAAAGGTTCAGTACGATGTGGACGACTGAAATATACGTAGTCCGAGTAAATTATTCAACAGACGACTGAAATATAAGTCGTCCACACCCTAAACATAACCCCTAAACTTAATTATCTAATTAAACACTTCATAAAACCAAATCAAACTTGAAAAGTGTTTACTATACACAGAAATAAACACATATAGGTGAAAACTAATTTTTGAAAAAAACATTTTAGTTTTCCAAAATCTAACCCTAACAATACATACAATACTATAACATATATTTGCCAAACTCCTAAACCAAAGTATTTCATGATTCACTACTTCTACTTATCTATCTTCAAAACAAATCAATTTTATCATATCTTAATTTATATCACTTAAAACTGTTTATAATTACTTGATTTTTATTTTTCACGCATCAAAATATTTTTTTACAAGATTTATAAATTATTTTTAAAATAAACTGGTACCAGACGACTTACACTTCAGTCGTCCAGACGACTTCCAACATCTCAGACGACTCAGACGATTTACTGGGGCTATATTCGTAAAAATGACTTCTGTTTTTTTGTTTGGTCACAAGGGGCTGAGCTGTAATTTCACTAGGCTTTTAGGTTTGTTTTGCATTTCATTCAAGTTTGGATATAGGTTTGGGATTAAAATCAAGTTGTGGGTTAATTTTGGCAAAAACCCCTTTATTTTAACATGTTAAAGTCGATAATATTCTGACCTTCTTGTTCACAATATATCTTGACTTTACTGTTTTGTTCACAATCTCTTACCTTTGTATCCATAGGAACTTCCAAATTTGATTTTTATATGCTAGAGATACACCATCACGACATGGTATAAACAGATTTGATGTTCTGCTTTACATATTTGTGCAAATAAATTACTTAGATAAATGAAAATTGACTGGTCACATATTATGATAGCAAACTAAAGATAAGGAGGGAATTCCTATTTATTATAACATAGCGATTTAAGATCGTAATGTTGCCTAATTATCTGGTCAAGCGTCTCATAGCTCACTGTATTATTTATCAACACCCTATAACCGATGTCTTGGAAGCGTTATGATATTCCACTCTTATTGACCAGTTTTCTTCCATTCACCTCGCCAAATATGTACACAACGAACCATATTGAACAAACAAACATAACATCAACTCATTTATCAGTAACTTTTTCTTGAAGTAATTTATGGCCAAGTCGGTGTTATCAACATCGATGTTCAAAGTTGACTGCGGCGAATATGTCCAAATCGGTGTAGCCAAGCGTAGATCCGCGTAAGACCGCGTAATTTCCGCGTTGACCGCGTAATTCCCGCGTTGACCGCGTAATTCCCGCGTTGACTGCCTATTTCCCGCATTAACCGCTTAAGTTTTTTTTTCCGTCCGTATAAAGTTGAAATACGGTTGATTATTTTTTACTCATTATTGACAGATTTTATGTAATTATTCATTACTAAATAATTGCAATTAGCTATCAAACCCAAAACAAACACATACAAACTGCCTTTAGGAATTTTTCGTACTAAACACACCATTTACGAATCAGAAAAAAGGCTATTTAAAATTATATATAAAAAGCTATATAATTATGTCTAAACACTTATTTCATCATGTTTAAAATTAGCTAAATATATTATAAACATATTAAATTGTATTTAAAACTAGGCTTACCGTAATCGCCGAGTACTCCCCGATCTTTCGTAACTTGCTAGGCTCGGAAATGCCGCCCGACTAGTGCCTAGCGTACTTCCGAACATGAACATGGGTTTTTAGCAAGGAATGATTCTTGTGGCGTGTATGTTTATGACAGCACGTCATGCCTCAACGAAATGATAAATAAATGAAGTTATATAGTTCTTTACTGTTAGTTAACACTTCATGATACATGACAAACTTTGAATACTACGGTTGTTGTAAGATATTGTGGCACAATAAATCACTTGAGAAGGGGACAGGAGAGATCAATCTATTTGCCTCCAAGAACTGCTCAATCAGTCTGCAAAAGATGATTTGTTTGTTTGGATCGGTACGTGAAGCAAATTAGAGTCAAAAGAGTGAGGTTTTTCTAATCATGGCTTCTTACACATTGCATATTGACATTTGTGAATCTGCTGCTTCTCGTTCAGGAAAATAATCCTTAAGCTTAACCAGTCCATAAGTACAGATCCAAAACCTGTTCTATCATTAGATATATAAGTATGATATAATATTTTCACATATATTGTACTCCGATTTGCGTTTTAACATAGGGCACGAATATTATTATGATTTATTATCATAGTTTGGAAGAATACTATAAAAACGATTTCAAAGTGTACCGGTTTACATTAGATATTCAAATTTTAGTTTAACAAGCATATATATTTAAAATAATGTACACGATTTTCTTAATTATAAATCAGAGAATCTTAAATTTATAAAGTTTTTTTTTTAAAACATACGTTTTTTGGTGATCAAAATCTTCAATAACTTTTCAAAATTTTCCTAAAATATAGACAACTAATTAGATTTTTTGACTGAATATTTCCAATTAGGCATTATTGAGCTATTTTGAAATGCATATATAGGTATACACATCACCATTTATTACGACAATAAGAGTAAAATTGACAGTTTGAAATGGCAAATTAAATTTACTGCATGTAAATTACATAATTATTATGGTTAAAATATCATATTAAACAATTTATATGGTAAGTGTATATTGTATATACCATTAATCATATAAAACAATTATCTATCTATATAAAAAATAAAAACGCACATCCGCGATCAAACTCTAGTTTTTAGTTATAAGTTTGGTATCAACAACAAAAACGTGCGTGCTTTTCCCTAGAAAACAACAAAATAATAACGACACTCTAATTCAACTAATATTTTTTTCCCTTTCTGAAGATTGTGTCTCGTTTCTGCTATCCAGCAGATTGCTGAGAAAGAAAAAGGGTCCGTGGTATTGACTGCCAATGATAGCGGCTTATGGTTTCAATTAATTAACTTTACAGCTACCTTGTTTCAAGATTTTTATTTGGAGGAGAAGAAAACTAATTAAGTAAACCAGTTAAAAGTCTTTTTTACTAACGATAATGACGATGATTATTTTCCTTTGCGGTGTCTCGTTGGTGTTGGAGCCTTGAGGCATACTGTAAGAGTTCGTCTCTTCTCCATCGCTGATCCATCAGCCTTGAATCTCCCTTCTTCGGATTCGTATCTCGCTACTTGGTTTTAATTATTTTAGTCTCCTATTCCTAACTGATATTCATGTCTCAATTTTTTGCTCTGCTCCCTTCCATACAGTCATGTGTAAGACATAATTGAAATATTAACAATTTAACATCCCTTCCTTGTTTTAGCATAAGTTATGTTCTTTGTTGTTGTTTTACTCTTGGTTCCGAAGGGTGTTGTTTTACCTCGTCGGTTTATGGCTCCGGAAAGGCTTTGTTCCTTTGCCGGCTTTGTGTAAGGCATGATTATTTTAATATTAATCCAACAGATGACTTAAAAAATAAAGTAAATTTGATAGCATCTCAAATATTATATATCAGACTGTGGAACATCAACGTACGCAAGGGTCCCCATAATTTAAAAGCAAGAAACCAAAATCATGTTGCTTGGATCCAGTAGAACATGTGATAAATGTACAATTTATTAGGTTCAAATTAAATGATCATGTAAGTTTACAAAAAAAAAAATTAAATGACCATGTACATCATATTTTCTGTTGAATACATCGGTACAATTTATTAGGTTCAGATTAAATGAGCCAGTAAAGCACGTGATAAAGTTGTGAAAGGATGTTGTGGTGGTAAATTAGTATTTAAGCGAGTCTTGTTTCGTCACCATTTCATCAATACAAGTGTGTACTTTAAGTGTTCTCTCTCTACGTACATTTTGTGACCAAACAAGTAATCAGTCAAAAGATGGAAGGCAAAACTGTGATTTTAGGTGTGATCATAATGAGTCTTGTCATGGCGCAGAATCAAGTCGAAGCAAAGATTTGTTGCCCCAGAACCATTGACAGAAACATATATAATGCATGCCGTCTTACTGGAGCCTCTATGACAAATTGTGCAAACCTCAGTGGATGCAAAATCGTTTCTGGGACGACATGTCCTCCGGGATATACACATGACATTCTCGAAAACTATGGTAATTTAATCTCTTTTTTCTTGGTTGTTTTATTAAGTTATATCTTTTACAAGTTGGATCAAGATCTTGATGCAAGTTGCAAGGATTGTTTTTATTTTTGAGTTCAGGTGATGCTGTCAATGAATACTGCAAGTTGGGGTGTGCATCCTCTGTGTGCGGTGCCTTAACCACTCTCAAGAACTCCGGTAAAGCAGAAATTCAATATTATTAAAATTATAAGATTGTTGGAATAAGAGAATAATATATTAACTCCAATATATTGTTTCGGTGAATTAGATGCAAGTGAAATTGTGAAAGGAGCGGTTTCACAATGCACCAACGCATGTTCTAATTTCTGCACCAAGGGCTCAGCTAAAGCAGTTGAAACTGCCTAACAAGCATATCCGCTATCTATGTATTAATTGTATGTGTTGTTGTTTTACATGTTTTCAATAATTGTCGTGTATGTGACAAATTGCTAGACTCTTTTGCTATTTCCAAGTTATCTATGTGACGTAGAAGGTCATCGATCCCTAGATTGTTTATCCCTTGTACTTTTTTTTTTTTTTTTTTTTTTTTTATTAACCTGGGGGTATCCCAGGCCCATGGAAAGACCCAGACTAATCCCCAAGGGGAGGTGCAGCCCACGGATAGACCCTCTCTCCGGGTATTCAAATGGGCCCTAAAGCATGGGCCCATATCCGTGTTGGGTGACCAGGATAATTGTGACTTAGTTTCGCGCAGCAGGTGGATCGAACCTGAAACATGTTGGTGTCTCAGCCCCGTCTCCTTACCACTCGACCACAATCACCCGGTCTTATCCCTTGTACTTGCTATAACTAAATAAAGAAGAAGGTTTCTGCTCAACAAATGCCAACTTAGCAAACACTGTTAGGACTTACAAATCTCAAATTATGATGAATACAGGAAATTCTAAGCATATAATATCTTGTATGACCATTCAGAATGCCATCCATATGCAATGAAGAAGAATTCGTTTTGGACTGTTAAAGATAAGACATACTATAAACGCGTTTTAAGCTTTGGACTGTTTAAGACACATTCCTTTTCCTTCTTGGCTTTGATTAAAAAGTAATAATATACATACATTCTCAGATTATGTACCAGGTAAACACAGTTTCTCTGATTCATATGCTTTTGATCCGGTTTGTTACGGATCCCACCCGATTCAACGGGAGTTGTATTTAAATAATCTTTGAAATATGTTCTTTCAGTTCTCTAAGCTCCCAATTGTTCTACAGCTCTTTTGTAGACATATCTTAGAAGATGAAGAAGATATCTCCTCGCATTTAGAAAAACTTTGTTTGTGAAATATATTATTTCTTCCATTTTGTCTTACAGATTACATGCAATGTAGATGAGATTCTGGTGTTGTCTACATAACACAAACCCCTCTCTTTTAAGATTCATATTAAGATAGTTCGGGTGGTGCCTTTGGTGCACTCTTTTCAGCTTTGTTAGATTCTGGGTTTTGTCTATTTGCATTTGGTATTCGCAAAGTAGGAAGCTTTGGTTGCGCTGAACAATGCTTGTTCACAGGATCTCAAGGTTCGGGTCTGGCACAGTTAAACAGCTCTCAGAATCGATGATCTTGAAATGTTTCCTGTTCCTGTATGGGGGTTTGATGAAGTTTCTAATCTCACTTAGATTTCACACTGACAAATTAGAGTTCTTCAGGGTTTATGGGAGTTTCACTTAGCCTAACATTATTCTGTTTGATTTGACAGGGGGATATATTCATCGACGTTCGGGACAAGGAATCTTATGGACAATACTTGCGATCTTGAGTTAGTTCTAGTTCGGTTATCAGTCTATAATCAGTTACTTACAGTACTTGACATGATTGTGTTACTCCGTCATGTATAGTCTGATTCAAGAATTTAAAATAGGGGTTCTTTGTTAGATATTATCACTCTATTATCTTACTACTAGGTTGAAGCTTGTTGGTAACGTCTTCAAAAATGTCATAAAATGATTGCAGAAGAATTAATCTCAGCTTATCTACAGAGCCTAAGGATTGCTTTTACTTGATCTCCCGGGGCTTGTGAGTCTTCTCTAGCATGTTCAACGTGTCATCATGCGACTTGGATGCTAGGTCATTGCGAGACCAGAGCTTGATGGTTTGCGTTTGGCAATCCTTCAGCAGCAAGGAACTTTTCGGTTGATGAGTTTGTTCAAAACCTCATTAGCTTTTGAGATTCTCTGATCGTTATGTTACCATAAAATGGAACATACGAACCTGATGCACAGTATAGGATAATAGAGATGACTATATTACTGTTTATATATTACATCTCATCTTTGCGTTTCATATTCTGTCAAATTTCTAAACAGAAGAAGCTTGAAACAAACTTTTGGACAATTCTCACTGGCAAATGAATAAATTTCTTTACTGTTGCAGAAAAAACTTGCATAACTTTACTCAAAAGGTAGATTAAAAACAATCACATGCAATTGTGTTATAAGATAAAATAGGAAAGGCTTTTGCAAAAGCAAAAGACACATGAGAAGGATAAAGAAAGACTCAGAGATTAGTCAGAAATCGTAATCATCCGTCGGGTCGTAGTCAGAATAGTCACTTCCAGCCATCAAGTCAGGGTAATAATTAGCATCTGGCATGAGTCTAAAAACAACTTCATCTGAAAAAATATCGATAGCCGTCGCATCATATGGGTAGTCATAAGTCGAGTCATTAGGTCGTCTAAAAACTTTGATCCTCTCGTCACACCGCTTCTCAAGATCTCCAAGGAGGTTAACGTTGAAACACTGACGTAAATCAAGATGTTCCAGGTTAGGACAGTTATCAAGAATGGCGTTTAAACCAACGTCTGATAATATGTTTCCGAAAAGCTGTAGGTGACGAAGGCCATGCATTGTTTCAGCGATAGCAAGAGCATCATCATCACTCTGAATCCGAGGACGTAAGAATCCCCGTTGGTTTAGCTTAAATGTCTTTAGATTAGGACAAGACTGGCCTAAAACTTTCAGAGACTTTGCTGACAATATTGAGGTGTTTGAGACCTCGAGTTCTTCAAGGTATGGAAGCTTCACAACTGCTTCCGTAAGTCCATCGTCTGTTACTTGAAAGCTCTTAGCAAGCTTAAGGCTTCTCAGACCACTTGAACTGCAAATAATTGTGATTTATAGTTAAAAGATAAAGCCAATTAAAAGACTAAGAACAATACGCAAAACATATCAGCGATGTAGTTGATGAGAGAGAGAGAGAGAGTTAACCTATCAGCGATGTAGTTGATGAGAGAATCAGTGCCGAAATCCCAAATTTCAATCTCAACCAAGCCTCCCTGGCTACGATCCACTGCGTGACGGCACATGATGTCGAGGTTGCACCCCAAGCCTTCTACCTTATGCATGACAATCTTCCGCCACATAGCAGGGTCTTTAGAGACGCGACGCCATGACGTACACACTTTCTGAGCGTTTTCCAATACCTCAATCGGGCCGAGCCTTTGCAAGATGGATGACGTTAGTTCAGTCGGAAGCTCTGACCAGTTACTATATTCTCCGTCTTTCATCTCTGGAGTCAAAGACGGAGACGGCGGAGAACGAAAACTCAGTGATAACCGTTCCGAGGAAGAAGGCAACGGCAGAGAGGAAGAGGCCATTTTCTTTGATGATAGAATTGGTCTCTCATGTCCAATAAATAAGGGAGTGAAAATAGTTTCAACTTTCAAGAATTTTTCGTAACTATCACCATCACTCAACAACCATACGGTACCAAGGAATAGGGTAGCTGAGAAGAGGAAGAGACCATTTTCTCTATTGGTCAAATAGCATCAAAGTGAATTAAATAAGAGAGTAAAGGCATTAACAATAAGGGAGTAAATCCGTTTCAACTTTCTATACCTTTTTTATTATATCACCCAATGACCATATCTTTATGGCAAACCTAACATTTGGAGTAATCTTTATGCTTTCTATAATGTTTAAGAATAAAGGTGAAAATCTAGAAATCCTTCTTCTATTTACTTAATCGTCATCATATGTTCCTGGAAAAAAAATGTGACAGGTAAGGGCATCTCCATCCCCACTCCATTTTTTTCTCTAAAATGGAGTAAAAGTGAATATGGAGTAAGGAATGCTCCAACCCAACTTCATATCTCACTCCATAATGAAATTTATTCCATAAATGGAGTAATCTATTTTTTGTTTGTTTATCACTCCATTATGGAGTGGGAAATGAAGTAGAGTTGGAGCAATTTTACTCCATTTGCACTTTTACTCCATTTTGGAGGAAAAAATGAAGTTTTACATTGGAGATGCTCTAAGGACTCTGATGCCAAGTCATTGCAAAACCAGAGCTAAATGGTGTTCGCCTTGACATTCCTTCAGATAAGAAATGAGGAATGTTAGAACATGAGGGACTTAGACAAAAGGCAATTCATGTTTCTCATATAAATATTGATGATTGCGTTATGTTAGAAAACAGATTTATTACATACCTTAGTTCTGATTTTAACATTTTTTTTATTGCGTCTGTTTCAAGCATAACAAGCTAGACGAAAATGTTTGGCCGATTATCCCCGAAGAATCAATACAAGGTCTTCTTTCTTTGATGTTGCAGAATAATCACAAACTCTAACTCAAAAGTAATTAAACCGATCAGATAGCCTTGAAACTTTAATGGAGTTTAGATATTATAGAAAGACAAAGAAGATTTGCAAAAGAAAAATACATTCTTACCAACGTCACAAAGATACTGAAACCACAGAAAAAGGTTATTACATTTTTGATAATCAAGACGGGTCGTAGCCATAATTATCAATGTCATACCAATTAAATTAGTCATATTCATCTGGATCCATATTTTGCATCAATGTGATAATCATGAGTTGAGGCATTAGGATGCCTCACAACTTTGATCCTCTCGGAACACCGCTTCTTCATATCCCCAAAGAGGTTAACATTGAAACATTGGCGTAAATCAAGGTGTTCCAGATTAGGACAGTTGTCCAGAATTGCTTTTAAGCCGGTGTTTGATAGTTTGCTCCCAAAGAGTTGGAGGTGACGAAGGCCAAGCATTGTTTCAGCGATAGCTAGAGCCTCATCGTCACTCTTGTTTCCAGGAAACATGTCACCAAAGATATTTAACTTCAATGTCTTCAGATTTGGACATGGCTTGCCTACAGCTTTCATGGACACTTTTGTCAAGGAGCAGTATGAGACCTCGAGGTCCTCAAGCAATGGGAGCTTCACAACTGCTTGGGAAAATCCATAATCAGTTATAAAATAGCACTTTGCAAGTTTAAGACTTGTCAGATTACTTGACCTGCAAATAATTGCGTGTAGATGTTAAAACTTGAGGACGCAGAGGAAGAGGCGATAGAGGATGTTAACTTTTAAACCAACATATCATTATTTTATTACACACGGCCGTGAATAATTGTGTCATATATGACTGATTTGAATGTGTATAGTACTGGAATATATTGTAATAAACTTGATCTTTTTACTCTTAACCCTAAAAAAAAAAACTTCCTTTGACCTTTGGTTATAATATTTATATGAGAATGTAGCTATATGTTCCTGGAAAAAATGTTTCTGGTCATTAATCGGATGGCAAGTCATCACAAGACCGAACTAGATGATGTAGTTTGGCACTATTCAGCCACAAGTTTACTTTTTTTCACTATAATTTTGTTGATATCAGAGAAAACAGTATTACATGATAGTGTTGACCTTGACAATTTTTGGTTATGAGTTTAGAAGATAACAAGTTTTTAAAGAAATGGGTAGATTACAATAAAAGTGATAAACACAACGTCTACATGTTTTCCATAATGTGGCAGAATAAACTTGAAAATGTTTTTTTTTTCTACTTGAAAACGTAGAAAACCTTCTTCTGTTTACTTTATGTTCAATGTTTCAGGTCACGACTCGGAGATCAAGTCATCGCAAGACTAAAGCAAGATGCTGTTCGTTTGACCTTTACTTAAGCGACAAGGATTTTAAAGACGAAGATGACGGAACCAAGGAAGAGGAAGAGGAAGAGGCCATTCTGTGATGGTCACGTTGTCTCTCAAGTCCAAGATTATACTTATAAGGAAGTGAAGTAGATTCAACTTTCAAGACTAGCATCATGACTCAGTGACCAACGGCCATTTTCTCTGATAGTCAAACTCTATCAAGTCCATTAAATAAGGGAGTGAAGTTGTTTCAACTTTCAAGACTCCTATATCCTTTACTAACAAACGGCCATATTCTCTGATGGTCAACTTGTCTTGAGTCCATTAAATAAGGTAATGAAGTAGTTTTCAACCTTTAAGACTCTTGTTCGTATCCATCACTCGTTGACCATTTGGTCCTTCATGATATTACATATCAACAACTTTAACTTACTAAGATTAGGGTTTGACCTCAAAGCCCCGAGATCAATGTAAGACACAAAGAGTTATCACGATGTGTGTTAAAGCTCAAAGCCCCCTTAAAGCTCGTTCAAGATCACAATGAAGCAACCTCAAAGCCCCGAGATGAATGTAACTATGTAAGACACAAAAAGTTATCACGATGATGACAATTCTCGACGATTTAAAGACTCGAATCCAGAAAGCTCAACAACAATCATCATCATCAGGTAAGAAGGAGCTTAAAAGATGTAACACAGAGCTGAAACCTCGTCATAATCCCAACAAGAACTATCCGGCTTATGTTTCAAGGGCTTGCTCTAAAGATTTTCAACCGTTCCAAGAAAAAGGTAAAAAAAAAACAAAAACAGAGATTTTGTTTCTGTCTCACACTTCAGTATATAATCATACAACGATTTTTCACTAGAATTGATAACAAAAATCCTGAACTAGTCTCTTTGGATTTAGCAATTTGCTCATAGGTTTATCGGTAGCCTTAGACCATCGTGGGCAAGCTGAACTTGAATTCCTTCCCTAGAATATTGAACGTAGTCCATTAGTTTTCAGTAATGTGGATTTACCAAAATGATACAACACTGCTTTCATTGCTTACCTTAGAGACCATTCCGCAAGTATCTCATTGTATTCATGGTGATCAAAATAGTGTGTCATACCCGTTAAAAGCGCTCTCTTTGGACAGAGCCTCTTTATGATCTCAAGAGTCTAAAGAAGATGAGGCTCAGAAAAGTGAAAACATTTATTCCATAAATGTAGAAAGAAACTGAAACAAACCTCAGGCAAACATAGATGTGTAGGTTGTCGTCCTCTCTATTATCAAAGAGCTAGTCAGCAGCAATAAGTTTTCATGAACAAAAAGTGGAAATAAAAATTATTAAATTATACCATAACCATAGATGGTACATTTGTATCCAGGATAAGAAGATCTAGCTGTCCAGCTCCGGCTTTAGAAATAGCTGCTTAGTCAAGATTCGTAAGAAGATCAATCATAGATTCATAGACAATGTTATAATTAGCTTGTGATTTCAAATGATTTAGCGAAACTATTAATAGTTCTTACCATACTCAGTACTAGGTGGGATGCGTGATACATCTGATATATAAGCCACTTTACTTTTATTGCCGAAGAGGAAACCTAAAGCAACGTAATCTTCTCCATGCATCACCTAAAGCAAAACGTGGAGTCCAAGGGATCAAGTTCTCATGGAAGAATCACTGTTTTTATTTACTCAAAAGATGGAAGGAAGTTTAACCGGAAGAGCCGTGAAAGATAAGCCCGAGGCAGTGAATGGTTTGTCACAATTCTCTTCGATGATTCTCCAGTCAAGCTGTGAAACCCGTCTACGTACCTCTTTAACCTTCTTTTCAACCAAATAAGGAAACCTCGTAGAAATGCTGTACAAAAATGCCTTTTAAAGTCTCATTAGAGAACACTTACTAATAACAGGAAAAAGGTCAAATTAAAGTTTTACCTTTCCATTGTAAATTGAGATAGAAAGACGGGAAGTGGATTGGTGTCAATGGCTGAACCACGAGGTTGAAGAGATCGAATGTCATCTAGGCCATGAATTGCGTCTGCGTGTTCATGAGTTAGAATGATCTACATAATATGACTAGTAGTAAAAGTTAGATTCCATATCAGACAAAAAGATGTAAGAACTCAAGAAAATTAGTATATAAAAAGAGCTTAACGGAATCAATTCGAGGAATCTTATAGAAGGTAAACCAACGAAGGACTTGCTCTCGAAAACTCTTCCCAACATCAATAATCATGTAATAATGTCTACCATCTTCCTCCCCGCAGCAATAATCGATCAAGAGAGATGTATTGCATCTGCCAAAGTAAGAGTATCAAGATTCAAGAATGGACCAAAGAAGATCAAAATGGACAAGATTTAATATTTTAGTATAAATAAAAATTAAGATTCAATCTTTTTCAATCTTGACAGGTTAAAGACCAAATAACCCATAGAGAAATTGATGTTGGAATGAGACAAAATATACCTGTAATTAGGGTTGAGGTGAGGCAGTAAAGTGAGGGACTGAGAACAGACATGGCAAGGAGGATCTGAGGGCTGGAGTAAGCATCTGAAATGGGGAACTGCGGCGGAGCAGCCTGTTCCGAGAAAGATAAGGGCCGTTCGATCATCTTCACGTTCATTCTTCTCCATGCTCGAGACTTTGATCTTCCTAATAGTTCAGTCTAGCAAAAATATGATTTTAAAAGCCAACGGATGCATGTTTGTTTATTGTATTAGTTGAGAATTTGTGATCGCTCATGTTTGTTTATTATATTAGTTGAGAATTTGTGATCGGTCATTTTTGTTTATTGTGAGACAGTGGAACAATGGATCAAAGAAACAAGAGGGTTGTTGTCTTTTCTTTTATATACTTTTTATTAGACTAAACTAAAAGTATAAGTAGCCGCCCATGTGAATTGTGGGGATCATTTCATAATCAGTAGTATAGTTTAACGTATTTTAGTGTTACGAAAAAAAAGTTTAACGTATTTATTATTACCATAAATAATTTAGTTATAAATTAACACTAATACTAATGGATATTCTCTCTTACCTAGACCTCATTAATAAGCTACTTGTAATCTATATATCCTACTATATAATAAATTGAAAATCATATGTTTTTTTGTACACCTGTCATTCATAAATAAAATTTTGAATTAATTATTATAATTTAATTAGTTGATAATTATATTTATTTTTAATTTATTTAATTTGATTACAGAAAAATATGAACTAACTTACATCAGTTACCAAACAATTCATAAAATATAATGAATAAAACTATATCTCTAATATATGACAAATTTATTACCAAACACATCCAATAATAATAAAAAAAACTAATGTAAAACATCCGCTTTTGTTTAAAAATTCATTCAAATATTTACATCTTTTGAACATTTATATTTTTGAATCATCTATATCATTTTAACACAAAATAAATACAATTAGTAGTAAGTGATTTTATTTGCGTACTCTAAAGATAATGATATAAAAAGTGTATATATTTAATATAATTTTAAAGTAAAAATAAAACTAATTTAAGATAAACAAAACATATCAAAACAGTTTCCCTCAACATACTTAAAAAGCATTAGCTATTGTGAAATGCGAGAAATCCAAAATTTACCATAAATTTGATACTACTTTTAAAATGTACTTTTAAAGGATGATCATTTTCATAAATACTTTAAGTTTGTGATGAAAATATTAAACTAATCCTCTTAAATCATTTATAAATATTTAATAATCATTTTTTTTATAAACTCAACCTCACCCTTTAAATACTAAACCATAAATAATACTCACTACACAATAAACCTAAATACTAGAGTACTTTGATTGGAAGAATTTTAGAAAAGTGATAGCCAATTTATAGTGTTTCAAGCAATTCCTCTTGTAAATGAGAATTCACATAAGTGAATTAAAAATATATATATATATATATCATATTGAGAAACATCCTTCCAATATATAAAAAATTTAAAAGATTTTAAAAAATAATATTCTAAATAAAATATTATAGGTTCAATATTATTAATTTATAAAGTTCATATTGTAAATTTTAAACAAAAGTTATAATTATTAAATTAATAAAATTTTACCAACAATTTGTTTTGGAATCAAAAATATTAATATTTCATATTTTATAAACTTAATTTCTTTCAAAAACAATAGAAATGAATCATGTTATAACAAATTTTACTATAACTGTTAAAAATATTTTAACATAGTCATATCTACTTTTTAAAACAGTAAATAATAAAAATGAATAAATGTATAAAATACATTTTTAGAAAATATATAAGAAATAAACAATCTGACACCTCACTGCAATTTATAACATTTGTAGAATCTTACACATTTCTTACTTTTTTTTATTATTTAGACCAAATATTTCAACAAAAATCAAATAGTTCATACACATTTTATAAAAAATGATAAATTTTTAGTATAAACCAACTGTAATTTTTTTAATTAGAAATATATTTTTTAATATATTCTAACAAATAATAAAAATAATAAATTTGATTATACCAATATATTTGTATTTTTATTAAAATATTATCACATGCGAGTTTAATTTTAATAATAATTATATTTTAATTAGATATATAATATGGTCACATCTGCGAAATCGCATGCATTCACCTAGTATTAACTTAAACATTTTCTTCTCATAAATTTATATTATCACCAACATTTGACATTTCTCCACAATTTATAAAATTTGTGATCTCACACATTTAAACCAAATATTTTAACACAACATTAAATAGTTCATAAATATTTTGCTAATAATGATACATTTTTAGCTAAACCATTTGTAGTTTAAAATTATTAGTAATTATTTCAAACCATTCTAAAAATTATAAAATTAATAAATCTGGTTAAATCAATATATTTATATTTATAATATTCTCAAAACTTTTTTTTATAAGAAAGATAAATTTGATAATCAATATTATCATCTATATGAATATAGATGCCAGTTTCTTCCCATCTTCTGTAGACTGGTTCCTCAGCCAATGCCTCAAGAACAAATGTACTGGATTGCTGTCAGCCAGTTTTAGATATGCTCTGTCCAGGGTCAAACGTATTTAGATATTTTTGTCTATCATATCGATTAATTTGGCTTCGAAGGTGTGTCTGCGTGATAAAACCATCTATTCTTGAATAGACTAGACGGTTTTATCAAATCATGCATACACAATGTCATCAAATACTAGAGCAAAAAGGAACCAGTAGTACGTAGTCTGTAAACGTCATAAAATAGTTGTGACATGTGCCAGATACACACGACTACAAAAACGCATATATAAAACAGCATGATCTCTCATGGAGAATATCACACTTACAAAACATAGCCATTCCGAACTACAAAAGGCCACAACAACACAAATGTAAGAGTTTCTAAGAATTTCATCCATTTTTCTTATGTTTGATATTCATTTAGAAATAAAAATGATTAAATACGGAGGAACCAAAAAAATATTCTTAATGTAAAGATTTATTAGAAGAAATTTATGCTCAAACAATTATAAACAACAAAATAAAACAAACCTGTATATTTTTCTTGTGTGAATACATTTATATATAAGCCTGTGATAATGGATCAAACCAGATTTCCTATTACTTTTGTTCTGCTATCAATATTCCATGCAAGTCTCTACATTTGCTATCTTGTGTTTTGCATCTTTGCATACAAACGCTCCTCCTATATGGCTTAAGTAGAACTATAGACTATCTTGTGTTTTGGAATGAGATTGGTACCCTTCATAGCAACATTAGGTTGATGTATTGCATTGCACATCACAAATCATTATCAAAAAATTGAAAGCAAGAAGTACAAAAGACCATATGACCATCAATTCAAATTAGCCTTGAGTAAAGAAAACTAACATTTATAACTACATATCCTGATCTTGCTTGGGACTTGGCCTGCAGAAGATGGGATAAGACTTGCGTCTTAAAATCTTGACAATCTTGGCTTGATACTCCACAAGATCAGTAGCTTCTTCTTCCTCAGACTCTCTTGCCATGAAAGTGATGTACGAAATCCATCTACCAAAAAACGCTTCGGTCACTCTCACAACATGATCCACTCTAACATTCGTTTTCTGAAGGAAAACGTACCAACAAAAACGAAAAAAATAACTATATACTGTAAAATGGTGATCGAACCATAAAAAAATGTATAGTTTACGTTTAAAGCATTGTATTTGCGAAGAGAGAGTTTGGCCATGTCTTGTGCGTATTGGAGCTGAGTCCTTCCTTTGACTGGAGAACGTTCACTGTCCAAAGATTTAAGCAGGATTGAGCCACTCCATACTTGACGTGGGCGAATCCCTTTTTCCACCAGAAAACCCTATCAATTTCAACACAAATATAATATCATCTTTAACTCGTTTTATTATTATTATTATTAAAAACTAAGTTTTTGATCGAGAATATGAATATACGAACGTGGCTGAAGTGGAGATTCCGTCGATAAAGACGGGCTTTTCGTTCATCTTCTTCGTCTGACCAACCGTCTTCATCAGGCGAGCAATATTCTCTTTCGTCGTGGCTATCCACTCCCCATTCCGGTTGGCTGTCTGTTGAGTCTCCGTCGTCCACAATGCTATCTCTGCCGTCTTCGTTTTGATTGTCTCCGTCGCTATTGCTGTCTTCTTCTCCGTCGCTTACGTCAGAATCTTCATTGTGGTCGAAGGAATCATTCTCCTCTGGATCAGAATCTGATTGTTCGTTGTTCAGAGACAAAGAGACAGCAGATTCACTAATTTTCTCTATGGGATCTGTTGTGGGAGCGGTTTCAGCCGTCTCGGCCACTGTCTTGCTTGATGCGGAAGCCATGATTGATAGAGACAGGAACCCTAGATTTTGCCTGAGCACAATATTTTAAGACCAATATATGGGTTGTATATGTTACTAGTGTACTGTGTTTTGTTAATAAATATGTGGGCCTTTGAACTTTACTCCTTTCATTTTATTTTTAGGGAAATATTTCTTTGATATCAACTCATTGTTTCATTAATAAATTTATTACTAGAGCTTGACCCGCATGCGTGTGCGGGTATTAATTTTTTTTTTATAAATTATATAAAGACATTTTTAAACACATAAATTATTTGGATATTTTTAGGTTTCTACAAATCTATCTGGACCCGGAATGATCCGAGTCTGAACCCCGTCCGAAAATTTATCATATTCGAACAAAGTTTAATTTTAAACCTAAAAATCTGATACTCAAAAAATTAATCCGTACCTGAACACGTACCTAAATTCTCATATAATGTATGTATTTAATTATGATATATATATATGATTAATTATTTCCAAACACATAAATATAATAAAATAGGAAAAGACAAATAATACTAAAAGTTAGATTTATAAATTATTGTTTCCATGTTTTTTTAGTTAGAATTTGATTTTGGAAATGCATTAATTAAAAAGAAAAAGACAAAAAATCCTAAAAGATAGGTTAATTAATAATTTCAGTGGCATGTTATTGTAAATAATTTGCAAAACTAAGGGGTAATTTAAATTTGTACTTCTCTTTTAATAGATTAAACTAGATTTTGACCCGCGCTTTAAAAGCGCGGGGTTATTTTTTCTAAATAATTTCATACGAAAGCAATATAAAGGTTGATCGAGTATAGCATTATGTGTGTTTAAAATACTTATAATACAATCATATATTTAATCGTGTAAATTTTGTATGTTCGTAAAATAAATATGAATTTTAAAGATGGTATTTCTAAAATGTGGGATTTTATACTCATAATAAACTACTTTGGAAATATTTTAATAGTTTTTAGTTCTATAAATTAAAGCTTTATATTTTTTTTTAAACTATATGATTTACAATTATATTAGTTAGGGCTATGGAAAAAATCGGAATCGGAAAAATTGACTCGAATCTGATCCGATCAGAAAAAGTAGTACCAAAACAGTACTAAAATTGGTTAAATATCCGAACATGTTCAAAACTTTGGTATCTAGAGAATCGGAACTAAATCCGTTTCAACTTGAAATATTTCGGATATCTGAATATATCTGAATCAGATTTATATACTTAAATATATTAATTATCCTAAAATTTAATATATAAAAATATTTAGTATATAAGATATTTTGAAGTTGCCTAAAATAACTGAAAATATATATATTAAAAATAATTATAAAAATAGCTAATCAATAATCAAAACACCAATTATACTTAAAATATAAATTAATTCTATTCAAATATTCAAGCCAAACCAATTTATATATTAGGTTTATGTATTTTGGCATACATTATTTTAATTTATATTTAATATATTATTTTATTTTTATATTTTGAGAAATTTAAAGTATATATGAATTTAATTTTTTTAAAAATAATTTATCCGGGCTATCCAAACCCAAACCGAATCCGCAATGATCCGAACCAAAATTTATAAATACATGAATGGGGCTGATATGTTTAACTTAGAATATCCAAAACCCGAATAGACATGAACCAAACGCAAATGAATACCCGAATGTCCACCCGTATTATCAGTCTTTTTTTCAAAAAATAATTTTTTTCTTAGAACATTATTATTAATTAACTAATATATACTAACATCTTTCTACATTTTATACTAATTAAACTTTTGATTCAATGAGGTTAAATTGATTATAATGTGTTTTATAATTTGGGTTTGGATAAAATAAGAATGTTATTAGTAATGGGCAGTGAAATGTTCTCTAATAATTTTGTTTTCCTACTTGACCCATCAACATTTGGTTAAAATTTGTCAAATATTGATTAACAATATAATCAATCGATGGACCAGGAATATTTATAAAGTAAGTCAATTAGTTTAGGATGTACACAATTTTGTAGATTTGTCAATTAATTTTGGGCCCCTAGATCTTTTGAAATATTCCCAAAATGCTTAAAAGATATATTAATCGAATATGCTGAAAGTTAATGTTCCGGATTTTCTATGTAAGTCACATATGCTGAAGTTACTGCATTTTCCATAACCACAGGTTAGATTTTTAGGCAACTTCCGAAATTGGTGGGTTTAATTTATGAGATGATTATTGTAAACATGGTTTCTACATGTATTATCTATTATCGTATTAAGAAGATGGTAATTATCTGTTACACATATCCCAAAAAAATCGATTACATTCGATATATTTAAATAATTATATGAAATATAATTTTTATTTGAGAAGAAACTAACTCATACTGAAGCAATTAAGAAATCTGTTGAAACCTTGAAAAGTTTACCGTATTCATAACAAAAAAGAATTTGTAAGAAAAAAAGAGTTTGTAATTGACTTACTAACCGCAACGACGGAGAAGAAAATGGGCGTTTCTATTTTTTTTCTCGCTATAACCTTGAATACATTTAGACCAAGACCTGTGTATCTATAGTTTTTAAAAACACAAGAGAACCAAAATAAATACAAAGACATTACACCAGAATGAAACCTCAAATCAGAATAAAAATAAGACTTTGCACTTACTTTGGACCGTCTGACTTGGAAAAGAAACGTTTAACCTTTTAAAATCCATATGTATACCCTGTCCTGAGCCTTGTCTACTGGATATGCAATATGCACTGATGACAATGTGGAGAGTTGATAAGAGTTTCTGCAATAAATCATAAACACACAGCAGACATGGAAGACAACGGTTAATCTTGAAATAAAACCCCAAACCAATTCCATTAATTCCAAGCACTTGCAAATAAAATGCTAATTAGAAACCAGGTTCCCCCCTTTTCTTGAAAAGATAGTCCTTATTTTTATAAGCAATCAATCTCCTTATTTATTCCTAAGAAACCACCAATAAATCCAAAGCAGTTGTACACTAACCTCAATGATATGATAGAGAATTTCTTGACTCATTTATGAAAATCACCCTTCATAGATCTTGACTTGTTTATGAGAATTTTCTTGACTCTTTTATGAAAATCCCCTTCATAGATGAGTTAGTTTTTTTCTTTTGTATCGTGTGAAGTATTCATGGTTAGTTAGGAATTATTAATTGTTGCCTTATTAAGGGAAATGCAAAGCATGATACATTGTTTAGTATTGATAGAGAATATTCTCATGCTCAATTCAAATAAATAGTATTAATAATTAGTAATAAAATAAAAATGTAATGTGGTGGTAGTATTTTTATATTGTTTAATTAATAATTAGTAATAAAATAAAAATGTAATGAATAATAATTTCTATATTGTTTAATTAATATTAAAAGATAATTTATGGCATGAATCTGTAAAAAGATTACATGGAAATAGGAGATGGTTATCTGCTATTTATGAAAAAAACAAAAAAAAAATTTAATTGAAATCATAGCTTAAAAATAATTCAGTGGCATGAGATTGTAAATAATTCAAAACTCTAAGGACACCTCAAAAAAGGCCCTTCAGTTTTAATAGTATTGATTTTGGAAATGCATTAATTAAAAAGGAAAAGACAAAAAATTCTAAAAGATAGATTAATTAATAATTTCAGTGGCATGTTATTGTAAATAACTTGCAAAACTAAGGGGTAACTTAAATTTGCACTCCCCTTTTAATAGATTAGATTGTTTAATTAAATTTATAATTTGTTTAGACGCATCCTATAAATTTATAAATCATTAGCCATCATATTGTCATGACACCAAAGAGTAAACGAAGAGGCACAAAACCATATAAACACAATCGTTTCTTTTTTTCTTCACAAGGACGCAATCGTTAAACTGTTAAATCTTGAACAAACAATTACACAGTTTCAGTATCATAGAATCAAGATTTTGACCTTTTTACGAGCTATATTACGTATCAGGAGTAGAACACTCTGGTTTGCTGAGTTCATCACCCAACATGTGATGAAGAAGTGTATCAACTCTTTGACTCCGAGACTTCGACCTTTTAACCATTTCACAAATACGAACAAGAAAAAAGAAAGCTTTAGATTTTTCTAAGTGTCTGCTGTAAAACAAAAACAAAAACAAAAACAAAAGTCAAGATTTGATATTTCTCTACATACCCGGCATATCGACGCCTGTTTCTTCTTTCTTGAGAATCCTGCAACAATAATTAACATCCATTATGTTATTACACTTTCGTAATCTCCATGTCATATGTTCATTTCCGTGAACGTGAAGTAACGTTATGGCAATTCGAATAGTACTAGAATAATAACTAACCTGTCCTTGGCATTTTTCTTCTTCTTCAAGATCCAGCTCAGTAAAGAACGCCTCCAAGACAAAGGCAACGATCTAAAACAAAGAACCATGCATAGTTAGTCAAGAAAGTTTGGTTTTCTTAATCACAACAATCACAACTAGTTTAGTGTTAGTGAATCTCACCAAATTCAACAATAGTAAAACAGTGATGATGTAGAAACTGACGAAATAAGTAATGCTCCACCACGTCCCTGTCAAATCTTTGTAGCTCTGAGGAAAACATCATCAAGAGTAGATTAAAGAGTCGCAACATAGAAAAAGGAAGCTGTTTATAATCACATCTATTATGAGTCTGAAAAATTGGGACTAATAGAGTGGTATTACCTCCATCCAGGCTTGCCAGTTCCCCATCACTAGCAGGTTGAAGAGTGTGACCATTCCATTGGGATAGTCATTGAAGTTGAACAGTAGATAGCTGAGTTTCTCTAGTCAAGCAAAAGCATCATATACTGGAATAGTTTTCTCCTAACAATCAAGACTCGCTAGCAAGCACAAGAACATTACACATGACATGTACCAAGTAAATACTGGAGTTAGTACGTAAAAGAGTTTTCATAAAGCCAAAAAAAAGATACTCGTTCTCAGCCAACTCGGTTTCGAATAGTTTTTTGTTTCCCGCATTCACAAGCCCGCCAAATACCTAAGAAAAATATGAAACGAATGAAGTTTTATTTTTTTGTAAAGGGAAAAGAAGATGAGCCTAAAAGGCTAAAACAATCAGAGGAACTATAATTTTTCAGAGGTAAAAAGGTAGTATGATTTACCTGTACACCAATGGAACAGTAGATACACAGCACACAGAATATGGTGCCCAAGTATGGCATCAAACTTGGAATGAGAGTAATGAACGTCGCAATAAATGCTCGGTATTGTTGGACATGCATAAGAAGCCTTATCAGTCTTAACATTCTTGCAAGGAGAAGGTATCGGATCCTATAAATGACAGAAGAAAACAGAGTTAGGATTTTGCACAGATATATAAAAAAAAACCATTGTAACAAACGTTTCATAGTTATTCCTCACCATTCTCCGTTTGAGAAGAAAGTGTTCTCGTCTGGAGTTATGAAGGTAGCAGTTTCTCCAATAACTGCGCATGCAAAGATTATCAATCATATATAGCATAGCCATCAATCATTCAATCAGCAAAAAAAAAAATGATGAAGTTGCTGCTTCAAAAGGTTTACCTATGACCCATGTGACTAGAAAATCAAACCGGTTTTGACCATCCCTCCAATAATTCTCAAATCCATATGAATAGATCTTCAGAGCCATCTCCATAACATATATCCAACCTGAGAAAACATTAAAAAATAATTAACTAATCACATTTACGAGTAACATAACCATAGATTGCACACTTCCTATAGCATCAAATATTAGAAACAAATATAAAAAATGTAAGTGGAGAGAAGGTAATATTTAAGTTCTTACCAAAGACAAACTCTGCAACCTGCCAGGGCTTCTGAGCAGAGCTTTCTTCAATATCAAGCTACATACAAAAACATATGCTTGTGAAAAAAACTTAGAAATTTAATATCAATGAGATACATACACCTTATGGGGACAGGAGATACCGTTGTTTCAACAATGACAGCAATGAAGTTCAAAACAAGGATGAAAGAAATAGCATAGCCAAAGTTTGGGCTTCGGACAAAAGCTCTTAGTTGTTGTGATAAGGCTGAATGGTAAATTTCCGGGAAATTTTCAAAGAGAGATGGCTGCAGTAAAAACACAAAGGATGGTTAATGTAAACACATGATGGAGGTAAGTAAATTTCTAAAAGAAGAGTGAAATAGAGTTAGGTAGACTTACAACTTCCTCCTTTTGGAATCTTAGAGCAATGGCTTGGCAGAGGTCAGCAAACTCATCCTTGTTTATCTACTCAACAGGAAACAAAAAGGATAAAGCAAAAGTAATCTTTAAGGTTATCCTCTTATCACGAGTTCCTTGGTTGATTTATACCTTAAAGTCACGAGTATCATCAAGCTCATCAAATATTAATCCGAATTCTTCTTTTGATATCTTTGGTAACGTCCTGAATATAAGGAACGCATATCAGGTGTCACAAGTTAACAAAATTAAAAGGAAGAGACCATGAACAAGTAGATAGATACTGCATATAGTAACATAGAATAAAATACAGAAGATCATAATACCTGTAATTAGTCAACTGTTCAAAGAGCTTAATGCATTGCTCCTTATTAATCTCCCCGGTTCTCTGTTAAAAACACAAAATGGAAGATGACAAAAAGCACATATGCTCAGCTATGTCGTAAACTAACAAGGAACTTCCCTGTAGGAGAGATTTAATTATTTGCATGAATGAACTTACGTCTGTGTCTATAAGACCAAACGCTTTCTCCAACATTCTTCTTTTCATTTGATCCATACCAATTACTTGCTTTGCAAGCTACCAAAAGAACACATAAGTGTGGAAACTTGTTAGTGCTTTTGTTTTTCATTCTTCCATAAGAACCATGCAAACATCAACCTGTTCTTTGAAACTGTCATAAACAACGGCAAGAATCAAGTTCGTGACAAAGTAGACGCCAATTAGCACGTAGAGCACGAAGAACAACGAAGACCAGCGAGAAGACCTTACAAAAACATAACAAAATTAGTCTCCCATGCAACTCAATAAAAGTAAAACGAGAGAGAACTGGACGTTTCACCATATACTTACTTGTAAGCACGAATCCAGACGTCAGGATTGTTGGATGTTGTGAACAAAATAAACATCTGATAAAGAGTTGCACCGTAAGAAGTGAAGACGGTGAGGCCTTGCTTCGTATCCTCAAACATAACAAAAGCAATCCAACTAGCAAATAAAAGGAACAACATCCATAGAGCCTGTGGAAATATTCAAGAAATTAAGCATAGAGTATTATTAGACTGACAATTAATACAATCTCTAAGTCAAACTTGAATAGGAAGGCCACTGACCAAGATATTCAAATATGTGCCAAGCATTCCAGAAAGAAGGATGAGGCTGTCTCGTAGTCCCCTGTACGGAAATTTAAAGAAACATATATATAGGTGAAACAAACAAACGTGGACTTTTATCTTACATGGCATGATCTACTCAATTCTTTGTCTATAGATGTATTTGCATTGAAACCATTTAATAGAAACGAAATATAAATCAATTGTCACCTTATGCTAAGGATGAAGATGATAACTCTCACATATGGGGCGACTCTAAAAGGAAGAAAATCAAAAGCCAGTGGAGAGAGGTATAGAAAGTCAACCAGCACATCAACAATCAAAACTACTACGCAAGCAACCTGGAATCAAGAAGACAATAATTGTGTTAAAAAGAGGAAATCAATATCTTAGGTTTTTTTGAACACAATCAATATTTTAGGTTCTGTCTAATTTTCAACAAATAGAAGCAAGAAACAGTGAAGAGGCTTGTAGGGGTATGATTACCTTCACTAGGTTCAAGCGGCTTGTCCAAAAGATTCGAGACCCTTCATAGATGATTGGAAAAAACGTATGCACAAGTAGTATAAGCAGAGTAAGTACCTATTTTGACAACGCAAAGTAAAATAATTTCAGCACATTGAGAAAGGATCCTTGCCAGTCCCAACAAAAGACACCATGAAAGATAAGCTAGTCTTGTCGGAATGTAAATAAAACATTACATGTCCCAACAATAGACACCATGCAAGATAAGCAGAGTAAGTACTTATTTTGATAAGTTAATACAAACAACTAGAGGATAAACTAGTCTTTACAGAATGTAAATAATACATTGCAAGTCGTGAATTTTCAAGTGGATGCATATGTACCATCTATAGGGAAAATGAAAGGCCAAGAAGACATAGGTTCAGTACTTGCCTCAAAGATAATGGATTCTGCATTGGTCAAGTAGGGTAACTCTCCCAGGTAATAGTAATCTCTGTCTTTGCACGACGGCGTAGGCTTATTTTCACACCACAATGGTTGCTGCAAAAGATAAGAGTGTTACAATTTCATTTACTTCTTTTACAAGGTTGGTGTATATATAGCTCAAGACATTGCTTAATAAATAAGTGATGACCTCAAAGAAGTTTAACAAAATTAGAGCGAAATAGTTGAGTGACCAGATGAGATCCAATCGCGTGAAGATAAAATAGTACTTTGCAGCCTCTCCGAAGCTAGACTGGTCAAGTATTTGCTCAGGCAGACCAATACCATCTTCAGCCTACAAAACAAGCACATACATATGTATCACGTTCAATCCAAAAATCTCCTTTTGACACAAAAGTAAAAAGGCTCACAAAAAGACAAAGAAACATAGTGGTACGAAGTAAGACCGCATGATGTCACGGTCGGAGAAAGATGCATATATAGAAACTTATTCGAGAAGAAACCAGAACAGAACTAGGGTTTAAAGAGATAGAAGAGAACCAGATCGACGAGAGCAGCAGCTATTTGAAACGTGGAACCATGGGTGATAGCTTCTGAGCGACGTACGATCCGATCCGTACCACCACCACGACTCTCTCTACCAATCAAAGGATCTTCCATTTTGTTTCTTGATCGAAATTGAAGCAAAGTCCAAGGACCTCGTAGTAGCTTTGTCTGAGTTATTATTTGACTCTTTAGGATTTAATTTAATGATAAGATCAGAAGAGTTGAGAAAGTAGATGGTGATGGCCCAGAAGTAGTTGAATTTTTTTAATGAATAAACTTACGAACTTTTACCGTTTAGATCAGTCGCAAATGATTGATAGATCTTGCAGACAAGACAAACACGTTGGGTCCTTGACGACTTCTTGACACGTGGCTTTAATTCATTTCAAGCTTTTCTCAATTTCTGTTTTTTTTTTCTCTTTCAGTTCACATTATTTTTTTTCCTACAACGGAGCCAAGAGGTAGAATGGTCAAAACAGACAGGGTGGTGTTGTGGTCAAAATAAATACGAACTTCGTCTGTTTCAAAATACATAAAGTTTTAGGTTGAGACACAATTATTAAGAAACTTATTTTTTTATTCAAAATGGACTACAAAATACAAAATATGATTGATTACACCGTTTTTTGATAAAGTTAAAAGATACATTGAAATATAAAAACATCATCTATTTTGAAACATCAAAAACTTCCAAAAACATTATTTATTTTGAAACAAAGGAAGTATTCATTTAATTTATTTATGCAGAAACAGCTAAGAATTCTGGATCGGATCGGATGATAAACAATAAAAATAAACAAAGAGTTGATATGGATAAGCATCTGAAAACTGTTCACCAAAGTGATGGATGCAAGGGGTTAGTTTCTCTTGTTTTCGGATTCAAATCACCATTAATACAAATTACTATTCTATAAATCTAAATTTTCAGGGACGGACTTCGTGCATATGTGAAAGATTTACATGAACGTAAGGTAGAGAACTTCCATAATAGTATAAAAAAAAACTGGCCTCCAATCTTTAAAAAAATATAAATAAACCTCCGCAATTGAGACATTAAGAATGAAGTAAAATGCTCTAAAGCTCTACAATGAGATGAGAGAAAGAGAACAAATCATACACAAAAGCTTACTTACTACACAACATGCTGTAACTTTTCACTTTTCAGACAAAACCCCACAGAAGAATGTTACATTTTCACACTCTAATACAAGAAAGTACTGACTATATATTCCCATTAACCGAACAACCAACTTCCAAATCTCATCACCGTATATAAACAACTTCAACTACCATTTACTTTACACAAGTTAAAAGCTTGCATTGGTGTTGGAACTCAGGATCCAAACAAACAGAACATACCAATGTTGTGTAGAGAGGAGCTTTACCTTATCTTAATGCTCTATTGGAACTATAAGTTAATTATTATATGGCAAAAATAATCGGCACATGGGATTATAGTCCATGAGATGGAATCTTCATTTTCTTCTGACTTAACAAATGGTTGCATCAAAGTTCAGTAAAATAAAAGTTCGCATGTACTTATCATTATAAAAGTCGAATACACTGGGGTAGGACTTGGTGAAGCACATGCGACCAAACATTAGTATATTTGTCGACGGATTTGAGGCAACATTAACGTTTAGGCCCTTTGTACACATCGCCAAAAGAAAAAAGAAGTATCAAGAAAACATTAACACTACTGTGTGC
Organism: Brassica rapa; assembly: GCF_000309985.2. NCBI lineage: Eukaryota > Viridiplantae > Streptophyta > Magnoliopsida > Brassicales > Brassicaceae > Brassica > Brassica rapa. Next base: position 14,254,316 of record NC_024797.2, read on the forward strand.
CGATGATTGATAATCTTATTTTTATAAATTTCCATTCAGTACAAGCCGGTTCGGTATACTAGCCAAAATAAATTGTAACACCACCACGCTCCACTTAAAAGTAAGGTGGTAGTTTACCACAAATTGACGAACTAGTTAACCAAATATGGGTAACATTACTAATGAAGGACACCATAATATTCTATTTATTAATTACTACTTAGTCAATTTAAATGGATCAAAACTTAATATTAGCGGGAAAAAACATTTAAAAGCTGCAAATTCTTCTTTCTGTTCATTATTTTCTTTCTTTATGAATAAAGCTATAATATATCAATTTCCATCTATTTTCTATTTTAAGATCTAAATAAGCTTGTTACCAAACAACAACTCAAGAGAGTCGTCATATGAACATGGGCTTATGTTTCCACAGCTTTCTGGGCTTACATTTTGTTAATCCATCTACAGCTCAAACTCATCTCAACGAATCAAAAAATTAAAGTATATTTTATTTGCCAACAATTTTTAATACATTTTAAAAGAAAAGAAAAAACAATTCCCTAATTTTATGTATATTTTCAACGTGTAATTAGCTGGAGAAAAAAAATATAAAGAAGCATTTATTTGTTAAAAAAATAAATATCAGTTTCAGTTTCTGCCACCACACTTTCTCTTCCACAGTTTCGTTATCTAGATATTATTTTAGGAGGATCTCTCTCTCTCTCTGCTTCTCTCCATCTCTCTCTTAGCCATGGCTGCTTTCACTTGTACCTCTCGTCCTCCCGTTTCCCTCCGTTCGGAGTCGAGAATCGCATCCTCTCCATCCGCTTCACTCTCTGCTCGGCGGATGTTCACCCTGTCGCCTGACTCAGCAGGATTGAGAATCCGTCTTTCCCAGTCTCCCTCCTCGTTGACCTCGAAGGTTCCTCGACCACGAAGAGGCATCGTCTGTGAGGCTCAGGAAACCACTACAGATAGTATGTCCTCTCTCTACTCTATGTCTCTTCTTGTTCAGTTTGGCTTTTACCTATGTGGTTCTTGATATCTTTTTGACCTGTGTTGGTTGATAATGCATTTTAGTAGTTTCTATGAACTGATTTGGTGTTGATGATTGATTGATAGATGTGTTTATTCTATAAATTCGAACCGGATTATATTTGCATTCACACTTGGCTCGTCATTCATATTTTAAAGGGTTTTTGTTTATTTGATGATGAATAGTAGTTTCAATAGTCAACGACACAACATGGGACTCTCTAGTTCTCAAGGCGGACGGGCCTGTATTGGTTGACTTTTGGGCACCATGGTGTGGGCCTTGCAAAATGATTGACCCGCTCGTGAACGAGCTAGCAAAAGAGTACACCGGGAAGGTCAAGTTCTACAAACTGAACACGGACGACTCTCCTTCAACCCCAAGCAAGTACAATGTTAGAAGCATCCCAACGATCATGATCTTTGTCAATGGGGAGAAGAAGGATGCAATCATAGGTGCAGTGCCTAGATCTACGCTCGCGTCTAGCATTGATAAATTCTTGCAATGAGATTTAGACTGGTGAGTCTGTGAGATCTGTTTCTCCTCCTCTTCTGTCTTGTGTTCTCATTCTCTCTTGTAATTTGTGCTTCTTTGTAGCTATCTGTTTCTTCTATTGTATCTTTTATTCATCACTGAACATGGATAAATAAGATGATGTCATGTTTTTTTATGTTATTTTTATTGCCGGTTAAAGACATTAATAGATCGATCTTGGACTAGACTAATTGAATCAAGAAAACTATAGTGAAGTCTCTTTTAGGTCTGAGAAAGAGAGAGGTCTTAAGATGGTTCGGTTCTGCAACATTTTTTTTTATGAAAACAAGCTAAGCGTTTGTCACATCTTCTAAAACTCTTCGTAATGAGGATTGTATGCGGTGAACGCTTGTTGTATGCAAAGGGAGTAAAGGTTATAATCTGAAACTGAAAAATATCTTTTAGAGTTATATTACGTTTCGAAATATTTATTTAATTCAGCATAGTTTATGTGTACCCAATTTATAGAAAAGGATGTCAATTAGGACAAAATGAATGAAAGCCAAAAGAATTGAACATTCTTGGACTGATCCACAGTTCCCGACAATGTTCGTGGACTGTTCTACTTCTTTGCATTATTGAGTTCACGCTCACTCTGTTCACAAGTTTCCGTTCAAGTGTGTGGCGGAGTTCTTTATCAAGCTCAGATCACGGATCTTCTCTCCTTCCATTCTGAATATATTCCGATGAGTCCATAGACTGAGAAGAACACCACTAGCATGTCTCAAGAACAATTGAGGAGATTTTATTCTTCATCTTGCTGCTACATGGAGTACTATTGAACTAGTGAGGAGCATTGTCTTTGAATATCCATGTCTTTTATTGGATATAAAGTCAAAGGATCAGCTTCCAATCCATGTAGCCTTTGTGAAAGCAATGCTTAAAAGTGATATTAGCCCTGGAGGGGGAAGTCGAACTGAGATTCACAGTCGGAAGGGAGAGAATATCTTTGCACACACAGCTTTGAAGACTTTTGGATTGATTCAAAGCAACAAGAAGGTTGGAACATTGTTCACATTGCTACTAAAAAGTGGAAAATTGAAATATTACAACACTTACGACATAATAAACAAACAAACTATCTTGTCAATGAGCAAGATTTGGATGGGAATAGGCCTCTACATAGAGCTGCTCCTTTCTTTACTAGACAAAAACCTGTTCATAAAGAACTGTAGTAGCTCAACTTCCCGGGATATTGCCGAGCTGAATCACTACATCTTTCGGGAGGTATGTCTAAGTTCTAGCCATAACATTACTTTAAAAAAAATATCTACACATCGATATTTACCCTTATGTTTGAGTACAAAAGTTGACACTGATAGTCTTAGTATACATACGGCCATGTTCAAATAGATATTAAACTCGTGAAGATCATGAAGCTAACAAGACCATAATGCCAATGGACAGTGGCAAAAACAAAGAGTACATCAATGCTCATAGTGTTGGCTGTTCTTGTAGCAACGGTAACATTTTTACAATATCAGATAGATATAAAAGCTGTGCACAAATGGCTATGACAACGAGAGCTTTTCAGTATGGCATAGGAAGGTTATCAGTCTTAGGGTTGCTGAATTCGAACAAGTTTTCGTGAACTCTACATTTTTGTTTTACGTTAAGTTTACTTTTACAGAGAAGTGGTAACTGAAAGTATGCATGAAAATGAAGTTCATGTGTGTTAAGATCACATTACTTTTCACAGGATCGTTGACCATGATAGAAAATGGGACATCCTTGACCATGAAGTATCAAGTAAACGCTATTAGAAATAGAACTAATAACCATATCAAACGTACATTTCAATTTCCCACACCAAGGTTTACTACCCTGATCTTAGAGGGTTGCCGTGCTCGAACAATTTATCATGTACGGTTCTGATATAGTGATGGTAAATGTTTGGTACTTTAATTTGGTATACATGAAGTTCTTGATCTAGTGATGGTGTCTTCCATCAGTTGTCACAAGTTTGTCTTACTGTTCACTTTCTTGAGTGTAAGGAAAGATAGTCAAAGGTCGTTCAAAAAAAGAAAGATAGTCAAAGAAATGTACATTTTTGTTTGTTGGGTTCTAATAGAACCGTTCTATCTTTGCTGGAGGACTATCTTTTCTAGATGAAATGCAAAGTTAATACACATGATTTGCATGTGAATAATTCAACCCATGGGTAGAAAATTTACTTTTTTTGTAGAACGTTTTATGGTGGAGAAATCTCTCCCATAACAAGCGAGTAACAACTTTATTATGCACATTTGTCAAAGTAACGGTTGACAAATTTAGCTATAAGTTCTGTTCTACATGAGAAATAAAAATGTTGATCACATAATGTTACCTTTTAATCAGTACATAGAGGGTCCCCAATACATAGAGGACGACAAACTCGAAGTACACTTTTAAAAGGAAGCAAATCCAATAGAAATAAAAGTACAAAACAGATTCTTTAATCCCGACCAATTAGCATATGCATGGTGTCCAAATAAGTTTAAGCTTCAAGGGTAATAAAAGAAATGTAGAAACGTAAGGAAATTAGTTTATAAAAGACTCATTGGGGGGGGGGGGGGGGGGCAATGGATCATTTCAGCATTTGGTCTTTGTTTTTATATATACAGTAATACACTAATATGAACTATTGCCTATTTCCCAATAATAAACCATTATTGTTACAAGATTCAACACTCCAAGTACACTATTTTACTCACTACCCTTTTTAACTTTAAAACAACATGATGTTTTATAGTCACTTTTATCTACCTCTGGATGAATAGCCAAGCTGTCTAACAGTGACACCTTTTAGTTTAAAAAATGAGTAACAGCGCATTCATTGGAAAACGTAAGCTATTCCACTAACGATCTTTTGCTTCTTTTTTTACTTTAGCTGGGTTTAGGTAAAAAATCACTAACAGAAATAATAAGAAAACATTCGAAAAAATAATTCCTTATTAATTACAAATTTACAATAGGTTAGTGGAGAAATGAAAATGACACAGAACCTACAAATTATAAAATACCAAAGGTGATTAAGATGAAAAGGTAAATGATAAGTTACCAAAATGTAAACAAAAATTTATCATGTTCAGTCACATATATTGTGAATTTTAAAAAATTAACAACTAATCACTTGATCGAAATTTCATTTTAGTGTTTAGATCTGTTGTTTCTCCCTTATATAGTGGAGTCAAACTAGTCAAACGAGTTTCGTTGGAAGCACATAAACAAACATTTTTCTTCTTTCCCCTAAAACAAAGTTTCTATTACAAATGAATATTTAATTATAACAAAAAGAAAAGAAAAGAAATAGTATTATCTTTAAACTCTCTCTCTATCCCGCTCTCTTCCACAGACAGTCCCTTTGCACAGAAGCGAATTGACTATACGTTTACTCTCTCGATCTGTCTTAAGCTTCCCTTTTCTTCCTCTTCCAAAAGGTCATCTTTAAAAGTTTTTTTTTCCTTTGAAGAATTTTCTGGAGCGTGGTAAGTTCTCTGCGTACTCTGTCTCCATCTTCTTTGTTTTAGTTTTTCTTTCTGAAATGTGATGTTATTATGCATCTGCAATGTTTAATGTTAGGATTGTAAATACAGTCTCCCAATGCGGTTTTCTTGAAAAATAATCTATAGGTTTTGAAGCTTTTGCGTTATGGGTCACTCGGATATAGTTCTTGATAAATATTTGCATTGTTTGTAAGTTGTCTTCTCTTTTACGAATGGATCCGTACGATTTCCTTTGAATATTTTAGTTTTGGAGATCTTGCAGCTCTAAATCATAGATCTGTTTGTTTCTTGGATGAAATAGTTTTTTTCTTAAAAAGAAAATCAAATTAACTTAAGGTTCAAAAGAAAAAAATTAAGTTGCAAATTTGACCTTTGAATCTGCCTGAATTTGAAAAAGTTTGAACTTTGGAACCTAAATGTAACCTCTTTGGTTTGAAGATCCAATTTCCCTGGAGCAATACTTGCAAAGAAGAAAAGGTCTATGTAAAATAAATTATCAAAGTGTCTCATAATTAGATAAAACCTTATTTCAAAGAATAATCATATTAACTTTTTTTTTGGGACTCCAGTTTCTCTGAAATGAATTTTTATAAACTAATAAATATTTCCACTGTTTTTAATTAATTAATGTTTTATAATTTTTTTTTGTTTCAGTTAGATATTACTTTAATTTATAATTTTAAATTTATTAATCTTTGTTTATAACAATTTGTATTTTTCAAAAAAAATAATTATTGATTGAATTATTTGACTAGGTAATTAATATGTTTAATGTTTAGAAAAAGTCAAAAATTATATGTACTCTTAATTTGTAAATTAAAAAAACTTATGGAATATTGTTTTTACCATAAAAAGAAACTATACATTTGTTTTTGCTCCAAAAAAAAACTATACATTTGTTAGACCATTCATTCTCCCTTATTTCATGGAATCATCAAATGAATCAACGAGTTTAGTTGGAAGTACATAAATAGAAACACTGTCTTTCTAAAAACAAAGACTGTCCATGTTTAAGCTGTATATAAATCTCTTTTCGTCTGCATAAATACTACTGTATTTTGTATGTGCTTTCGCTGGACATTGATCTCTAAGTTCTGTCTTAAATTGTAAGCTTTTTTGTTAGATCATTCTTTCTCCCTTATTTCATGGAATCATCAAATTAGTCAACGAGTTTAATTGGAAGCACATAAGTGAAAACATTGGTTCTTTCTATAAACAAACCATGTCTATGTTTAAATCTCTATATAGACACCTCTGTATTTAAGCTGAATATAAATTTCTTTTCATCTGCATAGATACTAGTTTGTATGCTTTGGCTAGACATTGATCTCTATGTTCTGTCTTAAACTTTAAGCTTTTTTTTACCATTGATATTGACTTTAAATTCCACAGATCCAGTGATGATGATGTGGTACTGAGAAGGGGTTGGAAACCGAATCATTTCAAAGGGTTTCAATCATGAAGAAAGAGAATGATGTTTCTGGCAGCACCATACCACTCCATGCTCGCCCTCTCACTCGTGCTTACTCTAAGATGATAACATCTTCAGAAGTGGATGCTACAACACAGAGTCTAGGACATGTAGCGAGAGCAAATACAAAGAGAGCAGCCTTGGATGAGAAGAAAGCCAGTGCACCTAAGAAGCGAGCTGTTCTTAAAGATATCACAAACGAGATCTCACCTAAGGTTCATGTTGTTAAATACACACAATACTTCTTGCTTCTATACTCCTAGTTTATATCAAATAATATGTTTCTGGCTACTGTCCATATAGTTGGAGACCGTCAAGCAGATAGAGAAGGTGGGCGCTGTATCCACTGTGGCAAAAATTCTGAAAGTCATTGACATTGATTCAGATGAGAAAGATCCTCTACTGTGTAGCCTTTATGCACCTGAAATCTACCACAATCTGCGAGTTGCCGAGGTAATAAAAAATCTTAGAATGTTGCATTAGAGGCATCTGATTCCTAACAACTTGTCTACACCTAGCAGCTTCAACGCAGACCATTTCCTGATTATATGGAGAGGATACAAAGAGATCTGACTTGGACAATGAGAGGAATATTAGTTGATTGGCTTGTAGAGGTTAGTCTTTTAGATCCCTTTTTTTTTTTAAGTTGTTGCTAAGTTTTGTTACAACAAAAATTTAGGTCTCAGAGGAATACAAACTTGTACCGGACACACTCTACCTCACAATGTATCTCATAGATTGGTTTCTCCATGGAAACTACATTGAAAGACAGAGGCTTCAATTGCTGGGTGTCACTTGTATGTTCATTGCTTCGTAAGTTTATAATCTCTTCCCTCCTTTAAAATCAAACAATGCTGGTCAGGAAGGTAACATCTGAAAAAAGAGTTTGGTGTTGTTTCTTGAAATATTTTAAAGAAAATACGAGGAGATCTTTGCGCCACGCATTGAGGAGTTCTGCTTCATCACTGATAACACTTACACAAAGGATCAGGTCCTGGAGATGGAGAGCCAAGTACTTAAGCATTTTGGCTTTCAGATTTACACACCCACTTCAAAAACATTCCTCAGGTAAATGTGAAAACACTTCAGATGTTCTAGTCTTTTTGGTGATTCTAAGTTTCCGTTTTTTATGCAGGAGGTTTCTCCGAGCAGCTCATGCTTCTGATCTGCAGAAACCGAGTGTCGAAATGGAGTTTCTGGCGAACTATCTCATCGAACTGACGTTAATAGACTATGAGTTCTTGAAGTTTCTTCCTTCGGTCATCGCTGCTTCAGCTGTTTTTCTTGCTAAGTGGACACTGAACCAATCAAGCCACCCTTGGGTCCGTTCTCTCTTTGTTTTTGTTAAGACAAATCTTGAATATTGAATCTTGAACCTCATATTGTTTTTATTCTTCCATTTTTTTGGGTCCAGAATCCAACTCTTGAACATTACACAACGTTCAAAGCCTCAGACCTCAAAGCATCTGTTCACGCCTTGCAAGATCTGCAGCTTAATACCAAAGGGTGCACCTTAACCTCTATACGTTTGAAGTATAAGCAAGAGAAGGTAAAAAAAAAATTCACGTTAAAAATAAAATCACGTTAAAAAAAGTCACGTTAGTACTTCAGTAGATTTTTGTTACTTTACATATTTTTGTTACTACAGTTGAAATCCGTGGCGGTTTTGTCTTCTCCGGAGTTACCTGACAGGCTATTCTGAATAGAGATTAAACCGAGCGGTTCATCTCCTAACCGAAGCATATGCAACTTAGAAACTGATGGTCTGGATCGTCCCTCTCTCATTTATCTGTTACTGTTAAATAAAACGTCAACCTTTCCACGGTCTGGATTTTTATTTAATACCCAGTAACCGGATTAGTTAGTGTTCGTTTATTCCGGTTTAGTGTAGACTTGTTTGGTTCTTCCAAACCGAGATTATTTTAATTCAAACGGATGTACATTTTTTCTCGTTCTATCAGGCCGTTTCTGGTTACGGAACATTATTTTGTTCTGCCTTTGTTATCACCTTGCAAAAGATCTCTTGCCGTGTGCCTTACACGGGTCAAATTCTGTGTTTAAAAAAATTGATTTTTTTTCTTCATATATTACTCGATATCTAAATTTTTGTTCAACGTTAGATGTACTGTAACTATAAGGTGTATGATATTATATATAGGTAGTTTTTAAATACAATTAAACTAAACTAAGTAATAAATAAAATATATGCGTAAAAGAATGCTTCTAATTGATCAATATTGATATAAAAACTGAATACATGGTAAGTCTTGAAAATGTATTTTCAGAAAATATCATCTAGTGCCCCACTTTTCTTTTTTGTCCCTGCATATGTAGCCTATGTTTTGTATTGTCTCCTTCTCTGTTCTACATTGCATCACATCATGCCAAACTCAAAACCCAACTTCCTTAATTCCTACCGCAACTGAAAGTCTGAAACTGTCTTCGTTTACTTCATTAATCAAACTACCTCTCTTGCTAATATGTCTGTATCTTGAGTTTTCGTTTTGATTAACAAGATTGATTTATCTTGTGTATGTGGCTAAAAGCCTAAAACACAGAGAAAAAGAAGGGACAATTTAAGACTACACTGAAGAACTTCTCAGCTTGGTTAACCAAGATGTTCGATTGCCAGTGGGTGATTTGTCATGTTATACAGCTCATGATGGAACTCCGAGATCGATATTGTCCAAGAATGTTTTTTCAGGGTGGGTGAAGAATATGACAACATATGTTTCTTGGATCGAGCGCCAGGTACTAGTTTTATCACGTTTAATAACAATGAACCTTTAGAAAGACAAAATTTTGTTTAATTTTTTTGGTCTGGATTGTAGCTGATTATCCCGGATATCTTGAGAAACGTGAAGTAGAATGAGATAATAGGTACACTCAGAGATCAAAAGGACCATTGTAAGTGTGACTACAAAACGATTCTTGCTTTTAATAAATATTTGTAAGATATTTGGTGATGAATCTTTTGTTATTGAAATTTTCTTAGTGGTCTGTTGGGCAATCGTAGCCACTGAGCTTATACAGGCTGTGAGACGTTGACATAGACGTGACACATACCCCACCACACCGTACTGTCTATTGTTTTAACTCAAGAACTAGATCTTGATCAGTGAAACAATTTCATGTATAGATCATTAGTGATATAAATTTTTAAGGTTAATCATATATTTAAATATTTATATAACAATTTCAAATAAAATAATTTTATAGTTTACAAGTTATAATTAATCAATTGCTTAAAACCGTCACATGTATTTATCGCTTCTTAATATATCTTTATCTTATTGTATTTGCATTTAGTTATTAAAAAATTAAAATATGCATATAACAACATATCTGGAAATTATTTTGTATTAAATTTATGCTAAATTATTACATGCCGCCCTTCAAAACTGGATTTCCTTTTAACAATATTTTTTACGTTTATTCATTTTAGCTAATATATTGTTGTATATAAAAAAGCCTAAGGTGTGTCAATTTTTTATACATGTATTATATAGTTTTAGAATATTATCATATTTGTTTTTAACATTAATATTTTATATTTATGAAAATAAATTCATAAATTTACCAATTTACTATAATTTATCATATTTGATTCAATATAATAATTTATTTTAACATGATTTATTATTATTATTAAATATATAAAATTAAATATAACTTCTATTTTATTGATAAACATATCTGAATATATATTAATGTATAATAACAGTTCATGCTAATTACGAAATTAGTAGAAATATTTACATAAAAGTTTTAAAAATTAAGATATTGTTACAATATATTTAAACATATTTGTTAGAATTTTTAATATATATATATATATAAATTTAAAATTTATCAATATTAAATTAGTTAGAAAGAATTTTATATTATTAGCTTTAGTGAAATACTTGTTAATTTTTATACATGTATTATATAGTTTCCTAATCTTAACTCGTGTTACAAACATATTATATGTTGAACAAAAATACTTTATACTTATGAAAATAAAATATATAAATTTATCAATTTAATATGATTTTATCATATCTAGTTCAGTATATTATTTTTGTTTTAATATGATTATTAATGATTATATAATAGATAAAAATATGATATAGTTTTATTTTTCAATTTATAAAAAATAATTTAATATATTAATTTATAATAATATTATAAAACTAATTACGAAATTTGTGAAAATATTTACATATAACTTTTGAAAATTAAGATCTTGTTAAAATCTTTTAAACAGATTTGTTAAATTTTATAAAATATATATATATTTGTATTTAAAATGAAAAAATATCAAAATATATTATGAGTAAAGTATTCAAGGAGATAGTAATACTACTTTACACATAGTAATACTTTGGCCATTTGGACGTTTATCTAGTTAAACCATGACAAAAGAGAAATTTTTGTAGTAAAACCAATGATTTTACACTATGATTATTGGTAAAGAAAACATTTGCAGCAAAAATTAGCCAGAAATACGTATTTTGTTATATTCTCCTTACTATAGTCTAACCATTCACATACTAACAATGAAAGTTAAGGAAGTTTTTATAGAAACTGATAAGTTTTCTTGAACTATTGAAAATAATCATCAAAAAGTAGTTTTAAATATTCATATTTACTATATACGTAGTCTATTAACATAAACTAGACCTGGCGCGCGAGTATGAATTTTTGGTTTTTTTGTTATTTATTTAAATAAATGATGTATTTGTAATATTTGATGTATTATATTCACCAACTAAATATTTTTTGGCATTTTAAACCATCTATTTATGACGTATATTCGATATCATATAAAAATTAAACAAATACACGTAATTAGAGAATTGTAGACGATATATAAAAACAATGGTTATTAATGTAAAATATGAAGAAATATTATATTATGACTTAGTATGGCATAAGAGATTATAAATTAGTTGTACATGTTTAAAGAAAATACAATGATTTTTAAACTTCTATGAAAAATTTAACATATAAAAAGGGAGATCTATTAGTCATCAAATTGTAAATAATTTCATAATTTTATTAATAATAAATTATTTATAGTTTTTGTTTTTCGTCAAGATAATTATTAAATGTCCATAACATTAATATGTTAAAAGGTCATATTATTAAAGCCCATGTTGTAACCATTTTTTCCGGGAAGTGTAACAAAAATAAATTACCTTTAACTCTTCGTTTTTTTTTAAAGTTTTGTGTCGGCAAAAGATTTAAAAAAATCTCTCTATCTTTTTCAATGTTAAATTTGAAGCTTATTATTCGAAAATCATACGCAAATATAAGAAATTGGTTTGAATCTCTATATCTTTATATTCTTATAAATTTTAAATTTATTGCTTCCTCTTCTACAAGAAAATTAATTACCGAAGTAATAAATCAATTGGTTGGAATCCAATCTATTCTTATAATTAGTGTAATTATGGTTACAGTTTCTATATTTAATAGGTACATTAAAGATACAACATTGAAGATATTATGTTTTGATTAATATAAGATATTAGATTTTTAGTTTGTATTTATTGATTTGTTTATTATAAAACTTAGAAAATCAACAGGATGATTGGTTAGTTGATACATCCTATAAAGAAAACGAAAACTATAGGTGGTTTGAATATTGTACATCGATCGATGCATGATGTAAGTAGACTATATAAAACTTGAGCATGATCATTTCAAAGTAAAGTATAGGTAGGTTATATGTATTTGTTATATTGTAGTTAATATATTTTAAGTATTACATATGTCAAGTGATTCACATTTTCGTAAAAAATAAAATTCAAGTTCATTATTGGGCGTACTCGTCCGTAATAAGCTACATTAAATATATGATGTATTTTTAGGTTCATTTAATGATATTAAGTTTAAATTTGATTAAGGAAAACTCATTAATTTAACTGAAAAATACAAGCATTAAAATAGGTAGGTTCATTTAATGATATTAAGTTTAAATTTGATTAAAGAAAACTCATTAATTTAACTGGAAAAGACAAACATTAAAATAGAGAGTTTAATTTAATTCATAGTAACATGAAAGTGTAAATAAATTAGAAAACTTAAAGTATTTTTTATTGGGTACTTCTATTTTAATAATATATATATATGGGTTCTATATACTAAACGTACATACTACTTGCAATATATATGGTAGTCCGAATAACACATAATAAAACCAGTAATCTTATTAGTCCGACTTACACATAATAAAACTAATAATCCTAATAGTCTGAATTACACATAATCCACTTTGTCTATATCATTGTTGAACTCCACATGTGGAACACTTCTACACTGCTCATGATTAACTTGCAGTAGATAACCAAAAATGTCTTCATCATTCTAGATATATGATGGCTTATTCGAATACAATACCATTGGAAAGTAACTAAGCTTTGCTTTCATCTTAGATTCATCTACCATTAACTTTCTGCAAATACGCTCAACCAAAGCAGAGTATGTGACCTCCTCCACTGATTTCTTCAACACAATCATGTGAATTTTATCTTCTCCTTCACCATCTCTTGATATCCATTTTATTTCAGCCTCATCCTTCGTATAATATCCCCCGTAATCAAAACAAATGATTGTGCAAGGCGGATTTTGCATTTTTCCTGAAATAAAATAAAATATCATTAGAATTATCATTATTAAGATGCTCAGAATTAATTTTCACCCGTACAATCTTCTTCCCACCCGTACAATCTTCTCTTACTAATACTAATTTAATTCAGTACTATACATAGTAATACTATATTTCTAGTAAGAATATAAATATAGTAATCCTAGGACGATATTGTTAGGATTTTACATTACTCATGATGCATAATTCATCTTAAATGAAATTAAACACATAATATCATCAAAACACACATAAAATATATCCAAAATCGATAAACACAGTTTTCAAAATCTTTTATAATCTCTCATAATTTTCATTGGATCTTCTTTTTTTTTACACTAGCCGAGATATACACTTGTTTTAATAACATTTCAGCAAAAAAAAATCATCAAAAACAAACGTAAAAATACCTGGAAGCCCTAAACACAGTTTTTTGAAATCGTTTTAAATCTCTCAAATTTTCATCAAATCGTATATTTTAAACACTGCCCATGATATACACGACATTTTAATGTTATTTTACAAAAAAAAAATCATCTCAAACGAACAAAAATTACATGTTTTAGAAGCTTCAAAATCCCCAATGGAGGTTGAATAAAAAGAGAGAGTACGAGGAAGAAGAAGGACATGTGGGCCAACTGAGCTTTCATTGGTTGAAGTATTATTGTGGACCATGTAGGTAGTTGAATTTTGGTTGGTTTATTTAATTGAATAAATTAATGGAGAAGGACTATTTTGGGAAGTGCAAGGATAAAATGGTAGGGAGAATAGAGATGGGGCAGTAATAAAAAATAATCCCCCATGGTTTAGGTTATTACCTAGTTTGTATTATATGTCGAACCAACTTAACTTGGTAATAAAAATATTTTAATATTATATTGTGTTTATTAATTGATCCAATATTAATTTATAGAATTTCTACTATACACTGAAAAAATATTTTCATATATTTATAAGTGTTGTGGTTTATCTTATTTATCTATTTAATATTGGACAATTTTCGTAAATAGACAATTTTCAAGTTTTGGTCACAAAAATAAACCATAAGGGGAAAATGACCAAAATGTTTTATTTAATAGGTAAAAAGACACTAATACCCTTGATATATAAAAAAATAAAAAATAAAAAAAAGACAATTTTTTATAGTTTTAGATTATATGTTTTCAAATTTGAACTTTTTTCTATTTTTTTTTGAATTTTTTCGAATTTTTTTTTATATTTTTTTTCAAATTTTCTTTTTGTAATTCGTAAATACTTTTTGAAACTGTTTTATAAAATTTTAAACCTCAAACTCAAATCTCCATCCCTTAACTCTAAACCCCTAAGGTTTGGATTATTTAAGTGTATATTTACCTATTTAATGAAGCATTTTGTCATTTTGAATCTTATAGTCTATATTTGTGATTAAAATTTTTTAGTGCTATCGTAGGGTATTTAAATTTTAAAATTATGAATATTCAAACCAATAATTTGGATATCTATCCTCTATTCCATCGACTGATACTATTCACATATCCACTGTCTTATATAAACTCAGGACAAATCTCTCTCTCTCTCTCTCGAAATGGACAGTACTAGTTGCGAAGCCAGGCCACAGAAAATAAATGCTCACAGAGTAACTGCATTACCCATTCATATACCCAGAAGGCTTATTGACCACAACGCTACAACGTTCTTATTGATTTTGAGTCTCTCAAGGCTTTAGCAACAACTCCTCTTGTACCTCTGATCTTACTTAGTATACTTGGTAAGTTTTTCTCCTCCCTGTTCTTTCTATCGTTGTCATATATTTTCTTAGAGAACTAAAAATTGTCTGTGTGTGATGGTTTAGGTTAAAGATGAACAGTTCTGAAGCATGTCTAGGTAGAACTGAGGCACAGCGGTCAACAGATACGTATGAGAAGCACTGGATACAAAGATACAATCCCATAAGTCTGATAATGCGCGGATTGTGCTACATATTCGGTTTGCTAGGATGTTGTGAAGCTGGAGGAGACACTGAACCTCTTCAAGATTTCCTTACCGACAACAACATATTTTCAGATATTTTCAACCTTCCAGATGAATATGAGCAGATGACTCCGGAGATCTTTACTGCAGTAAGTGCAGGGAAGAAAGAGTGTCTGGCGACTACCAGCAGTTGGCAAATAGCACGTCTCAAGGATGATCAAGGAGATTCTGTTCTTCACCTTGCTACGAGTTGGGGTAATGTTGAACTAGTGAAGAGCTTTGTCTCTAAATGCCCATCTCTTCTACTAAAGCCAAACTCAAAGGACCAGCTTCCACTTCATGTCGCTGCTCATGCTGGACAATTAAGTGTAGTTGAGGCTCTTGTTGCAACAGTAACATTTGTCTCAGCTACACTGTCTGATGAACAAGACAAGAAGAGACTAAAATTATATGTTGTCAAGGATAAAGATGGAAATACACCTCTGCACTTAGCCTTAAAAGGTGGCCATGTTAGTACAGCTGTTTGTCTGGTGAAAGCAAACCAAGGGGCTTCATTTCTTGCCGATAACGATGGAATATCTCCCTTGTATATGGCTGTAAGAGTTGGGAATGTATTACTTGTGAAAGAAATGTTGAAGGATACACCCGACAACAGCCAAGATTTGGGGTTGGAAGGGAACAATTTTCTTGCCCATGCAGCTTTGAAAGCGAGGAATACAGGTTTTCTTTTGCTTTTAAAAACACAATTCTATACTCAACCTTGTTCTGAGATGGATATTTGTAGGTATGCTAATAGTTCATATATATGTAGATATCCTTGATTGCGTTCATCAAAAATGTCCGAGGCTTCTGGACGTGCTTGATGAAGAAGGAATGTCCTGTCTTTCAGTTGGAGCATCCATAGGGTTTAATAGAGGAGTACGCAACCTGTTAAACCGGTCAGAAAATAAAGTTTATGTCTCCAATAATGATGGATCCTTTCCGATCCACATTGCTATGAAGAGACGCCATATCTACCTTGTGTCTGAGATTCTCAAATATTGTCCAGAATCAAAATATCTGCTTAACAGAAAAGGTCAGAACATTCTTCATATTGCGGCAAGTAGTGGGAAAATGGATTTATACTTTTTTAGCTATCTTTTGGGAGCTGCTGCTCGTTCTATATTTCTCCGGGATGGTAGGTTTAGTCGGCTGATGGAGAAGCAAGACGTGGATGGGAACACACCTCTGCACCTTGCTACGATGAACTGGCGCCCTCGTACTATTTTTTGTCTCCTATGTCATTACAACCGAAAATGCATGGCCACACGGAACAATAGTGGTTTAACAGCTCTGGATATTGCAGAAGGAAGTATGCATCCAAACTACATATTCCGAGAGGTATATATCTTCGATGTCCCACCACAATCCCACATTCAATATTAATTTTTAAATCTTATTGGTCTTGTTTTGGATTACAGAGGGTGTCATTGTTGGTGTTATTATACTTTTACGTAACATCAAGAGGTTTTTTCACACGGAAAATGTTCACGGAAAAGATAACAAAACCATCGTATCCACTAGATGCTGACAAAAACAAAGACTACGTCAACACTCTTTTAGTGGTGTCAGCTCTTGTAGCAACCGTGACGTTTGCAGCTGGTTTTACGATACCAGGTGGCTTTAACAGCTCTGGTCCAAACTCGGGCAGGGCAACTCTAGCCGGTGACCCCAAACTCATCTTTTTTATAGTCTTTGACATCCTAGCAATGCAAAGCTCTATAGTAACGATATCTACGCTTATCTGGGCGCAGTTGGCGGATCCGTCACTCGTTCACAGATCTTTAAATACTGTGACCTTGCCTTTACTGTATTTCTCTCTACTCTGCATGTCGGTTGCATTCTACTGTGGCGTTTGGGTTGCATTTGCGCATGTTATAGAGTTTGTGGCCGTCCTCGAAATCACATTTTGGAACTTCCTCTTTCTAATGCTATTTCTCCTTGGCCCTCACGTTATCATACAAATACCTGGCATTCCAGCTTTATTTGGTCCCTATTTCCTGCTATTTGTATTGTTTGTGGATGACGACCACCATGAACAGGCTTCTGCTACATAAATTTCAGGCAAAGACCCCATCCAAAGGAGATTATAAAGTTCCTGGAATAGAGCTTTTTCTCATTAGAGTGGAGTTGTTTGATTCAGTACTTGTTACAATTTGACATTTCTTTATTTCTGTTTCTTTCCATGATGTGGTTTGATTTCCTTGTATGTCCTATGATGTTTTTTGAAAGAGTACTTAATTGTCTCTTGTTAAATGCATCAGTCTGTTTCCTGACTTTGCTGTATATGTTAAGTCCCATGAACCTTGATGTAGCCAAAAAAATTCCATTTCTTCTAATTATTAATAAAATTAGCTGCAAAAATAAAGTTCAGGATTTTTGAATGACATGAAGCTTGAATTGAGGAATTAAAATCGTTAATCGAATTACAGGGAGGTCTCCGGAAGAGAGGTATTTTTGTGATGAACATTAAACGAGCGGTACAAGTGATTAGCTTAAAACAAAATTTGATGTCAAGCTCACATATCTCGGCCTTACGTGCACTACATCGTTCCTCTAATCTCGGGGAAGAATCTTCTTTTTCATGATAGTCTTTGTTTTTGTTTTGATTTGCTTAGCTTTGCTTTTCTTGTGTCTTGTACTGTGTAAGGAAAGTGTGAATCTTAGGGGTGTCTTCGGACAAAACTCTGGACAGTTATCAAAGATCAAACATGTATTTGAATCTGTACAGATTCGTCAAATAACTCTTTTGTTGCTGAAAATTCAGAATTATATATGTAGATCTATCAACATGATCAAGAGTCATAATAGGTAACTATGTAATAACACGTGTCTTGCGCGGAATGTGATTATTAGTTTCTTTATTTTTTAATAAAGAGACATTAATCTGTTTAATTTGGATATCGGTTCGGTTTTAGGTTGTTTTTTGGTTTTTAATCTCCTAAAATATAACTATCATTTTAAATCAAAATTTATTTGGTTTGTTCGGTTAAATTGTTTGATGTTTTTGGTTGTTTTTTTCCTGTGATAATCAAAAATTACTATTTATTTATTTGTTTTCATGTTATAAATCTTAAATAGTCGTGATGTCGAACCAATGGTTTCATATTATAGCTAGTTTCTAAACCGATAATAGTTTAAAAAAGAAAAGAAAATTATTAAGACAAATTATTTTACTATAATTTGGTTGATAGGAAAAGAAACATTAAGAAAACGAATATTTAACTTCCAAAAAAAAGTTAGATATTTCAGTTGTGGTAAAATACTTAGTTATAAGGTGTTTACGTCAATGTGCACATGTATGTGTATGTAAAAGTATATAAAGAAAGTTGATAAATATATAAAGTTACTTTTAATTAATATTAAATGATATTTTTTCAAAATAATACATGAAAAATAAAATTCTTAAAATGAAATTATTTTAAAACAAAAATATCGTAAAATTTATATATAACTTATATATAATTCTTTAAATATATGTATATATATATATACATGCATATAACGGATCAAATTGGATATCCGTTCCTATAAATATTGATATTTGTGATTTGCTTTTTTTTTTACGGATATTGCATTTTAGTATTTGATTTGCTTCGTAGAGTAACGGATATCAGGATTTTCGGTTCGAATCAAAACAGATAACAAATCGAATCAAAATTTAAGAATAATTTGTCCAGCTCTATTCGTAAACAGTAAAAAATAACCTAAAGAAAAACCATGCATGTGAGTTCGCGATCAAGCTAACGTACCGCACATTATTTTTCAATCCCCCTAACAACAATTATATACGACTGCCGTATAAGTAATTACCTTGAAATTAGGCTTTAACAAGAACGGAGGTCCATAACAGCCGAGTTTTAAGCACATTATCCTACCGACTTTGAATTTAAACCGACTATTTCATCCCTTTATAAATTGTTATCTGTATTATTTTCTTGACAGTGAGAATATCGACGTAGACTGACGATGGTGTTTCTCTCGATCCCCAATGGAGCGACTCTATCGATCGACGTAAACCCTAACACAACCACCATCTCAGCCTTCGAACAAATCGTTCACCAACGTACCAACGTTCCTCAGCCTCTCCTTCGCTACTCGCTCCGTGCTCAAAACCCTAGCCGTGTGTTCCACGACTCCCTCCTATTATCAGATCTTGGTGTTTGTCGTTTCTCTACTGTGATTATCCACGTCCCTCTTTTGGGTGGGGACGAGGAAGCGCTTCCGCCGCGGTTCCCCGAGGAACCGGTTAATATTTGGATCACCGTTGCTAGGCTCGAGGAAGCTGATGGGCACACGGCCATGGTGTGGAACACTATTGAGATGTGTGTAGAGACTCTTCAGAGAGGTGGTGTTGTTATTGACAGAGAATATTGGATCAATGCGGCTAGGGCTTGTGAGAGAGGTAGGTATGTCGTAACGTGCAAGGCAATCATCAAGAACTTTATAGGTATTGGAGTTGATGGGGAGGATAGGAAGAGAACTTGGCTTGCTGATGCGGAGATGAGCAAGAATAGAGGTTTCATTGAGACGGCAAGAGCTATATATGAACACTCTCTTACTGTCTTCTTGTACAAGAAAAGTGTATGGCTTAAAGCTGCTCTTCTTGAGAAGAGCCATGGGAGTAAAGAGTCTCTTGATGCCTTGTTGAGCAAGGCAGTGACATATGTCCCTCATGCTGAGGTTTTGTGGCTCATGTGTGCTAAAGAAAAGTTGCTTGCCGGAGACGTAACATCCGCCCGCTCTATTCTACAAGAGGCTTGTGGTGTGATTCCTAGATCTGAGGAAATCTGGCTTGCTGCTTTCAAGCTGGAGTATGAGAACAAGGAGATGGAGCGGGCGAGGATGCTTCTTGCAAAAGCAAGGGAAAGAGTAGAGAGTGAGAGGGTGTGGATGAAGTCAGCCATTGTTGAGAGAGAGCTTGGCAACGTAGAGGAGGAGAGGGTATTGCTTGGTGAAGGGTTGAAGCAGTTCCCAACGTTCTCCAAGCTTTGGTTGATGCTTGTGCAGCTAGAGGAACGGTTTAATAATCTGGAGCATGCCAGGAAAGCTTATGAATCTGGTTTGAAGCACTGTCCTAACTGCATACCACTGTGGCTCTCATACGCTAATCTTGAAGAGAGAGTGAATGAGCTGAACAAAGCTCGTGAGATTCTCATCACGGCAAGGAAGAAGAATCCTCATGTGGCTGACCTATGGTTAGCTGCTGTTCGAGTTGAACTGACGCATGACAACAGAGGAGAGGCAGAGAACTTGATGTCAAAGGCTCTTCAAGAATGTCCCAAAAGTGGTATCCTCTTGGCTGAGGACATTGGGATGGCGACACGTCCTCACCGTAAAACAAAGAGTATGGATGCTATGAAGAAGTGTTTTCGTGACCCGCATGTCACTGCAGCTGTCGCCAAGCTCTTCTGGCAAGACAAGAAGGTGGAGAAAGCTAGAGCGTGGTTAAAACGGGCTGTGACCTTGAACCAAGACATTGGCGATCACTGGGCCTTGTATTACAAATTTGAACTTCAACATGGAACTGAAGTGAGGCAGAAGCAGATCCTTGCCAAATGTGTAGCTTGTGAGCCGAAGCGTGGTGAGAAGTGGCAAGCTATCTCTAAAGCCGTGGAGAATGCACACCAGCCTATTGAGGCCATCTTGAATAAAGTCTTGATTGCATTGAGCAAGGAAGAGAAAGCTACTTGAGAGTAACAACTAACAAGTTCTTTTTTTTGCAAGATTTTTTAGCTCTTATTTTCTCTTTGCAGGCTCAACTTTTAGCAGTTCATGTTTTTCTTCAGTAGCAAGAACCCTTCAGTAGTCTTCTTTGTGAGTTTCTGTCTGTTTTTATTCAGCTATTAAACTATTATTGTTCGTGTATTGTTGATTATTTGTTGTTTCTTTCATGCCTTAGCCTTCCTTCTGAAGGAGCTTTGTCTTCCTGGTGTCTAATATTGGCGTGTATGTACAACAGTAAATGTCATGGAATCCACTCCAAAGTTTCTTTAGACAGTGTAAGCAACTAATAACCCCTCACAGAGTTTCTGGACTTGTTTGTTAACGCTATTGATAACACTGATTGGTATATAGTAAATCTCAGGTAAATATATTAAACCTCTTGCATGTTTAAATCAACCAACCAGTTTCTTGCTAACCTCCAACAATTTCTTTGGCTTATGTACACACTTGTTTTTTCGGAGAGATGGTTCTCACAAAAATGAAGACGAGCTCTTATACCGGCTGCAGTAGAGCCTAACTTTAAGAGTCGCTCATAACCATGACTGGTCTTGAGATTTTGGAGGCAATAGACAATTTTATGAAAAAGTTTAATTAAATAATTTTAAACAATTTTGAGACTTATTTGTATGTAATTTTTTATTTTTAATCTATGACCATGACGTCTCTGAAACTGCAGATCAACTTTGTTTGTCTTCTTTGAAATCGTAGCCATCTATTTATGAATAAGGTACATGTCCAATTGGGCGAGGTCTCTGAGGTCACCATGGCATTGGTCTTCCTAAGAGTTGTAGTAATGCATGAACATGTTCACAGTCGATCGTTGTGAGATTAAGATGATTAAACGCATTCAAAATTACCTTTAGGACATTATCTCTGCCAAAATCAGGATCAAATCCATCAGAAGACAGCTGACTTTGTGGCGGTTGAGGACTTGCAGATTTATAGAGCCACAGGGACCGGACTCTACTAATAATTAGGGGCAAGTCAAAGAAAATCCGCTTGGCCACTTGGTACGAAAACTGGACCAAACTAGGCTGTATTGAGCCCATCACAAGTCTCAACGTATCTAAACCAAACCTGAAAATGAACTTTACTGAAACATGTTGCACACCCATTGCCGGATTTAAGCTTTTAGGGGTCATTGATGTTTAGTAAGAATTTTTATAAAACATATTTTCTTAAAAAAATTAGGAGCTTATAATTATGTAAATTACTTCTTATCAATTTAGGAATCAAGCCTAATATTTCATTAACCTGCCCCATAATCAGTCATGGATATACATTTTAAAAATTCCTATTTTATTCTTAAAATTAACAGAATGTCTTAACCTCTGTCAATGATTTTGAGTTATCAATACACTCACTGATCCAGTTGATACATATTAAAAGAACTGGGACGGGCCAAATGTACTGAATCAGATTTTAGATACATAGATAATGTCTTTTATAGATTAATAAATTGCTTCTAGTCTTCTAGATAAGAGTTTCAGGCATGACTGAGAATTCACAAGGGGTTGATTGATTTCCAGGCATAAACCGAAAAATACATAAAAAAAATATTTGACAGTTTGATCTGGTCTGCTTTGGATATGCTTGGTTGAACAGGTTTGGTCTAAACTATTAGAGATTAAGTATTCTACATCGGCAGTTGGAAGGCATCATAAACAATATATTCCCTCCGTTCCATAAAAATAGATTTTTTAGTATTTTCACACATATTAAGAAAACACTACCATAATAAATGTGTTGTTTTCTGTAATTTTCAGTTTTCAATAACTTTTAACCAATAGTAATTCAACAAAGTCAATTAATTTTCTTAAAGTTTATAAGTTTTAATAGAAAACACAAAAATACATATTTCTGAAACATTTTTTTTTCTAAAAAGTCTATCATTAAGGAACAGAGGGAGTATAACATAGATATGTATGAATCTACTTATAACCAATTGATTTTAGGTTGGAATTTCATATATATCAGAGCCCAATCCAAACAGTCGAACCCGATCTACATAGATTTGATCCAAAGTTGATCAATCAATCCTTACCTGAACATTTCAAAATTGATGCTCAAATAGCCATCATCTCGAGCAGACGTATTAGAGACTAAATATTCCACATCGATAGTTGGAAGGAATCATAAGCAATATATAAAATAGATAGATCAATCCATTTATCATAAATTGGGTTTTTATGTTGGAAACTCATCTAACTTAACAGTGTATGTTTATACGATAAGAGAAGCGTGATATTATAATCTTAGTTCAGTTAAGATATACTTCTTGTGTTACAAATTTTAAAACCAAAAGAGCATGTAAGATCAAGTGAAAATCAATTAATTTTTCTTTTGTCAACAAGATATAAAACCTAAAATGATTTAGCTAACTAAACCTAAACTGGAAATATTAGTTTTACATGAATAATAATTAACAGCTGTATTTGAGCATTTCATGCCAAGTTGTCTGTTTTATATTTTTCACGGGAGATATAGGTGATATGCTGAAAATTTGAACTTTTTGATCTATAATCCTAATTTCTTTAATTTTGCTCTTAAACATATGCCGACTTCATGTCCAGAATTAAAGATGGACCCCAGAAAATGCTACCAAAAGCAGAACCAACAAAATTAAAGTTGAACAACAAATCCATTATTAGGTTTGTGATCATTATATGATGATGGGACGAGAACATGATCGGTAACATTTCCAAAAAGATATGAAGAAATAATACAAATAGATAATGATATTGTTTGTCTATGTATAACACGAATGTGGAGCATAAACAGAAAAATATTAACTAGTGGATATATATAAAACCGCATATTTGACTTTGATAGTATCAAATGTTCGTGGCTTGTTGGTTGTTGAACTCTTTTATTAAATTTATTTAATATCTTAGGGGTTAGATTTTTGTGATCCTTTCAGTTGATGTGGTATAGTTAGTGGTTTATAGTTGATGTTATCAGATCAGAGTAAGACGTAATGTAAACCACCTTCTTAAATAAATAATATCTCCTCGTGAGTGTTGCCTAAAACTTAGATCAGTAGCCAAACAAGATAAGGTATTTTTAATTGGTCCAACAATTCAATTCATTTATGATGAAAAAGGTAAAATGAAACGTAGGTGTGTTTGGTCTTGTAACATTCGGTATTGGTTATGTGTTCTATATAATGTATTTTCAACAGTTAATTCTATAATTTAAATACATAAGTAATTAATTCTATATTTTGTCATTTTTAAAGTTGCAGTATATAACAAAACACATTAATTTTCGTACGCGCATATAAATTTAAATTTCTTAGGTTGTCTTATTTATTAACAACTACTAAAAGAGCCAGCTCAAGAAATATCATGGATCATATTCAAGATTTTAAATCAATCTTATATGATTTTTTTCACAAATAAGTGTCCCTAACGGCTAAAATGCACTTGTGAGCATTTTCCCTAAGACTGTAATTGCGATTAACAAGTTAAATATATCTTATTGATGAAGATTCAGATTTTTTTTTAACATAATTTGTTGAAGATTCAGATTTTTTTTGGGACAAATTTAAAGATTCAGATATTGAATGTGAAAATGAAGTAAAACTGATTGATCTTAACAATTATTGATTAGATAATTTTAGAGTATTTAAAGATATAATATATATATAGTTACGTTGTAGAATAATTGGTATAATAATTTAAATTAACCAATCACAATATGAGATATGGAAAACTATCTTACATTTTCTTAGTATCTGACATAAAAATTATTCTTATCATTTTCTTTCTCTTTCTTTATTTTCCAAATTTTATTTTTTAACAACTAAATATTGTTTGAGAAATTATGACTGAAAATGCTCGCACAATACTGTAATTTTTGAATTATTTGATTATATTCCTATAAAATTTTAAGTTGTTAGTCTTAACCACATCTACAACGTGAACTTAGGTGTAGAAGAACCCAAAAACATCATTTTATTTCAATTCTTAAGATTGTATTATGTTTGTAAATAAAACATTATTAAAGCTCAATTAGTGATTCAGTATTTAATACGGGAATGAAGGGGCCAATCACTTAAGGAATTTCCATTCTAATTGTTAGGAAATGATTTGTTCCATCTAAATAAACAGAAAAAAAAGAGTTACAAGGTCTAGGAACTTCGGTGGAGGGACCAAAACTCACTCCATCAAGTCAATTGTACAATCGTAAGGTCCACAAATTTTCATTTTTCTTTCACATGTTTGACATTTTTGTCTCCAAAAGCCAAAAGGTCTCACTTTTTCCGTAATATAACATGTCTTTATATTTTATCAATACATTTAATTTTTTTGAACATTTGATATCTTCTAAAACTGATATTATCTATTATCTAATAAATCAACAATTTTTCTTTTTTAGTTATAGGCTCAAATTTCCCTTTATATTTTATATTTTCATGTCTTAAAATAAACATTGTTTTGACATATCCAGACAGAAGAAAGTTTGATACGTTTTCATTGTACCTCTAAAATTTGACTTATTAGAGTTAAATTACGTCTTTCTACCAAAATTATGTTGTTAACCTAAAAGAAAATTTTTAAAACTAAAAATTAATCTTAACATGATACCTAATCTGAAATGTATGGACTATAGACTATTCAACTAAATTGAATTTAGCTATGTATAAACTAGTCCAACTGTTTCGAACTGGGATTATACACAACTTGAACTTACAGACGGCATGGTGATAATAGTTAATCTGTAGTAGATTTGGTATTTCCTAAAATACTAACTGCTTGTATGATTATCATCGGTAATATTGTTACATCAAATCTGGTCATTCATTGATCAATAAAAACACATGGTGGATGAAGATATTGCAAAGATGATTAGATCGTTATATTTACTGTTACTGAGGTACAAGAACAAGACCCTCTCAATAAATGTTATCAAGAAACAAAAAACACTCTTTGCGACACATCAACACTTTATAATATACTAGATCTTCCCATAGATAGGATCATAGGACTCAAAAGCTATTCTACACCCAAAATGCAACAACCACTTTAATTGCATTAAGAAAACGCTCACTGAGCGGTTTGAGCTTCCTTGCCACAGCCACTGCTGCTCCAACCACTGGTTATTGCGGCCAGAGAAAATGTAATCCCCTATTCACTTAAGAACAAAAAGAAAAACAAAATGATGTTTTTTTTTTAAACATCTAAAGTTGCAAATTATCCGTTTAGTGATGGATTTGTTTAGCCACGGTGAGCCATTCTTGAGAAGTAGTTGAAGTCATGGTGTTGGACTCTTAGCTGTTTCAGCCAAGAATCAGCTACACTTAAAAGCGATAGAACGCGCTCTTGATCTTGACCTTGATCAGTTTCCGAGAGCCAAACATTGCCTTGCATCTTGTAAGTGGCTAACCCGAAAGGAAGCAAAGTTACACCTTCTCCTTCCTTTCGAGTCCTCTCCTTCTCCCCGCCATTTTCTTCTGGCTCCATATCTGTATAGCCAGACCCTAACAGTTACATTCTGGCGGGACATAACGCATCGAAAGACTATTGAGAAGCTGAGTTAGTACCTTGGAAAGAAGATGAAAGAGTGTGATAAGTGAGGAAACAAGTAGACAAATCTTTGATGGTTCTTCCCATTGGTATATGGTAAATAGGGTACCACGCTACAGCCATCCAACTTGCCGGGGAAAGATCTACGCTTCTCAGCGACATCAATCCAGGGTACCTTTGAGCCAACTCATTGATCTGAAACCAAAACCAACATGTGTCATTTTCAATTTCTGAGTCTTGACTGATGAGATCATTGAGTTTACCTTATCCATGAGAGGAACGCGGGCATAAGGAGCTGATCTCTCAAAGTGTTGCATATAAAGATAGCCCAAACGATCATTGGGGTGCAAAAGAGCGTCATGCTCAAGTCCTTCATCAGAAGCAGCACTTCTTGAAAGCTTATCACTCTCACTCTCTTCACTATACGAATCACTAAACGAGCTTTCCCCATCTTCAGACTCTTCCCTAATTAACAACATAAAGGACTCAATTAATTAGATCATTTACAAGAACAAAAGGGTTCATCATGATCTAGATGTACCTTAAGCGGATCAAGGAAGAACGAGAGGTGAAGATCTGGATAGCAGAGAGGTAAGGAACATAGTATTGAACAAGAGATTCTCCATTAGTGAGACGAATGGGAACACCAGCTCCATAAGCGCTCCATTCATCATAGCAATCCCATAGATCACTCAATCTGAAATACTCTACATTTTCTCTCTCTGAGTGATGCCAAATCTTATTCAAACTCCTAATCTCCGTCTGCAAAAAGAAATCACTTTTTTAAAGTATTGCATCATAATAAAGCATTGCAAGAGAAACAAAGAACGTTTCAAACCTTGGGGAGAGATTGGGGTGGCACTACAGGTGTTGTGCAATGAAGGAACCTGTCAAGGTTCGATTTTTTCATTGACTCTTTTCCAAACACCATGATTCCTTTCTAGAGATAAGAGAGAGAGAGAGAGAATGGGTTTCTTGATCCTTGTTTGAAATGTCCCAGAAACAGAGAAGAAACAGAGCAGAAACAGAGGAAAGGAACAAGGGAGAGAGAGGAATGGGGGGGGAGTTTAAGAGGGAGACACGCAAGGGAGTGTCTGAGCTTTGACGTTAGGACAGCTGAATTTAAGGGCAACGGAAGTTATGGACAATAAATTTTTTATTTCTTAAATTTAAAACAAATGGAAGAAAAAAACGAAATCTGCTCAGTTACTTGCAGAAGAAAGAAAAGTCTTTTTTTTATTTTTTTTTTAATTTTATGTGGAGAGAACTGATTTTCCGTTGTTTGTTTGTTTCTGTGATCGAACAAAAAAAGACGAAACCAGAAAACAATGTAATGACCCAACTTGTCAAAACAAAGTTTTCTTCTTCTTGGTGTTTGATGAGGATAACAATTTTTGCCGTAAAACTGAAAACTTTATCGGAGAACTCTTGAAACAATGGAAAGAAAAAACAGAGGGTATGGGAATACGAAACAGAGACGGGTAATATATAGGGCAATTGTCAATAATAGCACATTTTGAAGTTTACGTCACAAAAAGAGCACTAGAAGGAGAAAGTCACAAAAATGACATTCATTAAAGGGTAAAATGTCCCTAATATCCTTGGTTTAAATTAAATAAACAAACAAAAAAATAAAAAAAAAATAAAAAATAAATAAAAAAAATAAAAAAAATAAAAAAAAATTTTTATAGTTTCAGATTATATGTTTTCAGATTCGAAATTTTTATAATTTTTTTTAAAAAAAAATTTTGAATTTTTTTTGAATTTTTTTTTCAAATTTTCTTTTTATAGTTTAAAAATAATTTTTGAAACTGTTTTATAAATTTTTATTTTTTATTTTAGTATTTATTTTTTATAAAATTTTAAACTCTAATTCCAAAACCCCACCCCTTAACTCTAAACCCTAAGGTTTGGATTAATTAACCCAAGCGGTATAAGTGTATATTTACCTCTTTAATGAAACCTATTTTTGTGACTTTGAGCCTTGAGTGCTACTTTGGGAACAAAAACTTGGTTTGGTGCTATCCAAGTCTTTTTCTCTAATATATATAAGGTGAGTCAAAAAATTCTATTCTTCTGGGTTTTATCTTCTTTTTTTTTTAATTTTAGAAAATGAATATAAAAATAATAAAAAGATTTAGAATTAATAAGATAAAATAAGTAAGAGAAGACTCTGAAATTAAGGGTAAACAGCTAATCAAAGATTATCTCAAAGTTTGACGATTTTCCTCGTCCACATCTAATGATCCTCACGCGGTTTGTTTTTTTTATTCCCAGATCGACTCTTAGATGTTTCGATTAGTAGATTACAAGAAATAAAAAACCTAAGTAATGGTTAAGTACAGTTAACGAATTTCTACATAGAAAAGTATATTAGGCTGCCTAACTTTTTACCCGATGTTTTTCTCAAATACTATGTTCTACTTATGCCATATATTTTGATTGACTGTCATAATACCATGCCGTCTAGGAAAAACACAAAGAAAATATGTACTATACTCCATAAATACATGGACTTATTTGTTTTTTATATTTGATTGATATATATATATATATATTACTTTAAATCCATTGGTTTATATTTTATGTCATATAATATACTTCAATTGAAAACTAGTTTAGAAAATTCCACAAAATTAGAAGAAAATTTATATATTGAAAGAGGTAACATTTTCTACTTGTAACTAAGACTAAAAGTTGCTGCTAGTTACAAAAATAGCTAAGATCGGTGAACTCTTTGGTCGTATATCACAAACATATAGTGTACGTTTATTTTCAAACAAATAATTATATTATTTCGTTTAAAAAATTTACAACATATATTATATTTGAAGTCAAAATTTAAAACAATTCTTAAAACTAAAAAAATTGACACTATTTTAAGATAAATAATAATCAAGTAGAATATTTAGATAACTACGGCTGCTAAAAGAATTTGTTTTTAGCGTAAACATGATGGAATTTTATAGCACTGACTCACTACCATTTGATTCGTATCGAAGGTAGTTGCCTTCATGTATTCATAATGGTTTCAGCTGGTAAAAGCATCACTAGTTTTAGACTTTTAGTATGAAAAGCGAGTTTAATTGTTTTGAACTTTCTAATTGCATGTGGCATCGTAGACAAAATAGAATATATAAATAAATGTAACTAATATATATATATATATATATCAATAAAATTATGTAAAAAATTGTATAGAGTAAATAATTTGACTTGAGACTCTTCAAATGATGCTGCTCTTATGTTTAGGTTCTACTTAAACCCGGTTACAATAAACACATCTTTTATAATTTTATTTTACAATTATGACTCATATTTGATGTTTCCCTTGTATCTTTGTAAAAACTAAAATCTAATTTTTGTAGATTGGCTTCGTAAGACCTAGGATGTTATACCTAGTTTGAAACTTTGTAATTAGTACTACTACTTCAAGTAATTATAATTAGACTACATGATAAAGATTCTGCTAATTATATTTTAATTTCAAAACATCACGTCATTAGACTACATGATAGAGGATCCGCTAATCAAATGCCATGTAAATATATGATTTCCCATCCTACAGATGTTGTGAACTAGACACTTGAAGAAATGAAAACTTAATGAGCCAATTAATTAATCAATTAGGAGTCTGGATATAGTTGGGAAAATAATTATGCGTAAATATAACACTACTATAAAAAGATCACATTACTGAAAATAAAATCAAAAACAAAAGTATCACGTTATTGGACGGTACTACTACGGTAGTCATCACGTGTAAAAAATGTCAATTACGTGGAAATGTACCAACTTGGTTATCCAATCAGAAAAAAATAGAAAACGATATTATTAAATATAAATCACGCAACCAATCTTCTTATTTTATTTTTAATACATAGTCTTTTTTTTGGAAATCTGTGTTTCTTTTGTCTTTGCCCCATGTGGTAACTTTAGCGATGGCAAGTATATTACAGAATCCGTGCGACTTCTGGGCTTGTCACTGGGCCCACGAAAGGACTTGAATCACATACCCAATCTTTTAATTTTTAGTACAGTTTTCTTTTTAAAGTTGAGAGATAGAGCTCAAGCCAATCGAAATGATTCGGTTTATATCGAACTTGCAAGTCGGTAGAGTTTTTAACTTTTGATAAGTTTTGACAAGGTTTTTTATGGACAAAACCGGAATGTTGGTATTGCTAGATGGCCGGTTAATGCGGCGGCTGGATATGGATGGGTTTAAATGGCTGTGGTGGTGGCTGAGGTCATTATAGAGATTTGGGAACTGAAAGCGAAGGTTCTGGGACTGACGGTGTAGCGTTTGAGTTTTGTCACGTGGCATAATTCACATTGTAGTAGATTTGGGCCTTATTAAAAGAATTCTGCATTCTCTATTTTGTCTTTCAGCCCAATTTGGCCCGATAATTGATTTAGTTCTAATAATACTTCAAAATAGGCTTGGCATTTTTCCGCAAGCCAAAGTATCTACCTAAACCAAACAAGAACAAAAAAAAACAAAACCAAATCCGAGCTACCATACAAAAATATATAAAACAAAACTTATGAGCTTAATATTTTAGGGTTTAGTTATAATCTTAACCGAACCGAAATCTGAACTAAGATCCAAAAATATTTGAAATTAATTAAATATGTTAATATTTTTATATATGATAAAAGTAATTTAGATATTTAATAGTATTCTAAATATTTTTGTAGTTTATTTGTTCTTTTGAATACTTTTAGTTAGTTTATATATTTTAATTAATTTTTAATTAGATTTGTGAATAATTTATATATTTTAAATTTTTTTGTCAATTTTGACGATTCAGACATTAGTTACAATCTGATCCGAACCAAAACCAGAAATAACCGAACTGAACCCAATCTAACAATTAGTAAAACTCAAATGAAACTTACGAACATGATACTGAAAATTCAAAAATCCAAAAAAAAAAAAAAAAACCGAAACCGACGGTCCCCCAACCCCAACCCTACTTCTAAAACCTCTTGTGAAAACTTTATATACTTTTAATTAGATGGATTTTGAATTTGATATAGTATGGTGGATTACATTGTATTTCTTTTTTGAATTACAGTGACAGACTGTGAGACTGACAGTGGATATCATATCATGAGACCTTTAATATGTTATGCATATACATAAATTGCCAAAGCGACCGGTTTATTTTAGATCGGTTTACAGATGTGACTAGTTAACATTTTCGGGAGAAATAGATGTAGAAGCTGAGACCAAAAGTAGCTGTTTGGCTCTTGCTGGTTGTAGTTTCCGGGAGTGCTTGTTACTCTGTTAAAAATAAATGTACAACCCGAGTCCTGAGATGATACAAAGTACAAACGAAAAAACAACTTTCAATAAAAATTTACATTATATCTTTACAGGTGCGTTGCTCAAAATAAAAAACTTTACAGGTGCATAATTAAGAGAGTTTATAAAGAGCTACTAAAAGTTAAATAAACATATAATCAAAGCATTGACACAACCGGAACTTTAAATAAACCCAACAAACTATCGTTAAGCAATGTGTAACATATAGTTCAGACTACGATTTTAATGCATACAAAAGACTATACGATAGTGCGTACGAATACACGATGAAAGTGACCCATCACCACCACATGACATCTCTATCATATTGATACACATGGCCCATGTGACATGGTTTTCTGAGTCGGACTACGATGAACATGGCTTCTTTTCAGCCACAATTGCAGTGGAATAAGATGATGGCCAAAGATGAGAACCGTGTCTGCAAAGAAACTTCACAGTTAGATCATCACCAGACCAAGAAATTAACACTTATGTTAATGTGAAAACCGAGACGGGTGCAGAGAATGAGAAAAACTGTTGGAGATCAAAACTGGTTGGGGCCAGAAGGTGTTACACGAGTCGCTGAATCTGTTCTATTTATCGGCTGGTGTTTGTGTTTGATGTATTACACAATAGATTTTCTCTCTTGGAATCAAATGTATATATACATGTTTCAAATTTCTGTATTTAAATTCCTATCTTATTTAAGAGAAAAAAACTATTCTTGATGTTCTTCATCACTTTGTGCTTGCAGTCCATAAACTTGAAGCTACATGCAGTATCTCCTAGTCCTGTTAAGTACAAAACACTCAGGACAAACATCAAAATGCTCAAGATTGAATTTTCAAGACAGATTCTTGAAACAAAAAAGAAACATTTACAAACCTCAGTACTACTGGAGTTTGTTTCCCCTATAGTTTGCGCCTCTGCCTTTTCATTTGAGTAACTTCAAGAATTCAAAATTGGCAATTAGCAAAAAGCTTAACTCATATGTTGAAATAGAATGGAGACAAAAGATTGATTAAAGATGAAGGAAGACTCACGTCGACAGTATAGTAACCCAAATGAGTTCAATACAATCAACCCAAAGAAGCCTTTGGTCTACAGGAATTACACCATATGTAACCAAGTGAGCCAATGGCCAAAGCTTCCACCCTGCCTGCACAAAATCAAAATCAAACAGACCAACTAAAACATTAAGTTTTTATATGATTATTTTTTTTTTTAAAAAGGCAAGTAGAGATTATTATTACAGTGATCATTGGCCAAAACGTGGTCTTGATTTCGCCGAAAACCTTAGCTGGTGACTGGAAACGCAATAAGCCTAAGACTGTATAGTAGATAGTGTTCCAAATCGCTGACCACACGGTTTGATCAAAGGCCACTTTTGCAGGGACTACCCACCAATCTTGAAAAGGAAACAGAGCCTTGTAAACCAAAAAAAAACATGTTATTACAACCTATCTTGACAGGAAAAGATTGTCCTTTTTGTTTTGTTTTTTCTTCTTTTACCTCGCAGAATTGGTAGTAATAATGAGAGAGCGAACCATGGAGAGTGAACCCAACAAGACCTGATCTAAGAACACGAGTTCTATCAAACTCAAACAGAGGTTTCCCTTCGTAACACTGCATCAGTATATATATATATAGCCAAAATGGTTAAGACAGAACTCAAAAAATGAGAAGTTTTTTTTTTTTTAAGTTTAGTTTTTGTAATTTTACTTGTGCAATCCAATCTCCTAGAGAATACACAACTCCACTGATAGCCATCTTCGCTAAAACAGGGTTTGTTTTGAGGATTTGCTCATACGCAACCCAGTTGTGTTCAGGTGCGTATCTAAGTATCTCGTACAGAGTCCAACCCTAAAGAAGAACCGTAACCATCGTTATATATAATACAATCACATAAAAGGAGAAAGCTTTGACACTAAAAAGCTTACATGCCAATAGTCATGATCGATGGAGAGAAGCTTGGTGACTGCAACGGTGCCGGCGGCGAGAACTATGGCTGCGTTGATCCCTCGACTCATCAGCCGATCGGTGTCTCTATCTATTTCTTCTCCTTTTGGTTCTTCTTGTGGATCGAAGGTGTCACTCTTCTTCACATCGATTGCTTCTCTGTCTTCAGTGATTGATCTAACGATCAAGCTTCTTCGCTCTGTTATCCTCTGTTTCTGAGTCTTTGAACGGTTTAGTCTGGGGGATTGAGTATGCGTTCTGATCGATGGAGGAAACTTCACGGAGAGGATTATGGTGGTGGTGGAGCAGCATAGAGATGCCATGGGCCTTGTACTTGCTCAAAGGAAGAGTCTTTCCCAGTTTAACTCTTCTTGTTGGTTTTGTCGGAACAAAGGTGCAGACTTTTGGTGACCAAACTCGGCTTTATTGCGATATTGACCGAACCGGAGTTTGAGATTTCGATTAAGATAAACCGATCGGCTCAAATTAAAACCGGTTTGCAGACGCCTAAAGTAAAGGAAAAAAAAAGAAGGTCCTACCGAGATTTGAACTCGGGTTACTGGATTCAGAGTCCAATGTCCTGACCACTAGACCATAGGACCAGTTGCTATCAGTCACTTTAGGTACGTTTAAGAAGGAAATGTATTATTCGCCATGGTGGCCACCGAGGCAGCAGTCTTGGGGAAGGTTCCGATCAAAGTAAAAGGAGGAAACTGTTTTCTATTGTGACCAGAGTCGTGAGTCGTGACAACTACCAAAAATTTTAAACATTGGCTTAGGGCATATTGTTTTTATAATTAATTTAAAAGGCATAATTCCAAAATAATATTCTATATGATCAACTGATAAAAACATTTTGAAAAGTTGTTTTAATTTGAACCTTATTTACTACTGTTCTTCTTAGAACTTGTTTGTTATAATCACAATTTAAAGTTAAGAATCGGTTAATTGCAGTAATATCCATTTAAAAAACAAATACGAATTATAAAAAAAAAATACTAGAATATTTTCATCTTTTATTCAATCCTTGTCTCTTATTGTTTTTTTATATAAAATTGACATTGTAATAAAAAACATACAGTCTAAACCCAAATCCATATTGATATCATTGGGATTATTTTCTCTTAGTCTATATATTATTCATTCTAAAAGTTATAAATTAAACATTATGATATATAATTTATACTACATATCTAGTGTAATGTTGCAGTTTTATTTATCAAAATAGACATACAAAAACTATTAAAACATTTTTGACAAATTTTTCTTTCAAGACTTATTTTACAAAACTAATCATATTTAATTATTTATTGTAACAATTTAATAAATAATATAGATTTTTTTTGGTCTATTGCGCCAAAAATCCTTAACACGACTCTGGTTGTTAGTTGTAACGATTTGATCTTGCTTGTTATATTCGGTTTGGTGTGTTCACCCGGGAGCACAAGATAACTTCATCTAGTTTACCACTTCTCATCTAGTTTACATCACCAGATAAACAGCGAGATGCTGCACAGCAGCACAGGTAGTGTAGGAAGTGAGTGACGTCATCTGATATGATAGTGACTGGCACGTGAGACACTCGCCAGCAGGAAAACAGTTGTGAGAATCCAATTCCAACTTAACCTTTTCTTCCTTGCGGCCACTTTTGTCTTTTTCACCGTTTCCACTTTTCACCACCCCATTCTATTCTCCATCCACGCGCCTCGACAAAGCGCGTGTCGTTCAGCATACCGGTCACACTAACAAAAAACCAATTATTCTCTGTTACTGTCCTAAAAATTGGACATGTTTGAAACAAGTCGCTGGTCGGATTTGGAATCTTTAACAAAAAAAAGACCAAGAATGCAACTTGATTACAGTTGTACACATCATGGCGTTAAATCATTGATTAATCAATTGAGTTTTCATTTGATTAATTATGTTTAATGGATGTATGTTGTACTGATCTCAAGCAACAGTATCATTGGTCAATTTTAATTCATTATAAAAATTAAACCCTTTGCACAGAGTGAGTTTCCTGGTTGTTTCAGTAACAAAAAAAAAAAAGTTTGCATTTTTTTCTGGATTGGGTTTAGTAATAAAAGAAAAAGAAAAAAAAGAAGACTTTCCCACTTTTAGTTTAACACACCAACCATTCGTTGATGACGATTCCTCTGCTTTTCCAGTAAGTTTCACTTTATCTTCTCTTCTCGAGATTGGTTAACTTCTCCTTCGATTGGTTATGGATCTTGTCGCTTTCTTGATGTTTCTTTGATGGCTGCTTGTTTACAGATCCCTAGACATCGTCTTGCTCCATTAATGTTTGGTTTACTTCATCCTGACTTGGAACAATGAAGAGATCTAAGCTCTACTGCCTTCCTCTGCTCTTGTCTCTGCTGATTTTGTATCCTTCCTTCTCCTTTGCTGCTACTAATCCTGATGATGGTAACCACTTCTAGATTTACTTTTATGTTTGGTCTTAGTAGATTTGAATTATAATATCCCCAAGTGAGATCTGTATATATTGCTTGAGAACTAACCAGCATTGTTGTAATTTTTTTGAAACAGTTGCTGCGGTGAACGGCCTGTTCGCTGCACTTGGTTCACCTGTTCTCCCTGGTTGGATTGCTGCTGCTGGAGACCCATGTGGTGAATCTTGGCAAGGCATTCTCTGCAATGGCTCAGATATAATAAGCATGTAAGTTATTTTCACAGAGACTAAACAACTATCATTTATTTCTTTATGTTAATTATGTTTTTTTTTAATGGTTACAGAACCTTAAATGACGCCAATTTGGGAGGAGAGCTTGGTGACACCAACTTAGTTAGGCTTCATTCTATCAGGACAATGTAAGCATTTTCCCACACATGTGACAATACTGACAAGCCATTTTAGATTATATCTCTTGTAACGTTTTGTATGTTTACTTTGCTCTCTCTCTCTCTCACAGAGACTTCAGCAACAATCAGATTGGTGGAAGCATACCATCTAGTTTGCCGGTTACATTGCAACAATTGTATGTATACAACATGTTATATACCAATTTTGTATGTATTTATAATGTTGATTTGTAACAGTTTCTTTACCTATTGGCAGTTCTCTTTCATCTAATCAGTTCACCGGAACCATCCCTGAATCTTTAGGAACACTAAGTTCTCTGAGTGACATGTAAGTTCTCTTATTACTTCCCCAATATCTGTCTGGACATTTCTAATTAATACTATTCTTTTTCAGATTTTTGAATAATAATAATCTCTCAGGAGAGCTACCTGATGTGTTTCAAAACCTTGTTAGCCTGATTAATCTGTACGCTTCTTTTTTTTTTTTATAAATGGTTTTGTGAACAGTTACTGTTTCTATGGGTTGTTGTAGTGATCTAATATCTTTGTGCAGAGATATATCAGCTAACAATCTAAGCGGCATGTTGCCTCCTTCAATGGGGAGTTTGTTAGCTCTTACAACATTGTAAGTTTTGGTCTTTTATTTTTCATTTTCTGTCTCTCTTTGTTTAGTTCTTCACCAAAGCTGATATATCTGAGTTTTTCAGACATGTTCAGAACAATCAGCTCTCAGGAACTCTAGACGTTCTTCAAGACCTTCCTCTTAATGACTTGTAATGTTTCTTTCTCTCACAACAATCCTTTTCAGAAGTCTTTGTTGTTTAATGTGTTTCTTGGAAACAGAAATGTAGAGAATAACCTCTTCTCTGGAGCCATACCGGAGAAACTACTAAACATTCAGACATTCCTG
Source organism: Brassica rapa (assembly GCF_000309985.2). Lineage (NCBI taxonomy): Eukaryota > Viridiplantae > Streptophyta > Magnoliopsida > Brassicales > Brassicaceae > Brassica > Brassica rapa. Next base: position 14,291,699 of record NC_024797.2, read on the forward strand.
TAAGTACTCTCTAAACATTCATGTTTTTTCTCTCTTTCAATTGCTTTTGTTTATGCTTAAACTTGGCAATGCAGAAAGGAAGGAAACATGTTCAACTCCACCACAGTTGTTGCACCATCATTGTCTCCAACTATATCTCCAACAAAACCTTCTCCTCCTAGGCGACCATTCTTTGGAGTTCCACCACCTCCTGCACCTGAAAGAAACCGAGGGAAAGCTTCTGATGGACCTTCTCCTTCAGAGGAATCCAGCTCTTCACATACTAAACGGATAGTCCTCATATCATTCGGCGGCGTCATCCTCTTCATAATCCTTGTTTTAGCATTACTCTTGCTCTTGCCAAAATGTGCAAGACGAAGAAGAGTCTCTAAACGGCATCAAGTTGGTGCTGACAGAGTACACAGAGAGAATCCTCTGGAGAACATGCCTCCTGTACTGCCACCACCTGTTCGGTCTGAGAAAGGTAAAAAGATTTTGAGATTATGCAATGTTTTGTTGGACATTAAATTTCCTAATATCATTGTCCTAATGAAACAGTACCCTTCACCAAAGCTGGACAAGAGCCAAAGGTTTTTCATGACCTTGAGCGATTGCAAAGACCTCCTCCTCCACCGCCGCCTCCTATAACAAGACAGGAGAGTCAAGATATTGACTTTTCAATGTTAATGCCACCACCGCCTCCTCCTCCACCGCCGCCACCACCTCCTCCTCTAGCTGAGAAGGTCATTGTGATGCCAATCAAGTCTCCGGAGAGACCCTTTAAGAAGCCTTCCCCTAAAACACGCTTACATGTTACTTCCGTGAAGCACTATTCAATCGCATCTCTTCAGCAATACACAGAGAGCTTCTCTCAGGAGAATCTCCTCGGCTCAGGGATGCTCGGGAGCGTTTACAGGGCTCGTCTTCCCAATGGGAAGCTCTTGGCTGTCAAGAAGCTGGACAAGAGAGCTTCTGAGCAGCAACAGGATCACGAGTTCATCGAGCTAGTGAACGATATAGATATGATACGCCACGCCAACATCGTTGAGCTTGTTGGTTACTGCGCTGAGCATGATCAAAGACTATTGATCTACGAGTACTGCAGCAACGGTACGTTGCAAGACGGTTTGCATTCGGACGATGAGTTCAAGAAGAAACTCTCGTGGAGTACACGTGTCAGAATGGCACTTGGAGCTGCTAGAGCCCTTGAGTAAGTTTCCATGTTTTTATTATTACTTCAGAAAAGTAAAAGTAAGTTTCTGACTTTTTGGTTAATGATGTTAAGGTACTTGCATGAGGTGTGTGAGCCACCAATCATACACAGAAACTTCAAATCAGCCAATGTTCTACTTGATGATGATCTGAGTGTTCTTGTCTCGGATTGTGGTTTGGCACCATTGATATCATCAGGCTCTGTGAGTCAGGTAAAGTAGCTAAACCCAATGAGCTATTGTAGTTTCTTGAAGATCTAAAACCAACTGTTTTATTGTATGAATCAGTTGTCAGGACAGTTGCTTGCGGCTTACGGTTATGGAGCTCCAGAGTTTGACTCAGGAGTCTATACATGGCAAAGTGATGTATACAGTTTTGGTGTTGTCATGTTAGAACTCTTAACTGGTAGAATGTCCTACGACAGGTATGGGTTCTTCACTTAGTTTTTTTGGGGGGTAAATCTCATAAATAGCGTCTTTTCAGTTTATATCACAAAAAAAAATAGCACTTCAAGAGAAAATAAAAATAGCACTTATTAATCAATAAAAACACTTGATTACCCTAAATCCTAAAACCTAATCCATCCTCTAAATTTTAAACCCTAAATTCTAATCACAAAACCTTAAACTCTAATATATAAACACATTTATTTTCACCTTTTAGTGAATGCTATTTTGAAGATTTTCTCCCTTGTATGCTATTGAAGGGTATTTTTTGTTTGTTTCTTTGGGGGTATATGTGTATTCATGTGAGTTGGTTTATAGGGACCGGACAAGAGGAGAGCAGTTCTTGGTGAGGTGGGCAATCCCTCAGCTTCATGATATCGATGCATTGGGCAAAATGGTTGATCCATCTCTTAACAGACAATACCCTGCAAAGTCATTGTCACACTTTGCTGATATAATTTCCCGGTGTGTTCAGGTAAAGAGCAGATATTGAACTATTGTGAGAAACTGTTGTTAGATGAGTGTGATTGTGTTTTGCTTGACCAGAATGGTGTTTTTTTTGTGTGACAGTCTGAACCAGAGTTTAGACCATTGATGTCTGAAGTAGTGCAAGATCTTCTAGATATGATCAGAAGAGAGCGTCATGGTTCAGGGGAGCCTAGCGTAGACTAGTGAACTGTAAAGAAACATTTTATCTAGATGATCTCTGTGAATTCGCGGAACCAAGAGATGTTCAGTTCTCAGAAACAACCAAGGGGAGTAAAGCAAAGACATTGAATGAGTCATAATCCTGAGGAAGCTTATTCTGCAACTATTAAGAGGCTTATTTCATGTAAATTGGGTCAAGGGAAAGATCAGTATGCTTGCTTCCAATCTCAGATGATTTGATTGGTGGGGAGCTTGTTTTTTTTTTCCTTTCTTTTGTGAATTCTAGATTATCCCTGTTTGTTGAAGACCTCCTCTAGTATAAAAGTGTGTGTTTACTTGATTCTTTGAACCTGTGTGTACTTAAAAAAATATAATTATTTGCTTTGTGTTTGCATTCTTTCCAGTGCGTGCAACTGTGTTCATATGAAACAATGTACTTGTTAATTTGAACCAAACGTATCTGTACTTTGTTAGTTACTGAAAGGATTTGCATCATATGAGAGAATCTGTTTTTCTTTTTGTTGCTGAGTTTATTACAGGATCAAGGGTTCAAAACTGTCATTATTGAGCAATAGTTGAACTAGGACAGTGAAACAACCAAATGGACATTACAAGAACCCAAGATGAACAAAAAAGGAGTAATAAATGGGCTCCAAGAAGAACAGACAAAAATTGCTCTCTCCACCAAACCAATATCAGCATCATCCATTGCATTATCCAAAAGAATATCAGATTATTCTCAGGATGAATCCAATATTTTTTCACCCCCATGCATAGGCCCGACGTTTTTACCCCAAACTGAAGTCTCTACCTACCTTAACACGAACCAAAAATAATGAAATCCAATCCGAACTGATATACAAAAATATTCCAATGGCATTTAAGGGTTTGGTACTTTAGTGTTTGGTTACAATCCGAACCGAAATCTAAAATAGGATTCAAAAAATATTTAAAATTAGTTAAATATGTTACTATTTTTATATATGTTAAGTAAGATAATTTAGATGTTTTAGGGTATTTTTAATGTTAATTTATATTTGAATACTTTTTAGTTAGTTCAGTTAGTTGAACTAGTTTTTAATTAGATTTGTGAATGTTTTAAATATTTTTTTGTCATTTTTTAAGTTTTTAAAAGTATTTTGGGCGATTTCGAACATTGTTTATAATACGATTCGAACCGAACCCGGAAGGAACCGAAACGGTGTGTTTGTGAGATGAGGTTTTTGGATAATTTTGGTAAATTCATGATTTTTGACGTTTTCCCCCATAAGAGGCCATTTTCATGTGAATTGAACAATGTGCTTGCCTTTGAATCTACAATGATTTGTTAGGTTTGAAGTTTGTTTTCCTTTGTGAATCTTGAATTAGTCTCTCTGTTTCTAATATCAGATTAAAGTGAGGCCCTTGTTACAAACAAACGATGGTTGGTTTATAAACCTGACTATTTAAACCTAAACCGAAACCGTACCAAATTGTGTTCGGCTTTGGTATCAAATCAAACCATAAAAAAAAAGTAAAGGCCGAACAAAAGGCAATGAAAGCCCAGTCCAAAATAAAAGAACCCTAAGACTCGAAATTCAAGAACATCGCCGGTAAACTTAACGACGGCGATGAGTAGGCGGTCGAGCTACCTTCGGAAGCGCGTCCAAGAGTTCATTTAGCGTCGCTTCTCTTCCCTCTCCTCTGTTCCATGGCTTGTAGTCAACCCCAGTCTTGAACGCCACACGTACCTCGCGGAAAGCTTTACGTATTGTACGATATAGATCTTCTCCGAATGTTTCTTTTACCGCCTCTAGATCATCGACGTTGTAGGGTTTAAACGGTACATCTCCACGTTCCTCTTCTGGCACATCATAGGCTGAGATCATCTTACCAATCCAGAGATTTCTTAGTTGGTGGGCTCTAGCGAGAGTTTCCTCTTCAGTTTCTTCTTCAGATTCCTTGTGACTCAAGCAATTGTGATAGAACTTCTGAAAATCCATCCACCCCATGCTTCTTTCAATGCCAGCATACTCATCATCATCAAGGGATGGGTAAATCTAGCAAATATACATTGGTCATCATCATCATTACCGTAATAGGATAAATCTATCGGATAAATCTAAAGCGTTGCATGATCAACACTTACCTTAACTAGAGAACATGATGCCAATAGTAGTTTTTCTTGTTCTTGATCCAGTTTGTCTTCAAGTGTGATCAAGTAAGAACGCCTGCCAGCAACATCCTCTTCTATGATTACACGTTTCTCCACCTCTGGTACCGCTTCTTCATCATCACCCTGGAGCGTGATCACGTAACCACGTCTTTCATCAGCATTTTGTTCCACAATGACTGCTTTCTCCACCTCTGGTACCGCTTCTTGATCATGATCCATTCTTGAACAGAGTTTTAAACAGAGACGATGGCAGAGCTTTAAAAGGGAGACAGAGACGATGGCAGATTTGAAAAGAGAACGTGATACTTAAAAGAAGAAGGATGAGACTTCTTTGATTAGTGGGTACCTTATTTGGGCCTTATTCGTATTCGGCCCAAACAGTGAAATAAAAGAAGAGTATTTGCACTCTACACACACACACTTTAGCTTAATTAGGTATATACACATTCACCATTTCCAATGTTTCTGTCGAAACTTTCATGACCATTTTACCCTTAATACATATTTTGATTAAGTTACTGGTTGCATGTAATCAAAATCCCCTCTTTTAGATATTTATATATTGTAACCCATTTCCTTACGACATCTTTATGTCAGACAAAGATGGTTTGTCATTTTTGAAACCTTTTCATTTGCCAAAATCTTCGAATCTCGATCTTCTTTCTATCTCCCATCTTATTTCCATATTCTTCTCATTTTCTTGTGCGTATTATTGTATTTTGAGGTATAAAGGTCTGATCTTTAAAAATTTTTAATGGATTTAGCGTATGAACAAATACTCTAATAATTGATTTTTAGGAGGTAATGATTTCTGAACTGGGAAAAAGGCCGATGCTTAGAGATTCCTCATTTGGGGATGATTATGAGAAAGAGATTGGAGCTTTGCTTGGAGAGCAGCGGCGACGGCAAGAGGAAGCTGATGAGCTCAAGAAAGAGCTTAACTTGTACCGAAGCGGCTCCGTTCTGTGGACTGTTCCTTTAGCACCGCTGCCGGAGGGCTTTTCAGCGGCGGAGGTGGGTTTGGTGGAGGCAATAAAGGAAATGGGTTTGGTTGTGATGATGAGGAGTTTAGGAAACTTTTGTAGTTTTTGTCCAGGGCCCCGTTAAAATGTTGGCTGATGATCTTGATGCTGAAGAAGCCACTCATGTACCAGGGAATGACAATGTGGTGAGAAGTTATGGTTAGCCGTTGGTGTTGTTCATTACATAGTCCAAATTCATTCTTGCTTTTGGGTTTACTAACTTTAGCATCATTATTACTCTAGTAGCAGGCCACTTATCCGCTTAGCTTTCCATTTAATAGTTTCGCACATATTTTGTTAGTCCTGGACTACATGCTCTGATTCTATATAGGCAATCATAAAATTCCAGCCAGATATCATATATATAATGTTAGCCGGCTACACAAATTATATTTACATCATCCATATTAACACGAGACCAAAAAATTTTAGCCGGCTACAAACTCATATACTATAAGGGAAACCTTATACTATAAGGGAAATTTTTAGCTGGCCCTTTTATTAGCAGGCTAAAATCGATAACATCGCAAATTTTTAGCCGGCTACAAATTCATATACTATAAGGGAAACCTTATCCTGGCAAAAATACCAAAAAGCCATCCTTTTTAGCCGGCTAAAAAATGTTAACATCACATTCTTTTAGCTAGCTACAAACATATATAATATGACCAGAACTCCAAGCATGCTAATATTTGCAAAACCATGTAATTCCCTCTTTTAGCTGGCTACGAATTCTACATATAGAAAACGCCCTCTTATACATTAGGTCCAAGCTATAATTAGTTGGCAATGAGGCCAAATCAGATGATAAGATGGATTTGGGCTGGAACCCATCATATAATTTTAGGCTGGGCGTATTTTAGGTATGTGCACATACAAAACGTTGTCAATGATGGCTTTCTCCTCTTTATTACTTGTGTATTCCATTGTTGGGAATAAATACCTTCACCTTCTGTTTGTACTTTCAGTGAGTTTTTATTGATGAGAGCTCACCGGTTGCTTCAATTTATAGACAAACCCCAGACATGAACTTTCTCTCTCTCCCATACAATTTTTTGCATGTTGACGAAGATCTTTTGCTATGACTCTCTTTTTTGCATGCATCCGTTTGTGTCAGATTTTCCAAGGCCTTCATTTGTCAATTTTTTAATAGGCAACTTCACGTAACTTGGGGTGGGGAATAAACCCTGGGCTAATCATTACTCATTCCCCAATTATATTTAAACCCCCTCTTATTTATGTTGTCGCCTACACTAACGTCTATCCTAACGAAAGAAGGTCATTTTTGTCAATTTGTTTCTACTGAAGCCCACATAATTTTTAGTTTGGGTAGATTGCTAATTATTGAATTTTTTATGGGTTTTGACCCAATTCACTCAAAAGAATACTTAAGAAGATTGACAATGGCAAAACTTTATACTTTGTGATGATCAACAACCACAAGTGACTAGAGTTTACGCTTGTCTCTGTTTTTTGCTCTGTTCTGGTGCTCCAAGTCTTAATCAGATGCAACATAGTGATCAAACGATGTAACGTGGCTTTAAATCGTTTGCATGTGACCAGAACCATCGTCTTACTTATTCCTCCAAATATCCTTGAAGAACAGGTTTAGACCTATCGTCTCTGTTTTGCTCTGCTTCTTGTTCTGTTATTAATGTTGGATTAGGTTAGCCTTAGTCTCTTCCACGCCATGGATCCTCGACACATGCAGCAGAGACAACATCTTGACTTCCCCACAGATATGATTCACCGCCAAGCTTCTCCCAATGCAGCAGCGTCAGCACCATAGCCTCAAATAAATCATCAACACCGTCGTCTTATTCCTCCAAATATCTCTGGCTCTCTAATGTCTCAAGTGATGATGCCTTTGCCTCTTGAAGAACACGTTTAAGCCTATTGTATCTGTTTTGCTCTGCTTCTTGGGTTGAGTTTCTCAGTCTGAGTTTCTTTCGTTAAAATGTTACTTCGCCGTTTTCGTCAAAGAGTAATAAAAAGAGAGTGGTTCGTTCATAATCTGTAATCCAAGAAATATATTCAAATCTGATAAAACCGAATGTCATTGATCAAATCAGGCCAAGATAAACAAAAGGCCCAACAAAGGCACCAGAAGGGCACAGTCCAAAACACATAAAAACAAGAAAACCCTACACGAAAGCCAAGATTCAAGAACGGATTCAATCATCCCTGCTAATAACGTTTCTCCTCCTCCGATGAGCGATGGTCCGAACTTTATCCACAGTTTCTTGTAGACTTGCTTCTCTACTTGCCTCCAAGTTCCAAGGTTTTACATAGTACCCTATCTTCAAAGCAACTCTAGCCTCGCGGAAACCTTTAAGGATGGTTTCGTAGAGATGATCACCATAGTTTGATTTCACGATCAAAAGCTGCTGCACATCGTATGGAAACCCTGTAGATGAAGATGCAGTCTGTCTGTTCCAAATCTTGTAAAGCGTCTTGGCTCTCATCTCGTTGGTTTCGTCTTGAGGGTCTTTGCAAGCTTCAACAAACTTCTCAAAAGGAAGGCAGCCCATGATTGTTTCTAGGCCGACACAGTGCTCTAACTCAGGATATAGCTGAAGAAAGAAAAAATTTGGTGGAATCAAACCCTTCTTAGAATCCAAGAAACAAAAAAAAAACAAACCATACCTTAATCAAGCGGCAAGAAGCCAAAAGCACTTCTTCCTCTGCACTTTCTATCAGTTCTTCGAGAATACCCACAGCACCTCCATTGAAAATCTTGCCTTCCATGGATAAGAGAAAGTGTGGAGTCGTTGTCGATGTCGAGTGGAAGAGAAATAAACCGATAACTTCTATTAGCTTTTTTGACTTCTTTGTTAGAGAAAGCAATAAGATAGATCTCTCTCTCTCTCGCTTGGCTGATAATAAATATATAGAAGTTAAATGCAACTGTTCCACGTCACAGATGTTTGTTACGCGGGGCCCATTGTAAAGCATCATGAAAGATTCTGTTTAAGTATAGTCTCTTCCAACATTTTTCAGTTCTTGTATATATGCATGCATCGTTGCCCAAAAAAAAAAAGAGTATATATGCATGCATCATTGCGGTCTTCATAATAATCCAAATAAAATACTCTTTCTTGTAATAATGATTCAGTTACGAGGACAACTTCTAGCCTTTTTTTTTTTCTTTTCTTTTTATTATAAGAGTCTTATGAATATGGAGCCAGATCAATATTCATGAGTGTTTTAGCCGAGCCTAAGCACATACAATTGAATTATAAATCGTTCAGCCATCATCTCTATAGGAACGTGGCATCACATCGTTTGCATGTGTCAGAACCATCGTCTTACTTATTCCTCCAAATAGCTCTGGCGCTCAAATGTCATGCCTCTTGAAGAACAGGTTTAAGCCTATTGTATCTGTTTTGCTCTGCTTCTTGTTCTGTTATTAATGTTGGATTGGGTTAGCCTTAGCCTCTTCCACGCCATGGAAGTCTTCTCAATCTTCTCACCAGTGTCAAGATCAGCAGCAACCTTAGCCTAAGCCGTCGTAAGAAAACAGATTCTTGACATTGCAACAACAAACTCACATTGATTTTGATAACTGCAAAGTCATATGTTATTGACTTATTGGTCAAGGAAGAGTTCTCTCTTGTCCTTTTGAATAGCATTAGATGGATTCAGTTTCAATACTTACCTCTATGAAAGACTGAAAGTTCACTCTAAATCTAGTCCCCTTAAAGCTTCCCTTTTTACATTACCCATTTCATGTAACACGCGCTGGTCAAATAATGAACATCTGTAACGCGTCTTCTCGTCCATGTCGCGATTGTCGGTGTGAGAGAGACCTTCAGCTTCAACGTATTGTCTCAAATCTTTTTCTTCCACTGTGAGACAATTTCCAAGTGCTGGTTTCTTCTTAGTATACACTAAGAACTTACGATTCATGGTCATGTGTGTTTCTACAATCAGACCTTTCTGTTGATTGAAGATCTTGCACACATTGTTCTTAATCAGGATTGTCAGATGCTTCTCCTGCAACTGTCCAATGCTCAGCAGGTTATTGGTCAGGTTCGACACATAGTATACGTCAATTACCATTTTGAGTTATCTCTTCTACTTCGAACCTGACGTTTCCTTTTCCTTGTACCATCATTTTTGCACCATTTCCCAACCGAACCGAGTGTTTGAACCCTTCATCCAGTTCGTAGAACCATGACTTCTCTCCTGTCATGTGGTTAGAGCATCCAGAGTCTAGAAACCAAACCCCTTTGCCCTCAGCATTACTCAAATCAGCGTGTGCCATTAAGAGTAACTCTTCTTCCTCGTCAAACTCCACATAGTTTGCTTTCTTCTCCAGGCTAGTGCACTCAAACTGGTAACGACATCTAAAGCAGTTGATGGCTGATCGATTCACAAATGATCGACCTCTTCCTCGTCCACGATAACTGCTTCCTCCTCTCTGAGGATTCCATTTTCATCTTCCTCTACCATACCTTGGCTCATTATCCACTTGAAGAACCTGTTCTTCACTTCGTTGCTCAGTCACTTTGCCCTCATGAATCTGTAGAGACGCCTGCAGTTCATCCACCGAGAGACGATCAATGTCCTTGGATTCCTCAATTGAACATATCACAAAGTTGAAGTTTTTCTGTGAGGCTCTGGAGTACCTTCTCAACAACCTTGACATCTTCAATGATCTCTTTACAGTTTCTCATATCATTGGTTGTCTCCATAACTCTAGCAAAGTATCCACATACCTTCTCACCAATCTTTATCTCCAGTGTCTCAAAGGTTTTCCTCAGCCTCTGCAATTGAGCTCGCTTCACCCTAGCAGTCCCTTGGTGTTTAACCTTCATTGAGTCCCACAGCTGGTTGGCCGTCTCCTTTTGGGTTATTGTCTTCAGCGTGGTCTTGTCGATTGACTGAAAGAGGTAGTTCTTTGAGTTTTGCTTCATTGAGTGAGGGATTGTTGTTGCACAGGGCTCGGCGCTTCAATTCTTCTCAGATCTTCAATCCTGGATCGATAATACTCCAGTATTCCCTGGATCGGAGAAGATTCTCCATGATCAAACTCCAGTGATCGTAGTCTCCATCAAATTTAGGAACAGCGGGTGTCGAAAAGCTTCCAGCGCCTGTCATCTTCTTTGTGATGTTTTTCCTCTCAAACACTCACGTTTTGTTTCGCTCTGATACGAGATAAAGGAAATATAGTCTGATAATGCGTTGTATTTCACAAAGAAGAGTACACAAGCTTTTATAGAAGCTTGACAACAAGTAAAGCAACTAAACGGAGAAAGTAGGAAATAAGATAAGAGTAGGCCATTACACAACTACTCAACTACAAAACATAAACAACTTCCTAAAAGCTAGCTAGACTTATTCAACTTCAGACTTAGTCTAATTAACATCTAGCATTAGCCACTAGGTCATAGTTTTATTTTTTTGAATTGAATGTTAAATTAATTCGAAAACAAAAAAAAAATGTTTTTTACAAGGTGTTTGAGTTATAGTGTTAAATGATAGTTACCAGGGAAAATAGATAGTCTTCCCAGTCTTCTTAAAGCTTCTTTTTATTACAGTACCCACTTTGTATTATAGGCACTTGGTCAAATGGACATCAATCAGACAGTCACGGGCCTTCTTGTTCATGTCGCGCGTGTCGGTGTAAGAGAACTTCCGTTCCAACGTATTACTTTAAAGAGGTCGTAGTCGGCTGTCTTATTTGGGCCTTATTATGATTTGGCCCAAGACATCCCACTATATAAAAGCTACTAAATTGAAGCAATTCTAAGCTGTCCACGTCAGCTAAAATATTCACAACCAATCATTCAGCCACGTCATTTAACCTACCTCGTCGTCTGCGTCACCAAATCGTCACGGTTTCAAATCTTCTTCTACTTTCTTCATCAATCTCTGTTATTAATCTCTCGACTTAACGCATTATCTTAAATCATTCTTTCAATTTCCAGAATCAATCACTATAGATTTGTTCTCCGTCCGTTTCAAAGATCCATAACACCACCACTATAAATCTGCGGAAAGTACAGCCCTCACCACATATCGTCAAAGCAATCCATTCACTCAAATATGATATCTTTGTCAGTTGACATGATTCAGATTACCAGAAGATTTCTAAGAAGAGAGCAGAAGAGATCGTAAAACTACAAACCCAACGACGATGACGAAGAAGATGAATCGATGAAGCCACAAGTGGTAACCATTCATAAGATCTTCTCTGATGCTAACATGCCGCCGGAATTTGACGAAATCGATGAGAAAGAAGGGTCCAACGATGATTCTGATGGTGAAGACCACATAAGATTCAATCTGGAATCACCGAGGCTTTTGTATAACTGATGATTTCAAGGTAATACTTATCTTTTTATTAAGATTTTGGTTGAACTCTGAAATGTAGAAAGAGTGTAACAGATGATGGATCTCACTGTAATTCCATTTGCAGACGCATTCAAAATTTCTCTCAAGTCTTTTATGAAGAATAAAAGAGATGATGCAATGGTGAGATCTATTTAGCATAGAAAACCCATTCTGATATGCAAAGTTTAGAATATAGTTTCGAGTTTCCATGATCGTGTCTCGGTATTATCAGCACAGAAGCGTCTTATTGCTCAGATGCCAGCAGAAGAGTATGTTTGAATGAAGGCCAAGGATCACCAGAGCGCCTCTCACCTCTTCCTCGCTTTCTATCCGTTGGAAGGACTTTCCGACTATCACTCCGCGGCCGAGTTATTGGTAAGGCTATATCCCTTAAGCATCATCCTCACAGTTTTTAATAATCCAGAGAAATGTTATTTGCAGTATAGTGAACGTCTGATTGAATTCATTTTAAAACAAGTGTATGTAAGTTGGGCTCCTTCGATTCTGGGAAAGCTTGGAATGTGAAGAAAAGTGGAGAACTAATGGGAGTTGATCTGATACTGGTTGATGGAAAAGTAAATGCGCTTAAAGTCTGTTTTGATTATTAATTTGGCACCTGTAAAAGAAAAAAATGATTCTTGATGGTACTAGGAGCAAGCAAAGCTTCAGATTTGCGGACGCCCATGTTTTGCTCCTATTCGAAGAGGTCCCTGAGAGCAGAAAATTCATCCCCAAGGTTATGAGGAGTTGATGTCATTAGCTAATACCAATTCCGAGTTGCCTGGTTTGTTTTATTCACATCGTTCCCATCTTCTTAATTATTGATAATCATCTCATACAGGCCCATAATTCCATATGTTTTATTCCAGATATTTTGGTAAGTTTATGGATTTTACTTCCACTTTCTATGAAGAAACACAAAAATACTCAGCGAATTATGGCCAACCTCCGCTTTCAGGGGTCATACCAAACTATTCCCTTCATGTTGTTAAACTCTTTACGAAAACTTCTGCTTAATCATTTACTTGACTCCTCCACAGGGAGGTGATAACAACCCTGGCCATGATATTCCAGGAGCTGGAGCTGTAACAACAGACCCTTCTCAAAGTGTTGAAAGAGGTATTCATGACAACAGCAACAGACCCAGTAACCATGTGATGGTGGAAAGCCTCTCAGGAACTGTTACTGAACCAAGTGACATCCCTGTTTCATCTGACATGTCTTCTGCGGAGTCCGTCGAGGAAGTGTGTGCGCACTCTGCGAAGAAGCCACACCATGGTTAAGCTTCAGATTATTGGAGTAGATACAAGGTCGCTCAATCTCACAACTGCTTTTTTAACCAGTTTTTAAATTGTTTCATAAACCGAATAAGTATCACTTTGAGCTATTTTCCTCAGTGTTTTAACTTATACGTTTATTTATTTTTCTCTATGAATTCTGCATCTTTCTTTTTAAACAATTTTGAACCGTAGAACTGGTTACATAGACTAATATATTGTTACTCCTACAAGCTGTTTCATTTTCATTTTCTGAAAAATATATTCCGGAACTGAGAAAAGTGAGTTGTGAGATACTTTGCTCTGTGTTTTCAAAGCATATCGTTATCTTTATCATGTTATTTTCAATTTCAAGAATCGAATGTGTGTGTGTCCTCAGCTATTATGCCCCGCCGTAAGTGCATTTTATTAACTTAAATAAATTATGTCTACTCCAAGAATTCTATTTTTGCTTATGCTTTTAAATTGTTGGTCATCGAACTACTGGCTGGTTACAGAGGTTAAGAATATTCAAAACAGCTAAAAAAAAGATTATTCAACCCCGTCTGATCCTGTCACACATACACTAATATTCCGTCTCCTCATCGTATTATCCATAGGTCATAACAAAAACTGAGATCAACCCACTAAAGTAAAGTTCCAACTCGAAACTGTTTAAGTCATCATGCCAATTTTTTTTTAAAAAATTAAACATCTCTGATACCCTTGATTCCAGAGACTCAATGCGCTGCTAATGGTTACACTAAACATCACACTTTATTTTTACAGATTTTACAGATGCTAATGGTCGCACCTTTCATCAAATTCGAGCAATGACAATAAAAAAAAAAGAAATTTACAGATTTTCATTTTTATCACGAAGTTCATGCTTTAAAAAATTAGTAAGAAACAAAATGATGAACCTCCAGAAATCATTGAAAAATCATTGTAAGTTTCAAAACAGAAGCTCTCCAGTTTTGATGTGCATAATTGTTTGTTTGATGACATATTCTTTGATTGTTTTGGGATGAAATATAAAGTTATTATGTTGTTTTGTACCATTTAATTATTAAATTATATATATAAGTTTTTCGATGTTATCGTTGTTACTAAGTGGAAACTGAAAATGAGATGTTTGATTAGATAGGAAATATATATTTTCATTCAATATAGCCAACACTAAAACAAATAAAAAAGTTTAGTTACTTCTTTAAATTTTATTTTTTGAAAAGAAAACTAATTTTCAGAAAACATTTATATGCAGTTTGGTTCATTTTAATTTTCAGATTATTAATGATTACACTACATTTAAATTATTTTGTATGATAGGATATGAAACTCAAGTAAAATTTTGTTAGAAATGTAATGCTTATATTAATTTATAACACTATTAACTTATAAAAATATTTTCAAATAGCACGAGCGAAATTTCCAACAAATATTTTTTTTAAGTTCAACAAATGCCAAAATATTTTACAAAACATAATTAGTAAAACACCAAAATTAAAGAAAATTCAATTATAAATTGAAAATTTATCATAAACTGAAACAAACATATAATATAAAAAATCATTCATTGTTACATAATATATACTAATTATTATTTACGAAATTATTTAAACTATTTATATGTTACTTTAGAATATAAAATTTTTATAATTTTATCACATTAAATTTGATTTTTAATTTGATTTAGCTTGGAGGTGGATTAATATTTTATTATTATGAAAAATTAATTTTTATAATAATATTAAAATCTGATACTCTTAGAAATAAAAAAATATTAGTTTTATTACTTTTGATTTTATTCAACTATATCAAATTCAAAATGGAAATAAAATAGAAAAATATGAAGTATTACATTTTCCTTAATTTTAAATTTAATAATTTTGTGTTTTCTAGAAAGAAAAATTGTTAGTGGTCTTTTCATCTCAAACCAACAAAACTTAATTAAATTTACAATAAAGTTTTAGAATAAAAACAGATTTCATTTATTATTTTCAGTATAAATTAAAATTTTAAATATTTTATATAATTAATTATTTTAATATAAAATAGTTTTAATGTAAATTCACCCGCCCGTAGGGCGGGCCAACCCCTAGTTGAAATAAAAGGAGAAAAAGTTGTACGAAACAAATAAATTTCTTTTTGTTTTCTGTCGTCTGAGAATCTTAGGTTTTGAAACAAGTAAAAGCTACAGGCTTCAAAACTGTGAATATTCACATATGGAGAGATCATCATCTGCGCAGGTAATATTTGATTGGATTAGCAAATTTTCTCGACATGTTTGAGTGATATCGTTTTCTTCGATTTTAATAGAAAAAAAAACATGTATGGGTTTAATTACGCATAATGAAATTAAAACTGCAAACATCAAAAGTATTCTAACCAATTACTTCGTCTATTGTTATCATCTGATCAGGTGAAAGATGTTGATAATATCAGCAAACTCCCGAATGATGTATTGCTCTTGATATTATCAAGACTTTCCACAGAAGAAGCCATAAGGACGAGTGTTGTTTCGAAACGATGGGAACATGTTTGGAAGCAATTGTCTCATCTTGTCTTCAACATTCCACGAATTATCAATTCCACAGAGCTGCGTGATAGTTTGAATCGAGTTGATATATTGATTACTAAGGTTGCCTTTCCTTTTTTCTAATCAGTTTTTTTCTGCTTTTCAGTATCTTACATGTTTTTAATGGTTTCAGGTTATAAACAATCACCGTGGACATCTAGAGAGTTGTGTAATCAATCACTTCC
Source organism: Brassica rapa (assembly GCF_000309985.2). NCBI lineage: Eukaryota > Viridiplantae > Streptophyta > Magnoliopsida > Brassicales > Brassicaceae > Brassica > Brassica rapa. The sequence continues at coordinate 14,307,519 of NC_024797.2, forward strand.
CATACCACGGTGTAACTGGAATTCTTAATACTTGGATCCAATCAGTGACTTGCGTGAAACACACAAAGGTTCTTACACTTACCAACGATTTTCTTTGTCGGAATCCAACAAATAAAATCTTTGACATTCCCACAAACTCCTTCTCTCACCCGAGCCTTACGTCACTCTCTCTAAGTTCATACATTCTCAGAAGCTCACATCCTTTGATAAACTGCTCGAATCTTAAGACCCTCAAACTTGTATTAATCACTGCCCCCGAGGTTGGAGTCTTTAACCGGGTACTCACATCTTGCCCCTCTCTGGAGGTGCTTGTACTAGACATCGTTTGCGTCGACAACAAAAGTGGGATTCCTTTGAAGATTGAGAACAACACATTGAAAGTTTTGCATGTGCAGGCTATGCATTACATTGATGGTATCCAAGTGTCAGCTACCAGTCTAGATATTCTCATCATCGAAGATGCTTCTTTTGGGAGGGATGGATTTTTCCTCCGGTCCCCCAAACTCCAATTTGATAGGAACTTTTGGGCTCCAGGGAGGTTTGTGCCTCACATGAGCTACAACATATCACAGGTATGAGTTTAGACTAAGTAAGTTGAATATATGTACATTGTTAAGGTATTTGAGTTTGACATAGTTTTTATTCAGGAGGAAAACAGCATTGTGCATGAAGAATTTATGAACAACATACCTCGTCCGTTTTTTAGATCGGTTGCAATTATGGCTGCATCCATGTCGGTGAGTGTAGATTTAAGGAATCAGACACAAGTGGAGAGATTACGACAAGTCCTACGTCTGTGGACTCGTAAAATGATGGGGCTTGAGATCATTTTTAAGGTATGTATATATATGTACATTGATTCATGCTTGTTTGCTTGCTTTAAAGTTGAAGAAGACACCAGTGCCTTGACTACCAAGTCTAAATTTGCTTTAATGGAACGTTATTTGGTATGTTGTGCAGCAGGATTACAACGATGCTACTACCACAGAAGAAAACAGTGAGTCTTGGCATAAGAAGTTTTGGAAGGATAATATTAACAAAGATGCCTTCCCCAGTGCCAAATTCCGTGTGAAAACTGTGTGGATGAATAACTTCAGCGGTTCAGAGGAAGAGTTTGCCTTTGCGTCGTGTTTGATCAAACAAGGGACGGTGGTAGATAAGATGATGATCAAAACGTCTTCCTTGCCTCCAAGGAAGAAGTTGGAGATAGAAGCAGCAGTGGTGAAGCTTGAAGCACTTCAAACAGAAGATGAAAGGGAACTTACCATTCATTGTTTCTGATAGAGTTTAATTTAGGTCAAACCTGTTCAACCTAATTTTGAAGATTTGTTACACTTTTTTTTTGTGAATGCTACGAACTTGTTCTTCTTTCGCTATAATTCAGATTGTGACTGCAATGCATCAAAATTGATTCTTCTTAGTGAAATCTTCTTCTTTGAGCCATTTTTTGGAACTGATTCTTTTGTTTTAAGATCAGTAGCACACATTCTTCGAGAGAACCCAACTAGAAATCTTAGAACTTATTGTTGGTGACATAGGATACCAAAGGGATTCATCAGAAGAATCAAACTAGTGAAAACTTGTGGAACAAGAATAACAAAACAGAGTGATGGCTCTAGGAACTGGTCATGCAGTAACACAAAGGATCTTGGCTGTCCACTTGGTGATGTCAGAGTAAAACATCTGATCACTCTTGAACAAATGATTAGCCTCAGGTCTCATGTAAGGATAATAACGGTACCTGGAAAAGGCTATTGCATTGAGATGAGGTTGTTGAACGAAATAGGTCTGAGCTGGACCAAATAAAGGCCTTGGAACAAACGTCTGGTTCTGTAATCCTTCTATATTAGCCAGCTGTTTAGCCATTGTGTACTGGTGAGTTGGTCTTATAATCTGAGGTCTCCAACCTGCAGCGTTAGGACCCGACCCAGATGCATAGCTGTGAACCATCCTGGTTGCTTTGTGGTCAACATCGTTGGAAAAGTGTACCACGGTTCACAGTTTGATAATCACTCCTAGGAAATTGATTAAAGATTTGAATTATTAGTGAAGAGACTAAGGCTAACATAATCCAACATTAGTAACAGAACTGGAAGCAGAACAAAACAGAGACAATAGGTCTAAAATTACCTACATAGATAACTGCTACATCAACTTTTTTTTTTGTATTTTCAGATGGAGAAACAAATCAAAATGGCTGCAGAAGCACAGGAGAAGCTCTTTGAGCTGAAAGAGAAATCGCAGCAGCAGCTCTTTGAGCAAAGAGAAAAATCGCTGGAGCAGAGCAACCGTGAAAAAAAAAGGGAAATGCAGGAACATTTAAATCAGATGAACAAGCAAATGCGTAGGAATATGGAAGAGCAGATGAGGAGGGAGGACGCTGGGTGCAACATTCTGTGACCAACCACTGTGGGCTCTCGAGCACCGATTATGGGAGCGCTTTTGTTTCAGTTTCTATTTCAATTTCCCCTATTTCCCTAAGTGGATTGGGATACTCGTTGCCTAATCCTTGTTTGTTTTGCTTCTTGTTTGCACCGTATGTACCTGTTTAAATATGTGTTTTGTAAGAAGTCATTTATTTTCTTCTTCTTGTGATTTAATAAAAAAAAAAAAAATACTCGAGAAAGAATTTCCTTTTTTTCTTCTTTCCTCAACAAATACATCAATAGTGATGAGTTTAGCATATTCTCTCTGAGATTAGTTACGACCACTTCGGTGTCCGTCTGCTGAGAGTAGACACTCAACGGGTTAAGGCTGCTTCGATTTGGCTAAAGTCGGTTTAAAACTCAGAGATTTTGAAAACTAACATTTTCACAAGTTGAGAGTTTTTTAAATCGAATTTTGTTTAATATATGTTAACAACTTTTGGAACCGATTGCTAGGATCTAGTTTCGATGATTCAAAACCCTGAAGATTGCAAACAAACAAAGAGAATAGATTTTTATGAGTTTTTAAGATGCAAACAGAAGCAAATATGAGTATGAAAAATATGATGATGATAACGATAATAAAACAAGAGAAATAAACAAAGGATAGGATGGAATCAGGCTGATGGAAGTGTGTCACTCTCAGCTTGATCAGAAGATCGAGATGGTGCTTTGCTTGCTGGATGTGTATCACTCTCAAGCTTGGCAAACGAAAAGGATGGAAGGATGGGTGGACTGAGGACGCCACAAGACTCTATGACAGTAGCCTTGATAAATCAAGAGACTTATGCTCTGGAGCTGCTTTTCACACACTCTAAAGACTGAATAGTTTTAAGAAAACTAGAAAACTAGATTTTCATTCATAAAAGTTCAAGGGTGATCTACAAAGACAAACTAATTGAGCTTATATAAGTTCTACCTTAGGACTTTCTTACAGTCTAAAATTGACTAAAGGAAACAAATAAACTCGAAATAAAAGAAAGGAAATCAAAGCTTTGATGACTCCATGGAATATAGCCGTTAGGCTTGATTTGCTCTTGAGCCAAAAGGAAACTTGTGGAGCCTTTGTATCTGGACAACTTATGGATGTAGCCACGGTTTAGAAGTCTCCTTGATATGCTCCTGAAATGATCTGATGGAGAATATGGCAGTTGTTCCTTCCATATTCTTGTTGAAGTCTTTCCTTGCAAGGAAATAGTATAAACGCATCCAAATATGGAAGGTTGGTGTAAATGAAGATCCGTCGGATCTCCTGTGTGCTGTCGCAGCTAAGGACGTCTTGGATGTCTTCTAGTTGGTTGAAATGATCTCCTGGATCCCATAGAAAGGTTTGGTTCGAACTAAATGGAAGTGGTTGGCAACTTTCCCAAACTGATGTCGGTTTGACCGATTTTGGAAAATTGATTGCATCTTGTTTTTTTCTTGGCCAATTCTCCTAATTTCGGGCTTTCTGGAAAGATGAGAAATTCATATTGAAGTCCGTGATTGATTCTGGAGAATGCTGTTTCATGGTTGGGCTGAAATTCAATTCTAAAGGCTGATACTCGCAACTGAACGATAAACAATCTTTCCTCAGGCGGAAATCAAAAGAAACTTTGACCTCTCCAATAGCGACAACCAACATGTGTATATCTCCATTCAGAAGAACCGAACACGATGCATGGCACCTAATTCCATGAAGACTTTCGACATACACTCAAGATCCAGTTAATCACAAAACAACAACATATATTTTACCAAATAAATTACCGTTGGAGTATATAGTTTTTTTTAATGGAAAAATTGCCATTGAAAAAATCATTCGAGGCCTCCCATCATTCAATATGCTATATTTTCTTCTTAATTACTATTATTAGCGATTATGAATAATTTGTTTTTGTTAAAAACTACAGTCCATGAAAATAAATTCATATTGTTTGACTGATAAAGCCTAATAAACAGATGAAAATGTATAATAATGATCAAATCAAAACCCCAACAAAAGAACCCAAAACTCCAAATTCAAGATTCAAGGTTCAATAAGTAAATTCCACTGTACCACCATCCTTAGCTCTTTGATTGTGAAGTGATTCTTGAACTTGAAGGTGTTGCGGAGCTCAACCGCATTTTTGCTTATCATCACATTCACAAGCTTTTGGGAACAGACGTCATCTAAGCCGCTTACATTTAAAAAAGAAGCCGCATGTGGATGATTAAACAATCAATCCCAAGCCAGGAGATCATCGTCGGTTGTGGATAGGACCGGGCTAGAAAAATTTTGGCCCATAAGCAAAAAAAAAAAAATTGGTCCATTATCTTCAAAATTTAGAAAAAATGGCTGAAAATACGGTCTAGTAATTCAAACTCTGCACTCTTTATGCGCGCATCCCGGCGCTCTTACCAGTAGAACTAATGTAAATTTTATGTTATTATTGGTCCTTTAAATATATATATATCTGTACGACCCCAAGTACATGTTTTATGCTTTATGTGCCTCTATTCAGACACTCTGCCCTGGACTTCCGGTCCCTTCTAAGAAATTATTATGTTTTAATAGGATTTTTGAATTTTTCTATTTCAAGCGAGTTTTGTTGTATGAATAACTAAAAAAAAATCGATAAAAACAATTCCAATATAGAACACATATAGATTTTGTGTTAGCAAGTTATTAAATCTAGAAGCTTCAACGAACGAAACAAGAACAATCTTAAAAAAATTGGTATCCGGAGAGGATAATGATGGTAGGACCTAGGAGGACTAGTTGTGTGAAGAGACGAAGAGCTTTTTGACTTTTTTAGAAAGAGATAATTAAAAAAAAAAAGATCGTCTCTCATTTAGGAAGAAGAATTAAGATGATTATGCAGCCAACAAGAGTCCCTTTTCATGTAAATTGATCAATGATAAGCTCGTAGAAGTTGCTTTGTGCTGCATTCTTGGTGTGAAACATTGTACAGTTACTAGTTATGAATCATACAACTTTTGTTTATGTAACATATTCTGATATTCATCTGAAACAAACTACACTTGCTACATATTAATGGAGGTCTAATAAGCCAAACTAAACCATACCAAACCAAAAAGGGATCTCTAATTGTCACTTCTACTTTAAAAAATGAGGCATTGATTCTTGAGAAAATTCATAGAACTTGTCATTATGTGATTGTATATGTTGGGTAAGCTTGAAGATAGCTTAAGTTATAAGTTTCCTATTTGTGTTAGGTTTATCTATAAGAGATTAGGAAACTTATAATTAATAAGTCCTAATGAGTTTAGGAAATAGAGAGATATATATATATGAGAGATCATGAGATGATCTAGTTGTGTGAGTTGAGAGCTTGAGGTTTTGAGAGAGTTTCCTCAAAGATTAATAAGAAGAGTTCTTATATATTGTGTTACATACATTGGTGATCGTGTGACTTGGATACTAGATTTGGTATCAGAGCTATTCAATTCAATCATGGGAGATATAGTTGCGGCAGTAGAAAAACCTAAAGGAGGAGGAACGTCTTCAATACAATGTCCGATGCTTACTACGACGAATTACACGGTATGGGCCGTAAGGATGAAGATACTTCTTAAGGTGCATAAAGCTTGGGAAGCAGTGGAGACAGAAGCTCCTGACACCGAGAAGAACAACTTAGCGCTGGCTCTGCTATTCCAATCAATACCGGAAAGCCTTATAATGCAAGTCGGAGAGTTCGACTTGGCAAAACAAGCATGGGATGCTATTAAGACAAGGCACGTAGGAGCGGAGCGTGTGAAGGAAGCTAGGCTTCAAACACTAATGTCTGATTTTGATCGTTTAAGAATGAAAGAAACAGAGAGTATTGATGATTTCGGTGGAAAGTTGTCTGAGTTAGCATCAAAGTCCGCTGCTCTAGGATCAACAATCGAAGAAGCAAAGATTGTTAAGAAATTTCTTTCAAGCCTTCCGCGAAAGAAGTTTATACAGATTGTTGCCTCACTAGAACAAGTGCTTGATCTTAACACAACAAGCTTTGAAGATATTCTTGGACGCCTAAAGGCATATGAAGAACGGATCAGCGAAGAGAACCAAGAAGAAGATGATAAAGGAAAGCTATTATACGCAAGTAATGAAGGACAAACTAGTCAATCTGCTAGACCCCAAGGAGACCACTCTTCTCGAACATATTCCGATGGAGGAAATCGTGAGTACAATGACCCATATAGGGGCAGAGGTCGTGGAGGACGCTTCTTTGGAAGAGGAAGAGGTCGTGGTCGTTATAACGGAGGAAGAAACTATAATGGAGGCGGAGGAAGAGGGGAAAACAGAGACGCATCTCACATTACTTGCTATCGATGTGATAAGCTTGGTCACTTTGTGGCCCAATGCCCGGAGCTCTTATTGAAGTTGCAGGAAGCTCAAGAAGTTGATAATGCAGAGACACAGGAAGCCGACGAGCTCATGATGCATGAGATAGTGTTCCTAAACGAGAAGAAGGTGCTGCCCGAAAAGTACGAAAGCAATAGTCGAGGAGAAAACATTTGGTATCTTGACAACGGAGCATCGAATCACATGACTGGAGATCTAAGGTATTTTTCAAAGCTCGATGATACGATCTCTGGAAAGGTACGTTTTGGAGATGACTCTCGTATAGATATCAAAGGCAAAGGCACAATCTCATTCACTGATATGAATGGAGATTCGAGAAGGATGACCGATGTTTACTTCATTCCGGAACTAAAAAGTAACATCATCAGTTTGGGGCAAGCAACAGAAGCTGGTTGCGACATAAGACTTCGTGGAGAGTTATTAACAATGCATGATCAAACCGGGAAGCTATTAGTTACAGCTAAAAGGTCGACAAATAGACTATACAAGGTGCGTATGGGTATAAAAGGAGGAACCTGTCTCTACTCAAAGGCAGAAGACGAGTCAAGTAGATGGCATGAGAGATTGGGGCATATAAATACAGAGACTATCCGGAACATGATGCAGAAGGAACTCGTTGAAGGTATATCTAAGGGTTTTATAGAGAAGAAAGTGTGTGGTTCTTGTTTACTTGGGAAACAAGCAAGACAAGCTTTTCCAAAATCTACCTCATACCGAGCTACAAAGGCGCTGGAGTTACTTCATGGGGATCTTTGCGGTCCCATATCACCGATGACACAAGCTGGTAACCGATACATCTTTGTTGTTATTGATGATCACACAAGGTATATGTGGTCAATGTTGCTAAAGGAGAAAAGTGAGGCTTTTAGCAAATTCAAGAAGTTAAGAATCATAGTTGAAAAGGAGATAGGAGAGAAAATACAAACCTTCAGAACAGACAGAGGGGGAGAGTTTGTAAGCCACGAGTTTGATGGTTATTGCGAAGGAGCAGGGATAAGGAGACATCTTACTGCGCCTTACACGCCACAGCAGAATGGCGTGGTCGAGAGAAGGAATCGGACATTAATGGAGATGGCAAGAAGTCTTCTCAAGCACATGTCAATGCCAAATTGTCTTTGGGGAGAAGCCATAAGACACGCTACTTACCTCATTAACCGAGTAGCAACAAGAGCCTTGAGTGATAAGACTCCTTATGAGATGTTGCGTGGAAAACGACCGAACATAAGCCACATACGAGTTTTTGGATGCGTAGGGTACGCAAAGATAGAGGGAGTACACTTGAAGAAACTTGATGATCGGTCACGAATGTTGGTGCATCTTGGTACGGAACCTGGATCAAAAGCATATCGTCTGTTTGATCCAAACACACGAAGAATTATTGTGAGTCGAGATGTCGTTTTCAAAAGTTGGAACTGGAATAAAGAAGAGACAGAAAAGGAAAGCGGTGGGAGCTTTGTTGTTACAGACAGCGTGTTTGGAGATAATGGTGAAGCAAGCTTGGCTCCTAAGGCAATCACAAGTGGAGAAGAAACAGAGGAATCTGAAACGATAAGCTCTGGTTTAAAACAGAGCACAAGTGAAGCTGTTTGTAGCGAAGATCAGTCGCAGTGTCTTAGAAGATCAGAGAGACAAACTCGTACACCAGCTTATCTCGAAGACTACATCTTATTAGCTGAGGAACTCGGAGAAGAAGTTCTGCTCTATCTAAACAACGAGCCAAGGAACTTTGAAGAAGCAAAGGGCTCGAAAGAATGGACAAGAGCTTGTGAAGACGAGATAGAGTCTATTGAGAAAAACAGAACATGGGATCTCGTTGATCTCCCGTTTGGTGCAAAACCAATAGGATTAAAATGGGTCTTCAAGCTAAAACTTAACGCCGATGGAAGCATCAACAAGTTCAAAGCTAGATTGGTCGCAAAAGGGTATGTGCAGCAGTATGGAGTTGATTTTGAAGAAGTATTTGCACCAGTAGCACGTCTTGAAACGATAAGGTTGCTTATTAACTTGGCTGCAACAAACGGATGGGAAATACATCACCTCGACGTTAAGACCGCTTTCTTACATGGAGAACTGAAGGAGACAGTATATGTTAGTCAACCAGAGGGTTTCGAGAAGAAAGGATATGAGAAGAAGGTCTACAAACTCAATAAAGCGTTGTACGGTCTGAGACAAGCACCAAGAGCGTGGAATAATAAGCTTAACCAGATTCTTATGGAGCTTGAGTTCAACAAATGTACGAAAGAACCTTCTGTCTATCGAAAGAACATAAAAGGCGAGCTACTTGTTGTAGCAGTCTATGTCGATGACTTGCTTGTGACGGGAACTAGCAAGAAACTTATTGACGAGTTCAAGAAGAGCATGGCTCGAAATTTTGACATGAGTGATCTCGGGAGACTGACCTATTATCTTGGAATGGAAGTAGTTCAATATGATCAAGGGATTACACTCAATCAGAGCCGATATGCTAAGAAGATACTTGAGAATGCGGGAATGGCAAAGTGTAATCCGGTTCAAGCTCCTATGGAGCTCGGCCTTGTTCTGTCGAAAGCAGAGGAAGAGAGGGAGATAGATGCGACAGACTACAGAAGGAGTATCGGATGTTTACGATACTTACTACACACAAGGCCCGACCTATCTTTTGCTGTGGGTGTATTGAGCCGTTACATGCATAGTCCAAGGGAGTCTCATGGTGTTGCGTTGAAACAATGCCTGCGTTATCTACAAGGAAGCGCAAGCTACGGCCTAATCTTTGAGAGATGTACGAAGATACCAAGATTGCTTGGGTATAGTGACAGCAGCTACAACGTTGATCCTGACGATGGAAGAAGCACAACCGGACACATCTTTTACTTAGGAAAGAGTCCTATAACCTGGTGTTCGCAGAAGCAAGACACCGTTGCACTATCAAGTTGTGAAGCCGAGTTTATGGCCGGGACAGAAGCTGCAAGACAGGCGATCTGGTTAAGGGATTTGCTAAGCGAGGTCACGGGTCGAGAAAGAGAGAAGATCACCATCAGGATCGACAATCAGTCCGCCATTGCCTTGACAAGGAATCCAGTCTTCCATGGGAGAAGTAAACACATACACTCTAGGTACCATTTTATAAGAGAATGTGTTGAAAGAGAGCTCATAGAAGTTGAGCATGTACATGGTACTGAGCAAAAGGCGGATATTCTTACCAAGGCACTAGGAAGGGTCAAGTTCAAAGAGATGAGAGACTTCATTGGAGTGCAAGAGTTGTCACAAGAAGGTTTCAAGCTTAAGAGGGAGAATGTTGGGTAAGCTTGAAGATAGCTTAAGTTATAAGTTTCCTATTTGTGTTAGGTTTATCTATAAGAGATTAGGAAACTTATAATTAATAAGTCCTAGTGAGTTTAGGAAATAGAGAGATATATATATATGAGAGATCATGAGATGATCTAGTTGTGTGAGTTGAGAGCTTGAGGTTTTGAGAGAGTTTCCTCAAAGATTAATAAGAAGAGTTCTTATATATTGTGTTACATACATTGGTGATCGTGTGACTTGGATACTAGAGTATATTCTTTAAGCTGTGTATTGTGCTTGTAATAATGATATTTTCAATCTAAAATAGATTAGTTGTACTTTCTAATCAAGTAGGTCTAGTAAACCGGGTTTGACCAAACCAAGCAGATCCAATGCTTCAACCCTTAACGATCTAACCAAACCAACATTTCTTGACGGTTGATTAAAGACCCATTGTTCTGTTAAATTCTCGCGCCTTTATAAGTTTCTATCACTTTCCTTGTTCGCTGGTTCTTCTCTCAATCTTTTTGATCTCTCGCCATGGCTACGTTTTCATCTGATAAGCCCGCCAAAGAAGAAGACGTGCAAACAGAGGAGGCTGATCCCGCCGAAACTATTACTGTTTTGAGATCATCGAAGAAGAAAGTAATCTTCATTCATTTTCTGTTACAAAGTTAGTTACAACGGATCCTCTTTATAGATAGAGTGAACCGGATCATCAGTATTAAACCGGAATCAATCACAATCGATTGAACCAGCTAAACCGAAAAACAGTCTAATACTTTGATACTCCAATAGAAACCACCGAAGAAGAAGTTCGAACAGAGGAAGATGAGCAGAGAGAAGAAGCTAGCGAGAGCCTTCTTGATTTCGATTCAGTCTATTCTCGTCTTAGTCTCATTATGGAAGACGAAGGAGCTTAGATTCAGAAACCTCAAGAAGATTCGACAATGGTAAAATCTTCAAACTTAGTGGTGATGATCAAGAACTACAAATGATTAAAGCCTATCGTCTCTGTTTTCCTCTGTTTCTTGTTCCATACTAATGATCCAAGTCTTAATCAGATGCAAAGGAGTTACCAAACGATGGAACGTGGCTTGACATCGTTTGCATGCGATCAGAGCCGTCGTCTCGCTCCTCAGAACCATGGCTCAACAACGTTTTCAAGTGGTAGTCTTGAAACTCAGTCACCATTTCAGCAGCAGCAGCAGCGATTGACAACTGCTCACAACCAGTCTCTTGGTACACTTTTTCCAACGATGGTTACCACACAGCAACCAGGATGGTCCATAAGAGACCACAGCTCTGCATCTGCTTGGAGTCCTCAGATCATAAGGCCAAATCAGCAGCACCCAATGGTTAACCAGCTGGCTGATATAGAAGGATTGCTGAACCAGACGTTTGTTCCAAGGCCTTTGTTTGAACCAGCTCAGGCCCATTTCGTTGACCAGCCTCATCTCAATGCAATAGCTTTGTCAATGTACCGTTACTATCCTTACATGAGACCTGAGGCTAATCATTTGAACCTGAGGATGCCTCATTTCAGGAGTAATCAGATGTTTACTCTGACATCACCAAGTGGACAGCCTAGATCCTTTGTGTCGCTGCATGACCAGTTCAACCCACGCCAAAGGTTTGTATTGTCCTTGGATGATGCACTAGTGTATGGACCGGTTCTTGAGATGGATCATCCGCAACCGCAGCAGCAGAGACAGCATCTTGACTTCCCCATAGATATGATTCACCGCCAAGCTTCTCCTAATGCACAGCAAGGACAACACTTTGTCTACCCGCTGGATATGATTCACCACCAAGCTTCTTCTCCCAATGCAGCAGCACCACCACCACGTCTCAGCTGAATCATCAACAGACGCAGCAACTTCAGCCTCAAACGCAGACTCAGAAGTTCAACGATGGACCATCTTCTCACTAAGGTCAACATCAGCATCAAACTTAACATGATTTGTCAAGTTTTGCGTTTTCACTAAATCTCTCTCTCTCGCTCGAATAGATTTTGATAAATGTAAGTTGTGATATGTTAGTGACTTGTTACTCAAGGAAGAGTTCACTCTTTGTCCTTTTAGATGGATTCAGTTTCAATACTTTTCAGTTCACTCTTGTCCTCTTAAAGCTTCCTTTTTACACGCGCTTTGAGCTACTTGGTCAAACGAACATTGGTCACGCGCCTTCTCGCTCATGTCGCGCGTGTCGGTGTGAGAGAACTTCAGTTTCAACGTACTGTATTACTTTAAGAGGTCGTTTTCAACATTAATTAAGCTAATCACATAACATTAAAATCAGATTGGTTTTGCCAACAATTTAAGTTATCTCTCACTAAGAAACCCTTTTAATCTTAAAAGAAAAAAGAAAAAAACTTTTGTTTATTACCATCGCGTCGGTTACTCATTCCCTTCTTCAGACCACTGCGAATCTAAATACAAAAAGATCATCCCTTCATACATACAAGATTCTTATTCAGAAGAAGCTTCTCCCTTAGTTTCCATCTGCAGGAGCATCAGTCTTTGTCTTGTTATGTTTTTTTGAACGGATGCAAAGACTTAAACTTTAAGCATTGTTTGGGTTTCTTGAACTCGATTTAGTTAAAATTAGATCTGAGTCAGCTTAGGACTAAACAAAGCTTTTTCTCGCTTTGCCATGCCAAAAGCAATCAACAGTACTAAAAACCCTTTTCTTATTGTTCGGTTGGTGCATTGGTTGTTGGTGTTCTTATCAACTTCTGCGTCTTCTATTAATTAGCTTTTGAGGGGACCTTCGGACATAAAACTCTCCAGCTGAATATCTATCGGGTTTGTGTTCTTCTTGTAAGTTATATCAACCCTTGTCTTTATTTGTACAAAAAGATTAAGACTTTGCTTAGTTTTGTCTGAATCAGGTTTAATCATTCATTGAATAAGGGAATGAAGAAAGTGTATAGGAAGGTGATTTGGATCAGACATTCAGGGTTTAGGGTTTTTAGAGACAAGAAATGGATGTTCCCTTTTCTTGCAAGCTTGGTCTTGTCGGTTACTCTCTTAATGTCTCTCATGTATGCTGGATTTGAGACTTCTTATGTGGAAGAAGAACCGTTATTACTACCTTTTGATAATCTCTCAGAAGAATACTTTGTAGAATCACATCTAAGAAAGTCTTTGAATTCGAACTCGAGTTCGAATTCATCAGAGGTTCTTCCTAGGTTGGCTTATCTGATCTCAGGGACCAAAGGTGATAGCCATAGGATGATGAGGACTTTGCAAGCTGTGTATCATCCAAGAAACCAGTACGTTCTGCATTTAGACCTCGAAGCTCCACCCAAGGAAAGACTAGAGCTTGCTATGTCTGTGAAGAATGATCCTACTTTCCTTGAAGTTGCAAACGTCCGTGTTATGTCTCAGTCTAATCTTGTTACTTATAAAGGCCCTACAATGATCGCTTGTACGCTTCAAGCCGTGGCGGTTTTGCTTAAGGAGAGCTTGGATTGGGATTGGTTCATCAACCTTAGTGCATCAGATTATCCTCTTGTGACACAAGATGGTTAATTAAAACTCAAAATGACATCTTTGCTCTTTTTGTTACATAGTGGTGGGGTGACTCTTGTTTGTTACTGAACTTGCAGATTTGTTGTATGTCTTCTCCAACTTGTCTAGGAGTGTGAATTTCATTGAACATATGAAGCTCACCGGGTGGAAACTGTAAGTAGAAACCACTAAAGTGACAACTGATTGATTGATTACATCTGTTTAATGGGGTCCTGAGATTTTAGGGGCTATGAACAATTTAGTAAGATTTTAATAATTTTTTTTATTTTTTTTTTTTGCAAATTTAGGAGTCTTTGTTCATGTAAATTATTTTTTTAAATTTTGGGGGCTATAAGCCAATGTTTTACTTCGCTATGTCCAAGACCACCCCTGCATCTAAAGTATTGAAAAAACTTTTTGCTTCCCATGGTGATCTTGTAGGAACCAGAGGGCGAAATCAATCATTGTTGATCCTGGCTTGTACCTATCAAAGAAAACTGAAATAGCTTGGACTACACAGCACAGATCAATCCCCACTTCTTTTAAGCTGTTCACAGGTTAGTAACTTAGCATCTTCAACTCCAAATTACATAAGCATGTGTCCTTATGTCTTGTCTTTTCATCTTGCAGGCTCAGCATGGGTGGTTCTGACTCGGTCTTTTCTTGAATACTCAATCCTGGGATGGGATAACTTCCCTAGGACGATCTTGATGTACTACGCTAACTTTGTATCTTCACCGGAAGGATACTTCCACACAGTCATATGCAACACTAAAGAGTTTAAAAGCACGGCTATAGGGCATGACCTGCACTACATTTCTTGGGACTATCCTCCAAAGCAACACCCTAACTCTCTATCGATGAAGGATTTCGACAAGATGGTCAAAAGCAAAGCACCCTTTGCTCGAAAGTTCCACAAGGACGATCCTGTGTTAGATAAGATCGATAGAGAGCTCTTGGGACGCACTCACAGGTTTTCCTCGGGAGCTTGGTGCGTTGGGAGCTCGGAGAACGGCTCTGATCCCTGCTCTGTTAGGGGAGATGACTCGGTTTTGAGACCAGGACCTGGTGCTGAGAGGTTAAAGGAGCTTGTTCAGACGCTTTTATCTGATGAGTTCAGAAGTAAACAGTGTTCATGATGAGAGGAAATGATTATAAACAAAACTCAAAATTGTACATTGTTTTTGTTTTACTCAATAGATTTGTAGGTTCTGTTATACAAAACGATCATTGTATCTTAAAAAATTTCTAATATAAAGCAAGAACAGTAGAAAGCTAGAAATTTCAGCTCAAATTGATCAAGGTTTAAGTAAAGCTGTTGTATCTCTTGAACGAGCTTGAGATTAGGTCGTTCATGTCGACAAGTCCAGAGATCAGAGAAAATGGGAAGTTTCTTTTTGAGACAATAGACCATTAATGGTAGCTAGATGATTGACATGAAGCTAGAGAACTCTTTTAAAAGCTGGTTTGAAACAAATGTGTGAATACTAAACATTTAGGAACCAGTCAAGGGTTTAAAGACCAACGAAAACGTTCTGATGTAGATGTAACGTAACTAAGACATTGTGATTTAGACGCTGTTTTCCATTAATCACTAATCACCTTTTTAGTTCTGTGAAAACATGGAGCTCACTTTTCCCAAAAAAAAATCAGTGTAATTAACCCATTAGACACTGGCTCTGGTTTTCGGTTCAGATTTTTTGAGTTTCAGTTCTATAAGAACTGTTATACAAAATGCGAAAACAGATGACGAAAGGCGATAAGTAACATATAACGTAGTTTACTAAATTGTTTATTTCAATTACAGAAGAAAGATTTAGAGAGATTTCAGTGTGTATGGGATATTCATGGTCTAAAACATATAGCTGAAAAACTCGTGGACTTAGGTCTAATAAAACTTCTAAACACTGAACTTCTAAGTATGTATCAATTTCACCTGGATAGTCGCGTATGTTATTGACACCCATTTATTAATGATAGTTGAGATTATTAATTGAAACTTCAAATTTATTAATGTTGATCAACTCATCTTCCAAATTCATTGTTATTACATCTTCTGAACAAAATTTGCATATTATATACGGATGAACACTAACAGTCCAAGCCAAAATTGCATAATTGATAGCATGTAAGACATTGATCATACATGAATCAGATTGTCCCAACTTATAGCTTTCTAAAATCTCACAATAAAATCTCTAGTGATAATGCATCTTAAAAGATCTCATGATTCTAACATCACAAGGTTGATTTTTGATGTCATATTTAGTGGCAAGAAGAACAACACAACATTCACCAATTGTCCAATATTTCTTGGATGTCCTAGAAAATTATCTACCCTAAACAAAACTCTTATACCATTCCTTTTTATATCAAGCTAATATATATAATCTTCAAAAATCACACTTATCATTCGTGCTGTTTTGTTGGCACGGTAGTGACAATTCAAATTATCTATGTTCACACTTATCATCCAAACTTTTTTTATTAGCACAATAATGACACTCAAGTTATCTATATTGACATTTTTTAAAAAATATGGTTTTGAATATGTTCCAATAACCCATAAAAAAAAATTCAGACTCTTCTTAGTTGCACCAAATAACAACTATTAACCTTTCTTTGTCTAGTATTTTCCTTCAAGTTATTTCGTTGCAAAAGAATGATCAACTTGTATCTATAAAACAAACCAGTTTCATTCATATAAGAACATCTTTTATTTTAGAGTAATTTAAAGTGTAGACCACTTTTCATCTTTTATATTACATAGTAGGACAATTTAAGCTCCATCATTTATATCGACTTTACAAAGAAAAAGAGAATATAAAATTACTTTCATGCCCTCTTTTCTTTCAACCAAACCTTTTTAAAAAAAATTTCCAAACCTATACAATGAGATAGTGTTAATTTGAAAATGTCTATGTACTCTTTAGCAAACCCCTTATTTAATGGGATGACGAGTGTCGAGGATCAAATACAATCATTAGAAACTGTCTAAAATCGATGGATAGTTTGGTAAATTAGAGGATGAGAGGAAAAATATAGTTTTTTAATGATGATCTTTTAAAAACTCTCTCTCTCTCTCTCTCTCTCTCTCTCTCTCTCTCTCTCTCTCTCTCTCTCGAATTTCAATTGCCGATTCATAATTTTTTTTTTGTTACAAAATGATTTCTCTTTGTAGCGATTGAGGCGTTGAATGAAGAGGTTAGCAAAAGTTAATCAGTGATGGCATATATTGAGAAATTCGACGTGGGTGAACGGGCAAATTTTGTCACTTGATTCGGCAATTGTTATCTCCCTTTCATATGTTCTTCCATCTGTAAAGAAAACAAAAAAATAGTGTCTGATATGGTAATGCATTCTAAAAATAATACTCTCTATGTTTTAAACTATAGGTAGTTTTAGCAAAAAAAAATTGTTTCACGATATAAATAGTTTTCATGTTTCAATGTATCTTTTCTTATAATTGGTTGAACTTATCGATTAAATGACACTTTTTCAAAAGTAACAACTTTTTTAACATTAGTGTTTTTACCTAAAACTACTTGTATTTTAAAACAGATGAAGTACTAGTTTTTCTGTGTAAAAATGACTCTCAATTGTAATTCTCTCTTCAACTTTTTTAAGCAACTCGAGAAGTTCATTGATATCTTCTTTTTCTAAAGCAGATCCCGATTTATGGATCTCTCGGTTCAATAAGGGTTTCAAAGAAACCAATTTAGTCATTAGTAAACCCAAATAACTTTTTTTTATACTTAATCTCTTCGTTAGTTGGGGGAAGAATCCGCACGAATCGGATTTTTTGATTATCTATTCTTTTTCATATAGCTTCAAGTTTCTTTTCTATACCTTGTACATCGGGAGAAATACTCTCACCAAGATGATGATGAAAAGACAATGCATAGTTGTATTTTAAAAAGATTCAAGCTAGCCTTTAATATTATATTAGTGGAAAAATAGTATTATAACAAAATCTCGTAAAAAGACATAATATATAAATAAAATTTTGATTATTTTTAATTAATATAAGTATAAATTAAAATATATAAACAATAATGTATAAAATGTAAAAAAAAATTAAAAGATTATGAAAAACTATATTAATAAATTAAAACTCTGTAAAATAATACATATTTTGAAGTTCCGTACACGTTTCCCCTTAAAAGAATGACCATATGACCTTATTGTTTTCTAATTCATATTGGGTTTTTGTACAAAGCCTAGTAATTCTATAACATTCGATAAGGTATTAAACCGACAATGAGGGTGATTGGTTGGACTTTATCTCCCTACTTTAGCTTTATTTATTTTTAAATTACTAAATTTTACCAATCATGCTTTAGTTTTACTTTTAAAAATTAAAGTCTACATCAAGTTTTTATTTAATTTTACCAATCATGCTTTAACTTTATTTTTAAAGCTACAGCAAAAAAAAAAGCAAAACTTTTTATTATGTATTTTAGGCAAAAATGCTACATCATATTTTTATAGGCTGTAGAATCTGTAAAATGTAAAAAAAAAATATCTATAATATCAAATAAATTATATAATCATAATAAAAAACTTTTATAAATATTTTAGTTTTGAATTTGAGTGTTTTTTTAATTATTAAAATATTTAAATAATATAAATATTATTTACATATCACTTTTTAAATTACAATAAATTTTGATAATTTATAAAAAAATATTAATATAAATTATTTTAATTCATATAAAATAATAATTTTATATATACAACACATATTTCATATATTTTATTTTAAAATATCTACAGCCTATAACTTACAGCTACAACAAATTTAACTACAACAAAAGTCTCTGCAGAAAAAATCTACAGTAACAACTTTACAGCTACAACCAATTTATCTACAGCTAAACATCGACAACTAAATTTTTTAAGCCACAGTCCAACCAATCATCACCAATGATCAAAAAGAAAAGCGAGTTAGAGGGGGGTATTCTAGACAATTTGGATGTGGGTTAGCTAGGGTTTTTAATGGAACGCATATGCTCTCTCTGTATAAAAGTAGCCGCATGAAACATGAGCTAACCATCTCACCTCAAGATTCATTCTCTGTAGTTTAGCTCTTTTCTGTGTCTGGAGTTTAGGGTTAGAAGTTCCGCAGGAGCCTCCCGGGCTAGTCTGAAAATAATAATTTGAGGAATTAAGCCCCAAAGCTCCTGCTAGATTGGTGACATTCGTGTTGCAGTTCTGTCTAAATTTCTCCTGGCTTAACTGTGTCAAAGCAATGTCTAGATTTCGTATTAGTGATTGTTTTTATTTAGTTTGATAATCAAAGGTGTTTTTGGCTATGATTACAAAATATCCGCGCTTCTGAGATTTATTCTGTGAAGTAATCGGAAAACAATGGTTGAATTTCTTAATATGAGCCTTCTCTTTGATTCATTATTATTTTAGTTTTATTTTCCGGCAGTGATGATTAAAACTAACAGCTTTACGCCAGTTCTGCTTCAGAAGATTCTTGATAGAAGAAGCTGTATAAAATCTGAGCCTTTTTTTTAATTTTATGAATGTTTTGTTTGTGTTGCCGATGAGGAAATCCAATTATGTGAGGTGCAGTGGAGCTGAGACCCTGTTTTCAGGGAGAACCCCTTGGCAGAAGCTGCAATTTCTATGAAGCTAATGGACTAACTGAGGCGTTTTGTCTTTTTAATCTGTTTTAAAATCTATTGATCGATTCATTGTCTGAGTTTAACTATACACTAGCATAAGCCAATGTGCTCGTAGTCTGAATAACTCAGAAATTGATAGTGTTTTACATCAGCTTTATCTCTGCTTCGGCCTTGGGATATTAGTTAAACTAGAACACTATATTATTTATCGAATCAACTATCTTTATGGGTATATTGTGACTATTCGTATTGTTTAGCGCTGGATGGCAATGAGAGTAACATAATTTCGTTACCCAATTTTGTTCTGAGGTTTTTATAAGCGAGATGGAATGCACTATATGGTGTGGA
Source organism: Brassica rapa (assembly GCF_000309985.2). Classification (NCBI taxonomy): domain Eukaryota; kingdom Viridiplantae; phylum Streptophyta; class Magnoliopsida; order Brassicales; family Brassicaceae; genus Brassica; species Brassica rapa. The sequence continues at coordinate 14,327,041 of NC_024797.2, forward strand.
ATGGAAAGTATTGATGGTGACCAATATTATAAAGGCCTAAACATGATGTGAATAAACATACAAAGTGTCTTTTGTTGTCCAGTTAAACACATTTTATAGCATAATGAAACCCTTATTCCTGAAGAAACAAAGGAAGCACTAATCTTCTAACCAAAGAAATCAGTACATATTAGTTTTCTAAAATTTAATCTGTTGAGATGCAGTAACTGGCAGAATTCTAAAAGTTGAAACGAACACTTACAATTCATCAAATAGATAATACTTTTGTCATATTGGTATATGATCACTTGGAACTCTCAATGTTTATGTCGAGCTCTGAGTTGTGTCTTTTAACGAGTCTTAAGTGGTGGTTTTGGTGAAGCGAGTTCATATAGGAGTTGGTGAAGTGGTGTCTTTTAGCTTCTCTTCATGGTTCAAACACATCCTTTGGTGTAGTAGACCTTGTTCTACAATCTCGGTGCAGCGTGTAGCTTTAATTTCTATCATAGGGGGTTAGGTTCTTAGGAATCAAATTTTTGAGGATTAATTTTCTTTTTATTGTGCAGCTTCTGATGGTTGAGGCTTTTCCAAATGAGAGCGGGTTTTGTGCTCCATGCAGTTCTTTCGTCTTTTCTTAGTTTATAAAAAAAAGCATCACAATCACATTATAATTAATTAATAAACAAACAGGTCTACAATTTTTACAACGTGCTCTCGTAAATCTTTGACTATTAAACACTTCATTTACCAATCATGTGATTTTTCCTTCTAGAATGCGAGAGAAAAATGGTTAATCAAAAAAATAAAATAAACCAAAGTAAGAAAAAAAGATCATTAATTATCAGCTCAAAGAGCTAAAAAACCGACCCTTCTTCATCATTTGTCTAAACTCCGTGTAATCAACTCTACCATCACCATCAACATCCACTTGTATTATCATCTTCCTACATTCCTCCAAGGTTTTACCTTGCTTGAGTCCCAAGGAAGACAAAACCGCTTTCAGTTCATCCACTGTAATAAACCCATCTCCATTCTTATCGAAAACGTTGAACGCTTCCTTCATATCTTCTTCTCCTATCTCGTCCTCGTCTTCCACCATTATCGTCTTGTAAAGCTCTCCAAACTCTTCAATGTCGACACAACCATCGCCGTTCACATCGATCTTGTCGATCATCTGCCCGAGCTCCTTTTCTGGTATTATGATCCCGAGATTTTTCAATGAATCGTTTAGCTCCTTCTTAGTGATCCGTCCGTCTCCGTCCTTGTCGAATATTTGGAACACACGTTTGAGTTCCGTGGTATTCATTTTTAGGAATAGGGTTAGGTTTGGATTTGAGTTTGAGTTTGCGTGTGGATGAAGTAAGCGTGAAAACAGAGAATGATGAGACTCCGCGAAGCCAGAAAACAGTACTTTCTTGGCCCCTTGGAGACCCGGCAAGGGGAGTTTTAGAAACTGAGGAGAATGTTAAATAAATGCGATTGGAAATTTTAGCCAAAAACTCGAGGTAATAAATACGGACAAAAATAGAAGAGACAAAGAGAGATTGTCTTAGGGTTGGATTACTGTTGGTGGAGAGGGAATGTTGGTCTTTTAAAGAGGACTTGTGGCTTTGTATCCAAGTCTTAGAAAAGTTTATTGGTTCTATAAATTGCAAACCAAAATACTTTAATTTTATTTTTAGTTGATTCTTATTTATATCAAAATTTAATACTACAATAATATTATATTAGGTGAACACTATACTAAAATATCAATATATTGACGAGGAATGACGAAAAATTGATGCATTCCCTAACGTTTAAAAAAAAAAAATCACCATTCACAAATAATTTTTTTTCTTCCTCATTCTTTATTTTTGTAGGGAAATAAAAAATAAAATTTTTTTTTGTTGAATTTGAAAAAAAACAATTATTTTTTTTCATTATTCCAGTTTTATTCTTTTACATTCGTTTTCTATTCGTTCATTTTATTTTCAGAATGGTCAGTGTTTAACATTATCATTGTTTATAATGTAATTAACTAAATAATCTGTTTGCCGGCGGTTAAGATCAAATCCGTTGGAGTGGTGAACCACTTCGTTATACTGTCCCAACTATGTGAAGTCTTTAAATTCACTTTTCTAATAAAACAATAAACAGAATATGTCAACAGATATAATAATTTGTTAACAATTCGTTTTTTTTTATGATGATATTTGTTCACATTCTCATTTTAATAATCGCTTGTATTATGAGAAAGGTAAGTGAAAGTTAAACAGTTGTGAAAAGGGAATAAAATAAAGGGTGCTATGTAGGAGATACTAATAACATATAAGAAAACAGAAATGGGTTTAAAAAGTGCCCACACGCAGGATCGAACTACGGACCTTCAGTTTACAAGACTGACGCTCTACCACTGAGCTATACGGGCCTTTTGTTTAACTTATTATTAAACTCATCATTGTCACAGTTTTGACTGTTCTGCAAACGCAATATGTGAACAAACCGAATCTATTTACACCAAAAGACTCTAAAAGAAAAAACAATGTGAAATTAAACATAAGAGATGGCAAATGAATGAACATAAAATTCATATAAGAGGGAAGAATTCACAGAGTAATGCCATGAAGTGTATGATTACACATAGCTTTTACATTATAAGAACATTCATACAAGTATTACACAAAAGAGTTGTTGCACAGTCTTAAGACCACCATGGGGCATCACCAGTCCTGAAATCAGTTTCAACCCATGGAACAAATAGAACCTTTCCACTGTCATCAATATCCGCGTGAGCCAAGGCAAGCGACTGTTCCATCAAATTAAGTTTTGTTTTAGAATATTTACATGAGAGATACGCTAGATCTTTTGCTATAATGTATTTGACTTACCAATGGTGCTGGACCTCTAACGACTCTGCCTTGGGCGTTGTATTGGGAACCATGGCAAGGGCATAAGAACTTGTTCTCAGCTTTGTTCCATGGCACAACACATCCAAGATGAGTGCACACTGCGTTTATACCGTAGGTCGCTAGAGTCTTGTCGTTCTCCACAACTAGGTAAGTTGGATCTCCCTATAAAATAAAAATCCACACCATTGAGATGCAAGAACCTTTTTTCAGTACTAATGGATTATTTTACCTTTAATCCTTGGGTCAAGGTTCGATCACCGGGACCATGAGTCTTAAGCCACTCTGCTGCAACTACATCGTTTCCAAGTGCATCCTTGGCTGGAGTACCACCACCTCCACCTCCGGATCTGCATTTTTTCAAAAAAAAGAGTAGAGATTGAAACCAAGAAAATTGGATTACAAGAAACTCTATATAGGCCCAAAATTGCTATAAAAATAAATAAATCAATTCTACATTTTATTTTATTTTGTAAAATTTCTTATTAAATTCAAAATAACCTTATTCCTAAAACAATCACAAATCCTGACCTAGAGGGATTAAAAGGAAACTGACCCAGGAGGGGCAAAGAAGGTAGCGTAAGGGACAAGCATGAAGCCAGTTGGGAGAGAAAGAGCTCCGACAAGAAGAAGATTCAAAAGCTTCCTCTTCTCCATGTCTGGAACATTGTCTGCTGGTATACTCGTCGCTTGACAAGCAATTCTCAGACCAAGCTTCTCCTTTCTCACCATCTGATGATTCGTTGGCTTCACAAACATCACACGAGACATCGCCAACATAGCGTTTCTGCTCGAACCAAGCTGCACCAAAGAAAAAAAAAACACATTAGAGATCAGAAACATATGAAACAAGAATGAAACTGTTCAATGATCGAGTGTGAACCTGAGTAGCAGGAGAAAGGGAGGAGGACGCCATTGATGAAGTCATTGAAAACTTTAGCTGAAAATATGAAAGGGTTTTGGTGATGGAGCTTTTGATGTTATGGAGGAGGAGGAAGACAAGTGGGATCAGACAGAGAGCTTTTAAGACCACTGAAGAGAGAGAGAGAAGCAGATAAGGCACGCGCCAGCCTCTGGTTCGATATATCCACATACTTTTCAGATTTTTGGATTTCATGATGACGTAATCATCAATGGGCTTCTTAATTGATCTCAGCCCATATAATTATTTTGATTACAGAGCAAAAAGGTAGCCCAGTGAAGTAAATTCAGATAAATAAATAATTGTTTCTTGGGCAGCAAGCAAAGCCTTGGATACTCAAGCTTATCCCACTTTCTTGTGTCTCTTTGTCTGCCAAAATGAGAAAGCCAGAGATATATCTCTCTGTCAACTTCCAGTGACCAAAAGACTGAATCATTATTACACTGTGATTGTGTATTTTTTAAGTGTATGAACAAATTGAATATTTTGCAGGTGGAAGGTGAGATGTTTGATGCTCAGATGATAGACAGATGATGGAGAATGTGATCTTAGGAGCTCTTAAATGGCTGATGCGCTCTGTTACTCCTGTCTCCTTTTCTTTCTGCCTTAGTTGTCTCTTTGAGCTCAAAGAAGATCCTTTACTACTAAAACATTCACTCAAATCTCAAGCTACTGATCTTACTGTCTCCAATATGGTAAACAGTCCCGGCTTTGGACTATGGCAAGTGGGGCAATGGCCCTGGGCCCAAGGGTCAAAAAAAAAATTTAATGTAATTTGACTAATTGTAAAAGGTTCATTTTAGTTTGTTAAAGGATCAAATAGTTTAATAAACCTATAATAAAAGGTCCATAATCAGATAAACCTAATTAACTTATAAAAAGACAAAACAAGAAAAATTTCTTTACGCTTCCTATTTTCTAATCTTACCGTTGATGGTAAAAGAGAAGCTCTCGAACCCAGCAAAAGTGAACAACACAAATCATAAACCAAAATATATGTTCTATTCACTGATCAGTTAGTGAGATTTCTTTTCAAAGTAGAGGTTTGTTTAATTGATTACATCTATATCTTTTACTCTCTTAGTTTATTGTTTCAGGTCATAAAAATGAATGGGCACAATACTCGTCGAAGAATTGATCATGATCAAGGCAATGGAATGAAGAAATGTTTTATAGAAAATGTCCATATTTCAAGTTTCGCCCAAGGCTATAAAATAGTTTAAGACGGTCCTGATGGTAAACAGTTAATATTTAGTTAACTTTTTCTTTATTCACAAGAAATCAATTTCTTCAGCGTCTTTAATCTAGAAGAATATTTGAAAAAATGCTGCAGATCAAGTTACTCGAGTTTAAACCATCAGTGATTGTAGCTGCTGCCCTTCTATTTGCTTCTTCGGAGCTCTGTCCTCTATAGTTTCCATGTTTCAGTAACAGAATCTGCCAATGTACGTACATATGTAAATAAGGTAAAAGTTTGTGAAACAATTAACCATTTTTTTTTACCGCTATCCCTAGAGAAGTTTAATAATTGGTTACATGATGAGCTAATGGAGTGTTACAAAGCAATACAGGAGCGAGGTATAGTTGATGAGAATGAAGAAAGCCATGACACAGCAGCAGTGAATGTGCTTGATCAGCAATTATCTAGCTGTGAAGAAAGCTTAATCACAGCTTGTTCACCCTGAGACGAGGAAAACTACTACTCGTCCATGTTAAGCTAAAAAGGTGGTTTATGGTCAGACATAGTCTCCAACCAATGCAATCACTTTGCTACTTCAAAACCATTTTATGCTGGTCCCCTTCTCCATCAATCTTCTCTGCTTTAAATAAGCCATTACTCCTCATTGTAAGACAGGAGAGTGGTGAATGACCAAAGACCATATCACAAACCTTTTTTAAAAAAAACTGTGGTTATTTTTACTATGTTCTGTATTTACAGTATTTTTTCTGCAGTTAAGTTGTATCACTTGAGGGGGAATAATCAGTGTACATTTGTTCTTGTATGTATATAAAAGTATGGTTATGTTACTCTTTTTTTTCTTTGAACAATGTTACTCTCTGAGCAACAATGTGGTCACGAGAAAAAAAATGAGAAAACTATTGAATTTAATTTCCAGGAATAAGATTGTCTCATGAGACTTGGTTATCCCAGTTATGATACTCTTTGGATCTTTTTACAGTTTTGAATAATTCACTTGCCATCACTGCACTATTTACAATTAGAAATGACCATCTGGTTTACTATAACCAAACTAAAAAACCGTATTGGATTCAGACAAACATTTAAAGAGACAAGAGATTCAAAGTCTCTTTGCAATATATATAGTATATAACTCAAACTGTGCTGAAAAGAATGTATATAACACTGTTTCCAATTTCAGACCTTATTGAGAAGCTAGAAGGAAGAAACAAAGCTTCTCTGAAGTAATTTTTAATGCACAACAACAAAAACACAAAGATGAAACATGAAGATAGGGATGACGTATAGTGTATAAAGGAAAGCATCTTCATCATTACCTCGTAGAGGAATCTCTCAGGAAACAAGAGGGAGGGAGAGATCAGACAGGTCCAAGAGTTCCTTCACTTCGACTTCTTCTCATAGAGAGCTCAGATCTCAGAGTAGACAACCTATCACCAGCAGCAACATGATAATTCTCGTAAGCAGCTGGTGATACTCTGTGTCCCACGGGCGGAAGACGGCTGCTTCTCTCCTTAGACCTTTTCTGCAAACCCGAACCTTTACGAGCCGTGGATGATCCACCTTTGTGAGTATTGGACGCACCAAGGCTACTCTTCCGGCTACTGTTTTTCATCTCTGATGATCTGAGACCTCGTTCCAACTGGAGGGTACCTGTCCCGAGCCGAGCATCCTTAGCGCCTTGTCTGTTATAGTACACCAAATGCGGCAAGAGTCCCAAGAGGTACTTTCTCAGTTGTTCATCACCAACGTTCTTCTGTGCAGGGTTGCCTTCCAAGCTTATTGCCTGGAGAGAACTGTAGTTTGCAGCAAGCAGGCCGAGAGATTTGGTGGTTGAGAACTTGTTGAAGCGTAAGTCCAAGACAGTTAGTTTCAAGAGACGATGAAGACCCTCGATTTCGCTGATTTTGTTCCCAGCTAGGTATAGTTCTTTCAGAGAGGAGCAAGAAGCCAAACCTGACCCAACAAAAAAAAAAAAAAAAAGCTAAAATCAATGCTCAATAAATTGCTAGGCGGTGTTTAGGCTTTTTATAGAAGATGATTGTTTAGACGAATGCCTATGTCGATTTTTTGAATGTCTAAACCAATTTTTTTCAACGTTTAGACTGATTTTTAGAACGTCTAGACGGATTTTTAGAACACTGGCAAAATACATCAAACATGGTGTCATAAGAAAATAAATAAAGAATGTAGCAGAGAAAAGGTGTCATACCATGTCCAATTCTCAGTATTTTGTTGTATCTCAAGTCTAGTACTCGAAGACGCGTGAGTTCACGTAAGCCTTCAATCACAGAGATGCTGTTCTTTGACAAGTTCAACGCATGTAGCCCTCGAGGAAGAGCACCAGGAGTTATCCTAACTGAACATGTATTAAGATCAGTAAGAATGGACAGTGTAGCAAATTAGCAAAATCAGGCAAATAAATATAGCCTACCTATTGCGTTTCCTGAGAGATTGAGAACTCTCAGACCAGCATATGCACTTAGGAACGGTATCTCAACCAGACCATAACTAACCAGCTGGACTGTGGTAGCAGAAGCACTCATAGAGGATATATATTTTTTAGCAGCTTCCATTCCAGGACTTGACTTCATGACATCTACTTTATTAGCAGAAGCTGTTGTTGGCTCAGGCTCTCTTGGTAACTCATCATCGTTTATTTCATCAGCATCCTCTAAAAAGTCTACATGCTGAAGGTCATTGACCCAGTCCTCAATACGCTTGAACTTAGAATCCTTTCCTGGAAACTCTGCTGCCTTGTTTGATGTTTCTCCTTCGAGGAAGTTTGTTAACTTGAGCTCATCTGTAGGTGGTACTATCCAATCTTTTGCCATGGAAGAATAGTCATATCCATCATCATCATAGTCCCGATCATGATCTTGCTCTTGCTTCAGCTTATCTGTTTGTTGCGTGTCTAGAACGTGAAGGTCATCAGAGGATCTAGAGTGGTGAGAAGGTGAAGATTTCTCTGATGCAGAGTCAGCAATGTTAGGCATTGAGTTTGACCTCACAAGCAACGGTGAGCCATAAGGCGTTTGGCTGTTTGAGTTGTCCATATGTTCTTCACCGGATAACAACGAGGTTTCATCGAGCTGACGGCTGTCTTCATCAGCATGATGATGATCACCAACCGAGAAGATAGACCCATAGAGTGCTTGTTCAGAGCCCTCCTGGTAGGCAGAAACTGAACCTGGAGGATCTTTCTGAATCAGATTAGGACTTTCTTCTACACGCTTGCTGCTGCTCCCCCCAAGTTCAAGAGAATCTGGTGGAGAAGTGATCTGATCTGTTCCATTATCTGCGGCTTCCCTCACATCCAAGTACAGCTCATCCCCATGAGACTGACTTTTCTTGAGGTGACGTGCCTCATGTGTTCCAGCATCATGCTCAAGGACGCCACTGGGTTTAATCTCCTCAGATTTCCAGACACGCTCAACACCTGTGGAGCCAGATGGTTTGCTGTTTTCACTAACAGAAGGAATGTTTCTTCCAAATATGATTGAGCTCAACCCTTTTGATTTAGACCCATCTTTTCTAATCACCCCTTCCTCGGATTTCTGCATCACCGGGAACATAGCAACAAGTTAGTTAGTGTCCTCTTAGAAGACAAGAGTCAATGATGTTTCAAGTTACCTTAGGTCTATGGGGGTAGAAGCATGAAAACCTTACCATTGTGTCAAACTCAAGAACATAGAGTACATCACCCACTTGAAGAAAAGAGGAAACTAAAAACTAAAAAACTGTTTAAACTTTAATATACAACACCAAGTAGAAACGATCAGATTTTGTTGAAGAAAAAGGAAAGTTGTGGAGGTTGATGAACGAATGTTAGCCGTAATCAAGGGTTAGACCCTCGGAGACACGGCGCAGCCTCCAGATGATTGAAGCTAGAGAAATGCTTGGAAGAGAAAGTGAAGGCAGGAGTTGAAGGCCACCCCACACCTGCGCAGAGGTGCGAGAAGCACACGTCTTTGCAGAAGCGGCCAGAGTGAAGAAGATTTGATTTAGAGCTTAAGAAAGCCCCAGTTCTTCCTCAAATCCCAATAAGTTGCTCACCTGATGGACAAAAAGAAAAACATAAAATTAAACAAGAGAGCTATATTAACTCTCAGAAAGCTTGCAAATCAGATCATTACAACTTCAGACCAAAATTAAAGGGAGAAAAAAAAAGCTTGCACTTCAGATTATTACAGCAAGAGAGCTATCGTCACACTCGGACACGACCCAAGAAAAAAAGCAAAAAGCTTGCAGTTCAGATTATTACAACAAGAGAGCTATCTTTACACTCGGACACAACCCAAAAAAGGAAACAAAAAGCTTGCAATTCGGACCATAACAACAAGAGAGCTATCTTTACAATCAGACACGACCCAGAAAAAGCAAAAAGCTTGCAGTTCAGGTCATTACAATTTCAGACCCAAATAAAGCAAAAAACTTTTCACTTCAGACCTTAACAAAAATAAAGCTATCTTTAACACGACCCAAAAAGGCAAAAAGCTTGCAGTTCAAATCATTTTTTTTTTTAACAAAAGAGGCTATGATAGAACTTTCCACTTGCAGTTCAAATCATTACAACTTCAAACCAAAAAGAAGAAGCAAAAAGCTAGCAATTCAGACAATTAGAACAAGATAGCTATCTTAACACTCGGACACGACCCAGAAAAAAAGTAAGAAGCTTGCAGTTCAGATTCAGACAACAAAAAAAAGCTTGCTGTTCAGATAATTACAGAAAGAGAGCTAATCTTAAAAGACCTAAGCTAGCAAACAGCTTGCAATTCGGACCAAGACAAAAGAAAAGAACAAAAAAGGGTTACAGAGCAAACAGAACAAAGATATCCACCGACGGTCAAAATAGAATCGAACAAGAAGTGACCCAACAACCGCAATAACAACAAAACACGAACACCACCCGTAAGAACGAATCGGAGATCACTCGAATCGGAAGAGAGAGAAGACAAGAGAAGACGAGAGATAATCTCACCAGAGCGCAGAGCTAGATTTGAAATCGAGAGGAGGATTAGAGCGAGAAGATTCGAAGTCATCAGCTCCAGAGAACGATTATCTTCAAAAGGAGAGACTTTTGAGGTAAAGCTACGCTAACCCTAAACGACACCTTTTTTGGACCGAATCAACAAAATTTGTACGACAAGTTGTCAACGGCTCTGATTTTTCCACACGTGACGAAATCTTCTTTCCACACAATATTTCTTTTAATTAGATTTTTATTTGCGTTATAATTAACCGAACCGCATGTACTAACCCGGCTATCTTCCCCCTGCACCCAAATCAATAACCAGAAACAGTTTACAAGCAAAACCATAAGATACCAAAGTGTAGTATAAAGCTCTAGCATTTTACCTGTTACACCATGTACCTTATTCACATCCTAAACCGGTTTCATTTTATCTACAAACCGAGAATTCCTAATCTTCTTTTGTACATCTTACCTTAATACATGGAAGAGCTAATATTCTTATGTCTCCTCTCCACTGAAACTAGAGGGCAACTCAACACCATACCTACAACCATAGTATATATTAGCCTTGAACGTTCGGTTTTTGATTCGATTTTTGGTTTAATTTATGGTTTAATAAATCAGAATCTTTAAACAAGTCAAACCAGCTAAACCAGTAAAACCAGAGCACAAGGCTCAGAACCGAATTTGGTTTTAAACATGATATTTTTAATGATTCAAACCGGCTCAATCTAAATTCTTGTGAACCGGAAGGATTTTTAGTTAACCGAAACATCAGAAACACTCGAACCGGCTAAACCTAACTATTGGGCCTCAACATGGGCCTTATTGGAGACCGAAGAATAAGACCGAAAGAGAGAGAGACGACGACTGTTTTCGCAACAGAACCGCCATGGCTGCTACAGCTTCAAGGTTTCTCCGGAAACTACCGAGGTCTCTCAAGCTCCCTCAAACCCTTGTTCGTAGAAATCCCACAAGGGTTTTAAGCTCTTCGACTCATCAAACCACCGAGCCGTCAGATTCATTACGGCGAATAGGATCTCGTCTTCTCCGACATGATTCTATCACTACAAGAAGCTTCTCTTCTCAAGAAGGTCCTGCTCCTATCGATTACAGGTAACTCAATCTTTAATTATGAAATGAAAATCCTAATCTCCTCTCCTGCTAACCTTCTCTATCGTTTTAATTTGCGTCAGTTCGATTCTGCAAGAGGATGAGTTTCATAAATTAGCCAATGTGACTATGAATCACCTTCTTGAGAAGATTGAGGTATGTATGTAAAGGTAGAGCCTTTAGATTGCAAAAAGGTTTATACTTTGTCCTTACTTAACATGGTTATGGTTCAATGTTCAGGATTATGGTGATAATGTCCAGATCGATGGTTTCGACATAGATTATGGGGTAAAGACAGACTCTTTGATGCATTTAAGATCTTGTTTCTGTATTTGGAAGTCCATGTGTGTGTGTGCTTATAAAGTTAGTCCTTTTGTTGATGTTTCCAAACAGAATGAAGTTCTCACACTAAAGCTTGGATCTTTGGGCACATATGTACTCAATAAGCAAACTCCTAATCGACAAATCTGGATGTCTTCACCTGTCAGGTATAGATTTTCTTGTCTGGATCATCATATGGAGTTGACTTTGTGCTAACACAGCTTGGGTTGATTTCACATTTATCTCATCTTTGTTCTTCTTTTTTTTTCATTGGCACAGTGGCCCGTCTAGATTCGACTGGGATCGTGAAGCTAATGCGTGGATTTATCGGAGGACAGAGGCGAAGTTGCATAAACTGTTGGAAGAGGAGTTAGAGAGTCTATGTGGCGAACCAATTCAACTCTCATGAGAAAAAGCCCTTTAAAACAATATTTGTGAGTTTATCTATAGGAGGACTTGGAACTGCTATCTATGCCCATCAAAGGTGTATCTATGAAACATTCAGAGGAATAAACAAACTAGAAACAAGAAGAAAAAAGTTGTTTCAGCATTTACACGTTTTAATTAGAGCTGAAGCTGCTTTTATGCGTTTTATATCAACATTTTTCAGAGTAAAACTCTTAATAATCACTTGAGCCATTAGCAAACTTTTCTGTAGTTTTTTCAATGATCATATAAGATTTCACCAGAAAGAAAACTTTTAGTAGCTAATCAACCTTCTCTGCCAATCATTGGCCATCTTCATCTTTTTCTATCTCCTCTAATCCACAAATGCTTTCAGAAAATCTCATCCAAGTACGGACCTTACCTCCATCTCCGCATCTTCCACCTTCCCATTGTTCTCGTCTCATCTGCCTCAATGGCCAGCGAGATCTTTAAGTCCCATGACGTGAATATATAGTCCTGTGGCCTCCCTCCAATCGACGAGTCCCTCTTTTTCGGAGAAACTGGATTCTTCTCAGCTTCCCCATGGAGATTACTGGAAGTTCATGAAGAAACTTCTCATCACAAAGCTACTTGGACCACACGCAATCGAGCGGTTACGAGCCGTGCGTGCAGAGGAGCTAGAGCGGAGCATTCGTGAAGGATCATGTTTCGATGAAGAGAGAATTCGTGAAGCCGAGCAGAAGAACTCGTTATGGACTGTTTAGAAAGTGTTGCATTCTCATACAGAAAATAGAAGAGAGTATTCTTATCTGGTTCACTCTGAAGAGTGAAGAACATACCAAATCAGTTATATTCTATTAAATGTATAGAGTGAACTGCTTCAGGAAGATAGTATGAGAATAGAGGATACCAATCTGCTCTTTTTGATCAAAATGACTTGTTTGAAGATTCATCTTCACAAATGAGCGCAAGTGGGAGACCAATCAAACCAACTAAAAAACTTCAAAAATGCTTTAAACTACAGTATGTCATCGTGGAAACCGGAGTCTACGAAGCCTAGGTGGACATGATTTTTTTTTTATGAGATTCTCTCATTACATCACTCTAGTCTCTTTATAACTTGGTTTATTCTTTAAAGTTTAGCAAACTTCTAGCTCCGATCACTCTCTACCAAATCAACTAGTACCAGTTGGTGAGGTTTTCTGGTCCTTCCCTCATCTATTTTCTATCTTGTTTGTGATTATAACTTCAGCTTCTGCTCATTATGCAGCAAACTGTGTTTTTTTTCTTCTTCTTTGGAACACAACTGTAACATTAGGTAGCTCTACACGACCTCCTCCAACCATCACTGTCCGGATTGGAGAAGAAGCTCAAGAGCAAGCAAATCCTGAGTTCGTGAAATGGATAAGAAAAGATCAACTGGTCATGGCGTGGCTTTTCGGATCTCTTACCGAAGAAGCTTTGAGATCTGTCTACGGTCTTCAATCGGCGCAAGAAGTTTGGTTCAGTTTGGGAAAGAAGTACAACCAGGTTTCTGCGACTCGCAAGCTTGATCTTCAGAGAAAGCTTCAAAGTATGTCTAAGGGTCAGAATACTATGACTGAGTACCTAAATGATGTCAAGAGTGTTTGTGATCAGTTAGATTCGATAGGGTTGTCCGTTATCTGAACAAGAGGCCATTTATGGAGCTTTAAAAGGTCTGGGTAAAGAGTATGAATCCATTTTTACTGTCATTGAAAACTCTATGGATACTGAAAAGTAAAAATAATATGATTTCATATACTATAACTCATGAACATATGACATATCTACATCAAAGTTAAAGTATGTCACTAATAATACCAAACAATACTATAACATATGTTACCAAACCCTAAACCAAAAACTATCATGAATTAATGTATATTCACTCATCTATTTTAAAAATAATTTAATTTTAGTAAAACTAAATTTACATCATTTAGAAATGTTTATTATTACATGATTTCAATTTTTTTCCTATCAAAATATTTTTTTATAAAAATTTAAATTATTCTTTGTAAGTATTCTCATGCAGAAGGCTATAATATTAAAATTCAATACATTTTTTTTTGTTTGGTCATAAGGATGTTGTTGTAATTTTACTAGTCTTTTGGGTTACTTTTACATTTGATTGATTTTGGGATACACTTTTGTATTTAAAATCAAGTTTTGAATCATTTGTGTAATTTTTTAATCTATTTTTTCAGTTAATCATATTTATATTGAAATCATATATTAAATAAAATATGACGGGAAAAAATAAGCAAAAGAAGAAAGAGAGAGATGAAGATGAAATGAATCAATGGATAGGATTTGTAATATTACATAATATATACAGAATAATCTAACCATGGTTTTGTTATGTGTATAGATATACAATTATATTTTTAATTGTTATGCAATGCAAATACTCTTAGGAGGTGTTATTTAGTTATGATTCAAAACCAATTATTAATTATTTGTAATCTATCAAATTTTAAAATTTTAAAATAAATTTAAGTTGACGGATTCTAAAATCTCTACAGTATGCATTCGATTTTTAATTAAATCCTTTATTCATGAGACTTCATAAGCAATAATTTGAAATCAATCCAAAATACAAAGAATTTTGGAAAATTACCACAAATAACACATTCATAGTACCACTTTTCATGTTTACACTAACCACTTTTACCCTCACTTTAAATGAAGGATAAAAGACACTTATATTTTTAGGGTTAACTAATATAGACTTAGGGTTTAGAGTTGAGTGGTGAGGTAGGATTTTTGGAATGTGAAATTTAGGATTCTAATAAATATATAAATAAATACTAAAACAATATATAAAAATTTTAAAAATTTGTTTCAAACATAATTTTTGATTTTCAAAAAAATTTCAAAAAAACAAATTTTGAAAAAAAAATAAAATAAGAAGTTCGAATTTGAAAAAGTATAATTCAAAAACATAAAAAATTATTTTTTTTATTTTTTTTTTATTTTTTTTATTTTTATTTAAATAATGATTTATTATATATATATATAACAACGGTACAAGAGTATTTTGACACTTAATGAATAAATTACTTTTGAAAATGTCCATTTAATGATGGTAAAGATGAAAAGTGGTACGTTGAAAATGGTAAACATAAAATTTTTCCAAAAATTTAAAAATCTTTAAAAGTTGAATAACACTAGATTTTAAAAACCGGATTTAAATCACTAATTAAATAACACTAGATTTTAAAATAAAATTTATAATCATCATTTGAATAATAACAGTGGATTGTGTTTAGATTTATACTCTATTAAAATACATCATTAAATAACGCCACATTTCATCTTTATTTTAAATATTAATATTAAAATACACTATATTCGAATATTAATGGGATCCACAAAATTATGTTTTTAAGATTATTTGTTAAATTTTTAATATTTTGGTACCCAACAATTTATTTTTTGAGATCCGCTATCACCAGCACTGTCCTTTATTAATATGTTTATAGAGTTAAGGACATAGCAGCGAGCGTAAGTAAACATAAACGATCTTACAAATAACATAATTATTAGTTTGATATATTTATCCTCTTATTTTTCTCATTCCTATAGTCTCCATCCTGCAATTTCCCCATATAAAAGATGTCAGCTTTTCTATGCACACATGACACAACATAATAAAATAAATGCATATTGTATGATTACTAAATGCAATTATTTAAGTTTGTATTTATATTTACTTGTTGATGATTAATGATTGCGTAAAAACACAAAAAAAAAGAACATTCATGACTGTTATACATATAGCATATATGTTGAGTTTTAAAAACTGGGAGATAGAAAAATCTCTTAAAAGTAATAATAATTGTTTCTCTTTAAATCACTTAAAAACAATCATAATAGTTTAACAATAAACAATTCTGAACAATTAGTCAAAAAAAAAAACAATTTTAAACAGGAACTGACCAACACACAACAAAAAGGTAATCAAACTCAATAGAATAAGGGAAGAGACCATTACTGTGATGATTGAGGTGAAAGACTAGGTGGATGACATTTGAGCTCACATTCGTCTGGGCATGCTACTGGATCTTGAAAGAAAAATCCGCACAAGAACAAACATTTGTCCATGCATGCATTTCCTTCTACTTTTCTTTCCATGGTCACAATTATTATTGATACCATCATCATCAATAAAATGCATTTCTTCATATTCATCTCTCTTAAATTTTTTCTTATGTGCATATATGATTATTAAGAAGAATGTACGAATATATATATACACATAAGAAAATATATGGTCTTAATTATGTTCAAACATATATGGTCTTTATTACTTTTATTGCTTTGACCAATTTTCTTAGACTTTTTGCATATGCAATATGTAACTAGTTTACCTAAATTTGGTAAAATATATGCATTTAATAAAAAAAGGAGATCGATATATGAAAACTTAGGAGTAATTATTTGGACCAGGGAGTTGAGAACTTGGATCCCCTATACATTATTTACCAAGTGATTTTGACACATATCATCATCACATTAATTTTGAAAACTAAAATGATGACATGACATACTAATAAAGACGACATGGTTTGGATTAATTATGACATTGACACTTACATTTAATGTTGTTTTATAATTTTTGTAAGTTTTTAAAATAAGGTAATAACTTATAAATCATCATTAATATAATAATAAATAGTAAAGTTAGAAATATAATAATATATAATAATTTTCGAAATATTATTTAATATTATTAAATAATTTTATAATTTTTATTATTAAAAAATTGAGAAGCATGCTTACGTGTCAAGTTAAGAGCGCTCTTCGACCTTTTTTTTTTAATTGGACCGATCTTAATAGAATTATTAAAAAAGTAACATTAAATGAACCACTTAATACTTTATTATATATCATTAAATTTGAATATGGAAATAAATAATCATCAAATTTTATTTTATTTTGATGTTTGGTCTACATTAAAAAAAAACATGATTATTTTTATGGAAAGAAAATTGGAAAAGAAAGATAAAGCCCAAGAGATAACGGGCAAATTGTATACATATTTGTATACATAGTGTTACAAAATAGTTTGAGTAAAATTTGGTTGCATAACCCTACTTCTCCCCTTTTTTTTCCTTTGCTTTGCCGGCAGAGAAACTAACATGTCTAAGGAATGAACACTAGCAGTGACTGCGTTTGAGTTCCATAGGAAAGTTTTGGGATTTGGTGTGTTAATCTTCACAATGGCCTCTTCTGAGTATAAATGGAAACAACTCACAACCTTTTAAGTCTCTGGAGCTTATCACCAAAAACCTCTAAATCTATCAAGCTGCAAAAAGTTCTTTCAATTAAATTCTTGGAGAAGAGGCAACTAACCCTAAGTTCATTGAGGGCCTAAGCAAAATTTCTAGAGCTAATTACTCTAAAAGAGGAAAGTTTGGATCTGTGAAGAAATCTGAGAGATGAGGTTGGTTGTACAGAATCACAAGAGATTAAGAGAGTGAAGTAAGTTTTCGAAAACTTCCAAGGATTGATGATTAAGGAGGTAATCTAAAACCAAGGTGAGATGACTTGTGCTTCAAGGCTCTTAACTTTTGAGATGTTACAATCCAATGAGGGAAGTTGAAGTAGTAATTGGTAGTGCCTTCATTGTCAAAGATCTTAAACCATTGTTAAAGATCTGTCTCCATTGTTAAAGAAAACAATAATACATAATCAAGCTTTTGTTTTCCTCGAGATTAGGGTTTGAAACATTAAAAGAAAACCCTAAAAGCTATAACGTTAAGTGTGTTTGAGGCTGTTTCCACAAATATGGCATTTTCTATTTAAACCCAAATTTAAAATTAAACAAAATCAATAGAAATTTGATTATTTATACATAAACAGAATCATCAAAGAGCTACATGTACTCTTGACCACAATAACTTCTTGCCCAAGTTAAAACACAAGATTGGACATTAAACTATAAATGGCGATGGTGCTGGCACTCAAGAGGAGTAACAGGAAACCTCGCAGCATCATAGCAATAATCATAGATCATATGGTTAGCTCGAACCCAAATAAGCTGATGATTCTGATGAAGACTCAACTCAGACACAGTCGGCTCATCCCACCAGAATCTCTGGTCTTCTCCATTACACTTGCTTAGGTCAGTTGTTGTCGGAACCTCACAAGCATCAATCTTGAAATCTTTGTAAGAAGCAATGAAGGGAGCGTGACTCCAATCTGTTTTCACAAGACCTCCTTGTGTTGCCCAATCATCTGCGTTCCATATGGAGCTGTACACTCCCATCGCTTGATCTTTAGCAAATGGGATGCCTTTATCCTCAAGATTCTTGTGGACACGAATAGGAGTCTCGTCTACCATAAACCTGTAATAAAAAAAATAAAAGAATCATTACAAATATGGGTCCACAGTCTCATCATTGAGCAAGAAGACTTACACAACACTGCGTTTACTCCAGAGGATAGAGTAAGTGTGGAACTCAGTGGTGGGATCGAACCAAAGGTTGAGTCTTTGCTCTCTGTTTCCAACTCCGTTCACGTAGACGTTTGTCTGGACTATGTAAGGCTCACCCGTTGTGTTGCCTAAGAACTCGAAGTCAAACTCGTTGTGGTTCGAACCTTCTGAAGACATCTGTAAAAAGGAGAAAACATTGTAAGATTTCCAGATTTAGAGTCCAAGAAACTGAGCAAAAGAGTGTTTTTATTTGTTTGTTTGTTTGTTTGTTACGTACGTAGAAAGCAGTGACGGTTCCTGCAGAGTCACCCTCCACGAGCTTAATCTGGATAGAGACTTTACCGAACAAGTACTTGCTCCTCGACTCGAACCCAGCTCCTGAAACAATGAATCAAACATGAGTTTACATAAACACCAGAAGAAACAGAACAGAGAGAAGAAAGGGATTGGTTAGAGATTATGTACCAGAGGAGTTGTCAAGCTTGAGTTTTGTGACTTCTCCATCGTTGACACAATGATCCATAGCCCAGCTTGAACGGTAAAGGTCCTCGAACTTAGCTCCAGGAGCAGCCTCACCACAAGAAATCACACACACCATCATCATCATACACATGAACCAGCTCATACCCACCATTTTGTTTTTAAATGTCTCTCTTTTTCACTCTACAGTCTCTCACACACTTGACTCAGTGAAGGAAACAAGTGAGAGAGGAGGAGATTTATAAAATGCGAGAGAGGGGAGGGGAGGGGAGTGTGAGTGAGCTGGCATACAGTGGAGAGAGAGATGCCACGTTGGATTCGACGTGACAATAATAAGTAGACAAAAACACCCATCTTCGTAAAGATAGATCACTCAAAACAAGAGAAGAGATAAAAGTTAGAGTTTGGGAAATGAAGCCGTTGCTGTGAGGGCATCAATCAGTGGGGCTCCACTTTGTACTACACTCAGGACAAGAATTTATGCTTCTCTGTCTACAAAAAAACCTCTCTTTGAGTAGAAAAACAGAGACTTTATTGGTTTTAGAGAGAGAGAGAGAGAGATAATAAGTGAATATAATTGATTCTATTGAGTGTAATAATGAAAGAAAAGAAAGAGTAGGACCATTTTTACAGCTAACATGTTTTCATTGCATTGGATTTGGATTGGATCCAGCTGTGCATTTGGCTCTTTTGAGATCATATCTAGATCTTTTTTCATGCATCAAAAGAAAGGAATTGATTGGTATACAGTATTTTACTTGCTCTCTCTCTCTCTCTCTCTCTCCTCACTTTATGGGGGAATTCAAATTTTTGTTTGTGTTGCAGACATGGATTAGATATGGTAGGTGTGACGTTATTTTATGAAATAGAAAAGAAAAAATATCTTGCCTTGGTTTGGTGGTAGTTTGAGACATGGTCGAGCTTGGTGTTATTGTATTTTTTGAAGTAATTTAGGGGTGTTCAATTCGGTTTCAGTTTGTTTTTTTAATTTGTTTTTAGTGTTTTGATATTTCATTTTACAGATATTAGTAACCATGTTAGTATCATACTTCCTCCGTTTCAATATAGATGATGTTTTAGAAGGTTTGTTTTGTTTCAATTTACATGAAGTTTTGAGATTTTAAGGAAGTTTTGAAATTTTAAGGTTAACTTTAACTTTATTGGAAACTTTTCAACCAATTAGATTTTACAGTCTTTTTTATAATTGGTTAACTGATTTTAAAATTATATGTTTAAAATATGTTTCTAGAAAAATGTAATTTTTTTAATCTTTGTGCACTATTACAAAACATCAAGTATTATGAAACAGAGGGAATATCTATTTTAGTTTGGTTCGATTTATATATTAAGAATTTTCGGTTTTTTTCAGTTTTATATTAAAAACAACAGTTATATTTATCTTTATAACATATTTTAGTTTATATGATTAGAAATCGGATTTATTAAAACATAAATATATGTCCTAGTACTCTAACTTTTATATAAAATATTTTCTGTTTTATTTAACTATTAAAAATAAATATAAGAAAATATAATATTATAATATTATTAAATAACTATATTTATACAAATATTTACCAATATATTTTCCAAAAATACTTTATTTAATTTATGAAAATGAAAAAAATAAAAAAGTTATCAAAACAAATGTTTTAAATATGAATATTATATTAATAAGATAAATTATGTATAGATTATTATTTTTATATAAATTTCATAAATAAATATACCAATATATTTTAATTAATTGGTTTCTTCTAATTATTTTGTTTGATCAGTTTGTATACCAAACAATATCTATGATTTTTTTAAAAATTTCAATCCGTTCAGTTTATTCCATTAAGTTTGGTTTTAATTGGTTTGGTTTTATGAGATCGAACAACCCAATGTAATTACAACATTTACGTATGTATGTTGGTGTGGTATATCCGGGGGACGAATTTTTTTTTTTTTCCTGTCGCCATTAGAGACAACGAAAACGAGAGCGATCTGGACAGTGGACACTATGGAGAATTGAAATGAAAATCACGGGCGTTTCTTGAATCAAGACAAAATGAGACACTGACGTATGGTGAATCTGAAGATGATTTAAGAACATTAAACGATTGGTTCAAATGTTTGAAATGTCATTCATATAAAATAGTAAATCATATCATCAGATTTAATGTTATCTCAGTTTACAAAAGAAAAATGTTATCTCACTTATCAAGTTTTGTTCTCGTGAACATTTGCCGAGCAAGTGGCTAAGCTTTATCTAATAACGCGCGTGCATGCACCGAATGGCTTGTTAACTCAGACTCATGCCTTTTAACTGTGTCAGTAGGTTGGTAAAGTTTTAACTTTATCGTATCATCATCACGATGGTACTAATTAGTATACTCCATCTCCCTCTGTCAGTAAGTTATGATGAGATGACGCAGAACTAAAGGCCTCTTCATTACTTTCTCACTCTTCAATTGACTGTGATCCATTTTGGGTAGGGCTTTAAACTCAAATCTACTCTTAACTGTCGTAAGTGGTTTTGTACACTCCATCATCATCGTCATGGCCTTCCTTCAGTCAGTAACTCATGATGAGATGACGCCAAATTTTTCTTTTTTTCATTATAGGTCTACTGTCTCATTCTTCATTAGACTCTTACCCTTTTAAGGGTTTTTACTCAAAATTAACAAAGAGCCAATGAGCATAATATGATAATAACCTTGATTAACAAAATACACTCTTCTGGGCTGACACAAGCATCTAATAGCGTCTCCATTCCTCATGATTTCTGCATCCACAACTCGAGAAAAAATCAATAGTATTCAGCTAGAATGAACAAAGATTTACTTTCTTGATTTTGATAACATATTAAGAACTTTGCATGGTTATCTAAGCCAAAAAAAACTTTGCATGGTTAGGCCATTTCCAACCCAAATCCAAAACACTATTTTAGTGTAATTTTGACACTAAAAACTTCTCCAATCCAACACTAAAAATCACACTATTTTAATGCAACACTATAATTTCACACCAAATTTGGTATGACACTATTCACCACACTAAAACACTATTCACCCCACTAAAAAATTATTCACTTAATTTATTAATAAAATGGACAATTAAATAAATGACAAATAAAACTATAAATACATATAATATTATAAAATAGCTTTTAGTGTAAAATTTGGTGTTATGGTTGGAAAAAAACCTTTTTTTTGTGTTGAAATTATACTAAAATAATGTGGTTTTGACACTATAATAGTGTTCTGGGTTGGAGATACTCTTATAACTTATATCCCTGGTCATACACCTTTTAAAAAATATATATACTCCATCTATTTTAAATTATAAAATGTTATGCCTAAAACACAAAAACTAAAAAAAATATTTTTTATCTAAAAGCATCACTAAAAATATCAATTTAAAGTGATTGAACCAATTATTTAGGAACTTATTTTGGAATGTTTTTTTTGGCTGTAGATCAATGGTTTGTATAGATTGGTCTTGAAGTGATGGTATTTTTTGAGGGGATGTCAGATGGTGGTTTGATTTGTAACACCTTTATGACCTTTCATAGGTCTATCAATGAATTTAACAGATGAAAAAAAGTGATTGAACCAATTATAAAACTAACATCATATATTACGAAACAGAAATAGTATATATATATATATATATATATATTTTTTTTTTTAAACAGAAATAGTATATTGGTAACAAATATGTGGCACGAGAGGTTTCTATAAGAGACAGAAGAGATTTTATAAACAAAGCAGATATCTAATCTTACCAAGTTAATTCAAAATACTCCACCTTGATAACTGTTGACATGCCTTGTGTTGCTCACTGAATGTCTTTATGGGTATATATATATAAGCTTGTATTACTGAGCTAGCACTTCTGCAGAAATCGTCTCAGAATTCAAATTAGCTAACTAGGAAGTTTTTTTTTCTTTTGAATTGATAACTAGGAAGTTTCTAAAGACAAATTGTCAAATGCTTTGTTGCTGTTGCAAATGACAGACACATCTTCTGACATAGTCATTCAGATCATCAAAAAATATCCCTCCAAGCTTTGTTAGTGTCGCAAACCATTTAAGTTTTTCTAGAGTTTTCAAACCACACAGGACAAAAGCTTTTATTATTGCATCAACCTAACCACACCTTGAGACTCTTACACATGACTCTAATAATTAAACCTATTCCTTACACATGAGTCTAATAATTAAAGTCTCTAGTTCCAGAACATGCTAAGATCTCACAAAAACAATTGGAATGGTGTTAAATTAACCGCAGACCTTAATGTAAAAGTAATCATCATACCATTTCTTAAAAAGAGGGTAGAACGAAGGGTCGAATTTGTCACATGCTTGCTTTTGAGTTTTGAACCTGCCAAAACAATGATGGCTGTCTGAGCAACTCCATATTCACAAATCAAATCACATACTTACAAAACTCGGTTAAGTTTCCACATTGCCATTACCAGAAGACGCCTCCTTTATTTATTAACTTTACAGAAACCAAAACGTTGATCATGCTCTTTACAACACAAGCAACCATTAAAACATGGAATCTCTTTATTACTTGGAGAGTAAGCGAGTAAGAGAAGAAGAATCAAAGACAGTACTACAAGCGAAGTGTTGACAAGCAAGAGTCACAACTTTCTCGGAGTTTTTGTTTCCCTTCGCCATCTCAGCTACATTACTCTTATACTCTTCCTAGAATCCCATCTCATCTCATGAAGGATCTGTTTGAATCACCTTCTCAGCAAAAACACCCACAAAAAAATCACAAATTTACTGCCCGTTGAGCTGAAAACTGGAATCAGTTTAAGCCTCTAACTGTTTTATTAAGATGACCAGGGCTTGCCCATAGATTTTGGGAGACTTTAGGCCATTTAGTAAAGATTTCAATTTTTATTTTTTTTAAATAATTTTAGAAACCTATGTCTATGTAATTTTTTTAAAAAATTCATTCGGTTTTGCCTAGGACCGGCTTTGGAGATCATAAACAGAGTATGCTGCGGAAAGCATGTTGTTGATCGCTAGAGAAGACTTAGAACCGAGCAATACAACTTGTTTTCTCGACTGAACAAAGATAGTATCTGAAGAGCAGCAAATCAGCGGTACCGCCATCTCTTAACCTCAACTCGAAGACTGCCTGCGAAAAAAGCAAACACCAAAGAGACACCAGAGTCTTTAGTTAAAGAGCACCAATGCCGCAATGCGTAAAAACGAATAGCTAATGGAGTTAGTTGTTTGTTGTTTACCGGGAGACTGTGGAAGCTATAATCTCACAAGGTTAATAGCAGAAACAGAGCTTCCTGAAGCCCCTGCACCATCATGATCTTCTTTTACACGGAGAATAACAGATGAATCTTGTCCTTGAGTATTGAAGTAGGCTCCTCCTTGGTTGAGAGATATCAGTTTAACTCGTTCTAAAATGTCTTTCACTTTTATAGCCATAATCAAATACACCGATAGAAACTCAGCTAGCAAGGATCTCACTTACTTGGGTCTCTTAAAGTTCAATGGCTCATTTAAGTTCACTGGCCCATTTCGAATTCTAATACCAATCAAGCCAGAAAAAAGGGAAAAAAGATTGATGCTTTTGAGTTAATAACCGGTTATTAACGAATCTACAATCTCTTTAACCAATTATAACTTTAATTAGTTGAAAACAAAACATGCTGCGGGAAGCAAATCGGTGGAGAATTGAGGAAGAGAACAAGTGAAGACTTTTCATCAGCATTATTTGCTAATTAAACGACAATGTTTTGTGGGTTTGGTCAGATTAGTCATCTTTCACTTGTTAGAAATATTTAGAATGTGACACGTGAATATAAGACAAGAAGATGGACATTATTGGTTCCCGACAGCAACACAAAGTGGTGGATATTGGAATCCGACTTTTCAGCACCGAAGAATAATAACATGGTAGAGATGTCGAATAAAAGATGATAGGTATACGTTAGCAAATGGTGTCTCCACTGTAAAGATGTTGAATCTTTAACAGCTAAGAATAAGTAAACTACTAATTAAAAAGTTTGAAATCATGTGTGTGATCTGAGTAATTCCATAAATGATTAGACCATATGCACACAGATTACATGTAATAATCGGTTTGGTGGTGTAATTATGATTAAGACCACTAAACTAAATTAGTGACCTATACAGACATAGCCGGCGTCCTCACATGGGCAACTTTATTAAAGGTCTCACATGGACACTGTCTCCTTTGTTTCTCCTGTCTTGTCACACTAGTCTTTGTCTCTCCACTTCCACACTTTATATATATTATACCAAAA
Source organism: Brassica rapa (assembly GCF_000309985.2). NCBI lineage: Eukaryota > Viridiplantae > Streptophyta > Magnoliopsida > Brassicales > Brassicaceae > Brassica > Brassica rapa. The sequence continues at coordinate 14,352,055 of NC_024797.2, forward strand.
CCTTCATCCTTTCGACTCAGATCACTCACTTCGAATCAAATCTAAAACCTCTCGATGGATCTCCGATTACCATCTAAGGTTCTTGAGCATATCCTCTCCTTCGTCGACTCCAACGAGGATCGAAACTCTGTTTCTCTGGTCTGCAAGTCATGGTTCGAGACCGAGCGGCGAACTAGGAAACGTGTCATTGTCAGAAACTGTTACGCGGTTACCCCTGAGGCGGTTGCACGGCGGTTCCCGGAGATGAGGTCTCTGACTCTGAAAGGGAAGCCTCACTTCGCTGACTACAACTTGGTTCCTGACGGTTGGGGTGGTTATGCTTGGCCGTGGATTGAGGCTATGGCGGTGAAATGCCCGTCTCTTGAAGAGTTGAGGTTGAAGAGAATGGTGGTGACTGATGAGTGCTTGGAGAAGATTGCTGCTTCGTTTAAGGATTTTAAGGTTCTTGTGTTGACTTCTTGTGAAGGTTTCTCTACTGATGGTCTTGCAGCCATTGCAGTAGCTTGCAGGTTCGGTCTCGGAACAAAAAAAAAATGTTAGGCAGTAACTAGACTCTTTATAAAGGATTAGCACTATATAGGATTATCGACTAGCTTGGAAATTAACGAATTATTAATTTATTTTATATATAATTTATATTATATGATATATTTTAGTTTTCGGGTTTACTTATAAAATTATTTTGATGAATTATCAAAATTAGATATACAAAATAATGGTTTAACAAATTTGTGGATTTGTACTAATATTATTATTTAGTTTAACATATTTAAATTAGATAGAACTATTTAAACTGATTTATTAGTTTAATCGGATTTAAGTACTATGAATCAGATTTTTCAAAAATCGTTCCGGCTAGGACTGATTTAGAACTATGAAGAAACCTTTGTTTCTTGTCTCATAAGTAACAACTTTTGTTTCTTGTTGTGTTATTTTTCAAAAACAGTAACCTCAGAGAGCTGGAATTGCGAGAGTGCATAGTTGAAGATCTTGGAGGAGACTGGCTTAGCTATTTCCCAGAGACTTTGACTTCTCTCGTCTCTCTTGACTTCTCTTGTTTAGACTCAGAGGTTAAACTCTCAGACTTAGAGCGTCTCGTGAGCAGATCTCCAAACCTCAAGTCTCTCAAGCTGAATCGAGCTGTGAGTCTAGACGCTCTGGGGAGCTTGCTTCGTCTAGCTCCGCAGCTGGTTGAGCTTGGCACAGGTTCTTTCTCAGATAAGCTAGATCAAGAAGCGGTTTCAAAGTTATCACAAGCATTTTCAGAGATGAAGGAGCTTAAGAGCTTGTCTGGTCTTTGGGATGTCCTCCCTGAGTATATTCCACTTCTTTACTCTGTTTGTCCTGGTCTTACCTCATTGAACTTGAGCTATGCTACTGTCCAAATGCCTAATCTTGTCGAGCTTCTTACTCGATGCTCCAACTTGCAGAAGCTATGGGTGAGTATCATGCATTCTTGTTATTTGTAAAAAATTTTGGTATTTTGGTTTATAAATAATCTTTTAAAATTATTTGATTATCTTAGAATTGAATATAATTAACATTTATAAGCAGATAAACTTTTTTTTTTTTTTTTGGCAACAAAGTAGATAAACTATATTACAGAATTCAGATATCTATTCGGTTCTCGGTTCAGTTTTTTTATTCTAGAAATATAGGATCGGCTCGATTATTGATAGGATCCAAATGTGAAGTTCGGTTCCGTTCTTCTGTTCCGAAAAAATATGCTCAGGATTATTTACTATGTTGGTTTCTTTACTAATAAATGAGACGTTTTCTCACAGGTAATGGACTTGATAGAGGACAAAGGTCTCGAAGTTGTTGCCTCGTCTTGTAAGGAACTGCGAGAACTAAGGGTGTTTCCATCTGGAGCAGAAGGTCTTAACGATACAAATGTAGCTATGACTGAACAAGGTCTGGTCTCCGTGTCTGAAGGCTGTCCAAATCTCGAGTCTGTTCTCTACTTCTGTGTCCAGTTTACAAACGCAGCTATGATTACCATAGCAAGAAACCGTCCAAATCTCAAATGCTTCCGCCTCTGTGTAATGGAGCCATTTGCTCCTGATCACAAAACACAGAAGCCACTTGATGAAGGATTCAAAGCCATAGTTGAAAGATGCAAGGATCTTCAACGCCTCTCTGTCTCTGGTCTCCTCACTGACAAGGCCTTTGAATACATTGGGACACATGGCAAGAAGCTTAGGATGCTATCAATAGCATTTGCTGGTGACAGTGACTTGATGCTACACCACTTGTTGTCAGGCTGTGAGAGTTTAAACAAGCTTGAGATTAGGGATTGCCCTTTTGGAGACACTGCTTTACTGGAGAACGCGGCGAAACTAGAAACCATGCGGTCCCTTTGGATGTCATCTTGCTGCGTTAGTTTTGGTGCTTGCAAGCTCCTGAGTCAAAAAATGCCAAAGCTAAATGTTGAAGTCATTGATGAACATCCTCTAGAGACAAGACCTGACAGCTCTCCAGTTGAGAGGATATACATATACAGGACACTCGCAGGACCGAGATTGGACATGCCTGAATTTGTGTGGACAATACAAAAAAATCCAGAGATTGGTGTTTCACATCTAGCCATAAAGTAAACTTGCTGTTTTAGGAGTTTCACCGTCCATGTATGTTTGTTGTCTTTCATATTTTCTTCACTAAAATTGTTGGAATCAACAGCAATATAAGCATTTCAATAGCTTTTTAATATGTTAAGCAAATCTTGTGTCTTTGTAATAAAGTTTGGAATAAAAATTTCTTAAATTTATATAAGATTTATATTCATCAGTTTATGAAAGAAGAAACTGTGAACAACCAATGGGCTGATACTTGCAAACCCTATCCAAAAACTACAAATTCTTACCTCAAATCGACACAACATACCAGAACTGAAAGCAAGGTTGTCTTGAAAATGAGGTGGCCATGAGGTTCTACTTCCATAATTTTCAGCAGATTTCTCGATTGATTCAAGAAGATGCTCTCTTCTGTATTTCATTACAGGCTGACCATGTCGCGTCTTTTTCATCATTTTCTCTTTTGCTACTTTCCTCCGGGATTCAGCCTTTTCTTTGGCTTCTTTTTTGCCTGGAATGCAGCTTCTCTCTCCATCTTTTCACTTGTCTGCTTGTGCACTTTTTACACACAAATAACACATGAAAGAAGTCATGATTCTGTTTAAATATATAAGATTTGATCATCATCATGCTATACTTGTATTCGTCTGGACTTTCTTCCTCAAGCAGACCGTAACACAGGTTTCAAAGACTCCACTTCCTCAAGCCTGATTATTTGTACAAATAAGTCTAAATCAAGTGGCATGTGAGATTTTTCTCGCAAGATCGAGCAAAAGCTGCATTATTGACAGATATAAACTTTCACCGAAGAAATGGAGTTGAGCATACAAAAGGTGAAAAATAAAAGAAGAACCGAATAAACCAGACATACTAACCCAATATATTTTAACAAAAGTAACACTCAAAAGATTAAAATATACAGTATCAATCTGAAATTCACCAGAGATGAATCCGAATAATTGAATAAAAATAAAAATTCCGTATCGCTTTCTGAGGAAGATAAGAGTGATAGAAAATAGAGTCTTTATAAAAAAAATGATGATATTCATTTAACATCAAACTGCGTCAGAGGTTTGATTTAACTTGTGTTCAACGTAAATTCATAAAGCACTAGTTTTATAAAAAAAATCTCATGTATATTTTTTATATTTTGTAATTGACATATAGAATATAATATATTATATTATAATATAGATATTTGATAATAATTTTTTACTAGGTGTCTTGCCTGCATATGCGGGCTTAATCGTTTAACAAATATTTATTAGTTTATTTTTTATTAATTCAAAAACCATCATAATAACTTATTATTTATGTTTTCAAAAAAATTGTTTTATAGTTTAATTAAAATTTATTAAAGATAACATTGACTTTAACCACTGAATTTATTATAATTGTTTTATAGTTTATTTTTAAATTTTATAATTGAAAAATATGTTTTATGATAACAACACAATATATAAGACTTATCTTATTTTTTAAAAAGTTAATATTATTAATAAAAATTCGTTTTTGGTTATATAATTAATTATATATAAAATTCATTAAGGGTATTATAGATATTAACCGTTCTAACTTTTAACGTGAGAGTTCGATTCCAAAAATTTACTTCGCAAATAATAGTATAGATCTGTACATAGTATTATATTAAATTTTTTATAAGTTGATGCAATTTGATGTCCATCTCAGATATCATAACACATCAAAAATTCGGTTGAACCCGTTTTAAATTTGGATCCAATTTTATATCAAAAATTTGAAAACTTTTAAACAGTCATTGATAAAAACTTGGTGGCATGAATATGAAATGATTGTAAAGTGGAGAAAACCTTAAAAATTCACTTTAAAACAAGAATCCATTCAGATCTTATGCGGATTCAATTTTGTTCGAATTTACTTTTCATTGGATTGGATTTCCGGACTCTGATTTTTTTCTCACCCCTATATAATATTATCAAATAAAATATATTTATTTATTAATGATGGAAGCATATTCATAGATTATAACCATCTGTCTTATTTATTCAACATAAAATATATATAAAAATTCGATTGGAATATAACTACTCCAATAACCAGCCTTCTAATCCACTTTGGTATCTTCTGAGAATTGAACATCACATCCCTGTGGAAACATAAGCATATAGCTTCGAGTTACGGTTGTCTCTACCTTCATTGACCACCTGCAAGCCATAGGTATATATGTAAGTGAAGACTTTAATTTTAGTGGAAAATGAATTGAATTATTCATTAGGTGATAGAACAAAATAAAACCTGTATCTACACAAATTGTGGATGAAAATGGCCATGAGCAGCTTAGCAAAGTAAGCCCCTACACAGAGTCTCGGACCAGCGCCAAAGGGGACGTAATTCTTGGATACCAAAGCACTAAGGTCTTTACCCTGTGAGTTTTTTTAATAGATGTTAAATGTTTATGGACTTGACTAGTGGAATAAAGAGTATAACGTAACAGATGAAGACCAAAATTAAATCACCTTCCAGCGCCATGGATTAAATACAAAAGGGTCCTCATACTTTTCTGGGTTAAAATGGACATTAGGATATCCCATGAAGGTCCAACCCGCCGGAATAGTATAATCACCGACTTGGATATCATGATCAGGTTTTCTAAGCACTACAGGCACCGTCGTTGTGATCCTAAGAGACTCATTGATCACCTGAAACATAACACCATGCTTGTGTGAGCTACTAGGATATGTCAATACATGATGAAGCAAAATGGTAGATATTCTGTATATATGATTTGTGCAATGTCGTTGATTTTTGCAAGTACAAACCATATGGGTGAAAGTCATGGATTTGTAGTCTTCCCATGTTAAGGCAGCATCCTTCTCAGTCCTATCTCCGACTATTCTCGCATGCTCTCTCTGTAACTCTTGCATGACTCTAGGCTTTTCGCTTATGAGCTTTACTGTCGCAGCAAGAATACGTGGCGTTGTTTCGTTAGCAATCAGGAAAAATGTATAAATGTAATTGATCGCATTCTCCACGCTCATCTTTTCTTTTCCTCTTTCGTTTTCTCCAAATATGATTTTGAAGAACTCCCCAAACTCCTCTCCTGATGCTCTCTTCTTCAACACTACCTCCTTTAGCAAATTCATCATTCTCTTTCTTGCCTGCACGAGAAATATCACTATATCACGACCTCTATCGTTTTAAAAAGGAGCTAATACATAAATAAGGCTAGCAAGATTTTTGAAAATAATTACTTTCATCATATCATAGACACCCATCCCAGGAATTTTGAAAGGGAAGCGAAACCAGCCACTCGGAAATTTTCTCCAGCAAATTGCGAGTTCTTTCGCCGTCTCTGGATCCATGTCGCCCATAACTTTCTTTGCAAGGCATTCAATTAATATCTGTAACGATTGATAAGATGAAGACTTTTGAGATAGTCTATATTCCTTGTCTAATGGAATGTAAATATTTGCCAACAGATAAGGACACTGCGATATGATTGACATTTTTTTTTACCTTGCTTGCTGCTTCCTTGACGTTAAGGAACCCGTTCCTAGCTCCTTCCTCCATGTGTTTGCGAGCCAAGAGATCGATGTCCTCAATAACTCTCAATTTTAAACCCTGAGGACCCAACAACTGGAACGTCAAGCTTCGGACATGTTTATGGGACTCTATGCTCTGCACGAATAAGTTGTTATCGCCAAATAGCCTTGTTATGCTCTTCGGGACACCAATAGTACGATTTGTCTTTGCTATCTCCATATTCAATTCGTTATCCATTGAGATTATAACTTTGCTTCCAAATAAGCTTGTCCGAAAAACAGGTCCATGTCTATTATATGTTTGTCCCCCAAAAGTTGACAAAGCAAAGTGAGTTATGATATTTATATAAGGCTAAAACAAAAAAAGTGAATTTAGGGTGATTAGGACAAAATATTATGTAAACCTAAGCTTCTAAAATATTAATCTTAAAAATATTAATGCATCGCATAGAAAGAATCGAAATAACCTAATGACTCTCTTTTTGACAAATGATGGAAACTGAAGAACATCATGAGGCTTCATAAACTCGAAAGTCTCCCCGATGATTGGAAACCCCATTGATCCTGGAAGAAGTTTTCCATTACATTTTGGATTTCTCCATTGATAAATCCAATGACATAGCTTTAACACTAAGAGTGAAACTATCACAATCCATAACTCAAAAACATTTAACATGTTGATTTAGTTCTCTCTCTTAATTATTTTAGATTTGATTATTTGTTCTGATGAAGGATCTCCCTCTCTCTCTCGTTTTATACTATACTGGTAGAAGAACCTTCCAAAGTTTATTTTCTTCTTTTTCCAAACCTTTTCTAAAATTAAATAAATTGAAATCTTATCAGCTCTTTTACGCTTGTTGCCAAAAAATCAACTGAAAGTATATTTATTGGTCACACAGATTCTTCTAAACCATTAATTATTTACTTAATAAAACATTTTATTTGAAAAGGATCTCTCTTCAAATTGACAGAAGAACCTTCCAAAGTTTTTTACCTTTTTCTTTTGAAAAGTATTATTTAAACTAAATTAACTGAGATTCTATCGACTCCTTTAAACATATGGCGAAAAATTCATCTAAGATTTTTGCCTCATGGATTCATCTAAACAACTAATATATTTTACTTAATAAAGTCTCTTATTATTAAATAAATTAGATGAGCACTCCAAATAATGGTATGCGTAATCACTTCATATTAAATCCATATCTGTACCAAATCAATACATTATAATAATTCATTAATATTCTATTTTTAATTTTAGTTATTTTGTAATATCTATTGTAATTAATGTGCATGCTTTATTTTAATTAGACGTATGATTTTGGATATATAATATCTTTTTGTTTGGTTATTGTTTAGATATATCGTATAACTTTTACTTTTTCGATTCAACATAATATTTTTGTTCTATTGAGAAAAGTTGAATAATTTTGTTATTTTCATTTAATTTGATTATTTTCTTATATTTTATATTTTTGTAAGATTATGTATAATTTAATATATCGTGTTTTGAAATAAAATAGTAAAAATAGTAAAACCCAAAAATAAGACGTACTGTTTTGTAGATATAAAGAAAACAATTTGACAGTATACAAAAATTCTTTACATCGCACTACAGATTTTGCAAACTGACATTTATGTGAACTTAAAAATATTGTTTAATTTGTATCCTTCTAGAAGGTATGAACAAAAGTATAGCTGAAGATCCAAGGGAAGATTAAAGGAGAACAATAGAGCCTTTGAGGAAAAAATACGGTGGCAAAAAGGAGAAGAAAACAGAAAAAATGGGGCGTTCCGAGAATTGAACTCGGGACCTCTCGCACCCTAAGCGAGAATCATACCACTAGACCAAACGCCCTTGTTGATGTTTCTGTTATACTTTACTATAAAACCGCTGCGTTCAAAACTCTTCAAGACCATTAGACATGGCTCTCGTCTCGTCTCTCCCGCCAATGTGCTCAATGGAAACCTCAGTCAGGAACTAAGAGAGGCAACACAAGCTGAAGTTTCTGTGAACCAATTTTTGATGGAAAATGATCTAAATTTGTCATTAGTGAATCTCCCAGAAACTAGTGTGAGAATGAGTCCAACCAAGAAAACGAGAGTCCTCTATTGGGATAGTGATTAGTGTGCTGTGATTTGAGAGTCGCACATATTACATGCTTCAGAAGAGATCATGTTACAGATGATGATCCTGGAGTGAAGAAAGGATCTATGGACCTATGTCATCCCACAAAAAGATTTATGCAGTATAGTTTTTGCTAAACATCACAAGATGGAACAATCTTTTTTGCAAGCAATGATTGAAAGCAATGTTATAATAAGAGACCTTTCAACATTCTACAAAAAGAAAAATTTAGCACATAAAAATTATGCACTTCACATACATTAACTAGAAAAGGGAATAATGCTAAACAAGAGCCCTGAGAATTTTTGGCAGTAGGAGAAAAAATGACACTCATCAGACCTAAACTCTACTCATTGCTTTCAGGAGATTCAGCACCCAGGTTCGGATTGTTGAAGCCGCCAGCAGCTGGATTTGTTTGATAAGGAGGAGGCGGAGGAAGAGGAAGTCCATTATAATTGGGAGGCGGTCCACCACCTTGACCTGGTAGTGGAGCCATTCCTGGTGGCCTAAGCATACCGTTTTGTGGAGGCGGAGGTAGAGGAGCACCAGGCGGTGCCATCATCTGTGGTACTCCCGGAGGAGGCATGTAACCTGCAAAAAAGTAAAATATTACATTCCAAATAAAAACAAAATATTAAATGCAAAGAAGATGTGAAGCATGTCAATGATTCTAGTAACAGAGACTACCTTGACCAGGCATCATGGGTCTAGGGAGAACAGGAGGGCGCATCCCCATAGGCATAGGCATCATAGGAAGGCGAGGTCTAGCGAGCATATGCTGGTTAAACGCACCGCCAACCTGATTGTACGCAGCAGCTTGGCCAAGATGCTCTTTAATTCTCTGGTCAATCAGACTTTGAGTTTGTTGTTCCTCAAACTGCTGATAGTATATCCTCACATTCGCCTGAAAAACATCATCAAAACTCTTAACAAATCTTTAATAAAAACAAAAAACAAAAAACAAAAAACAAAAAACTCGTTTATGTAACCTTGTGTTTGTAACCGGCGTTGTGCTGCTTCCTCACCGATGGCTGTAACAAAAAAGAAAATTGACTGATAAGAGAATGTACACAATTCGTGAAACATGATAGCTTATCAGTTTGATAGGTGATCAGAACTCAAACCAATGGAATCTAAACCGGAGACCTAACCGGTACGCCGTAGATCAATTTGCAATAAAATCGAACAATGACGGCGAGTCATCGATCATTACACAATAAGTAAAGAAAGGAAGAAAGAGGGAAGTGGATTTGGACTTACGGAGTCGTGGGTGAGATAAGTGTCGCAATAATCACAGTAATACCTGCGAAAATCAACATTAAAAGTAAATTAAAACCTAATATCGAATTTACATAACTATCTGAGTTTATTATACTTAAGATCTAGAGGAACCCTATACCTCGGCATCGTTCAGAGCTTCGGGAGGAGCAGCGAGAGGAGGAGGAAGAAGAAGAAAGTGCAAAGAGACGATTTTTTGTCTGTTTGCTTAATTTTTCAATAAGGATGATTTTAATCTGACGGTACAGATCTGTCTATCATATGAATTCATATCTAACGGATGTTAATAACCGGAGAAGTATCTCCATCGAAGCGACGTCGTTTCGCTTGACAGGAGTGTAAATTTTTTAGCACGTATCATTTCTCAGCATGTCGGCCAAGGAAATGGTTGTGTGAATGCATCATCTTTTCCCTCTACAACTACAGAAAAATATTCATCCTTTATATACTAAAGCGCAAGTCGCCTAACTAATCAGAATTTGACATTTGGCAAAAGTTAAAAAAAAAATCAAATATTTCATTAGAAGAAATTTATTTGATCACAGTTTTCCTTAATTTCCAAGTATCTAAATCCCTAAATTTTCTCACAATATCATCACCACGTTCAAAGATAAATATAACGTTTTGAAACTGTTTTTTTCTTTTATATATAATTTCAATCTTTTTACTTCACGTTTTATTTGATCTCTCTGTTTTTCATCTCTTTCTTAATATCCATTGCTCTGTACTGAGTTTTTTTCTCTTTCTATTGAGAGCGGATACCAATAAATTCCATACAAGTTCATGATCACTCTTAGTTAAGATTTGGTTTCTTCTTATTTTGTATTAACCATCTCTTGATTGTTTATTTCAGGTTGAGAATGGCACTTGAGTACATTGTTTCAAAGCTTTGACAGCATCGAGGATAACGACAATAGGTATGTTCAACTATGTTATCTACAAAACTGGTATTTACAATACTGTTCTTTCTGTGATAAATTACTTGCATTACTTTTGCATTTAACAAAAACATAAATGAAGAAGAAAGAAGACAAAAGACAAACTAGATTTTAACAAGAAAGAATCATTATCCTGCCAACAACAGACGATCAAGAAAAAGAAATCTCAAAATACAAACAAAACGAAAGAGGTTCTCTGTAGCAAACATAGTAGAAGAGAAGAATGATACATAATTTGAAAACACGTATACATATTTTTTTCTCTGATTCTATCTTTTATGTTGCTCTTTAATAAGACAGAGAAAGCGTAGTTGCAGGTGAGAGAAGACTTAAGTTTCAGGGCAAATGAGAGAGAGAGCATTCCATCTGTGTAACATCATATTGGTTTCTGGTGAGTAATTTTTAGAGCAAGCAGTCTGTTCGAGATGTCTTTGTGGACTGTACGAGCTATAGAAAGGGATGAGTCTCTTAATATAAGTTGACTATTTTACGGATGTTGTTCAATTTTTTTGTTTTATTTTTACTATATCAATTCTAACAAAAAAAAATATTTTGAAAAGACTTATTTAGAAAAATTACAAATAAAAATGAATAGAGAAAATACATCATTTTCCTGTGTTATCCATATTTTGACTATAAATATGTTCCCTTTTTATTAAAAACTAAAGAGCATTATAATATATATGAAAAAATAATTAAAATGCAAGCAAACAAAATTAACCCTGTGCGTAGCACGGGGCGATCATACTAGTTTGTGTATAAATCCAAATCTCATTGGTGGTTGAAGATTTCCCCCTGAAATCAAAATATGTAACTTCATATGCAAATGGATAAATTTTTTTTTCTTTCTCATTTTATTAGTTCTGCAAAATTGCAAATAACAATTTTGTTGTTTATTGGACAATTCTTTTAAATAGTTATTTTTTAGTTTTTGTCACAAAAATAACATTCAATAAAAAAAATCAAAATAGCTCATTTTTATTTTGAATTTTTTTTTTAATTTAAAACACATCATCAAAACCACATCCTTAACTCTAAATCCTAAGTTTAAATTAGGGTATTAATGTATTTTTACTCTTTAATAAAAAAAATTTATCATTTTTTTCGTTGATAACTATTTTTATGACAAAAAAACTTAAAAATGGCTTGTTTATTTCATGCAAACTTTTAATGATTTATTAACATTAAAATTCATGGTCTGATTTTGTGTTTGGAAGAAAGATTTAGTGTTTAAAATATTAAAAAAAAAAGAGAGATCAGATTATCTTTGCTACAAAAAAACCAAACAGCACAGCACAGCACAACACAAAAAAAGAGAGAGATCAGATTATCTTTGCTACAACAAAACCAAACAGCACAGCACAACACAAACACACACATGGAGAAGGACTACAACAACAGTCAACAGACAGGTTCAGCCCTTGTTGAACCCTAATCAGACTCAACACCCAACAATCCCTAAAGACCCTAACAAATTGGACAATAATCTCTGTATTGATTTACAAACACAACCACTTCTCCTCCTTCTTGTTTGTTCTCTGCAGCAGAAATAAGAAAAGCTCCAAACAGATGTAAGTGTCATTAAGCAGACTGGTCAAGGCTTCATCTTAGTCGCTTGTGCTTGACCCTAAAGTGTCATTTTTATCGTCTGTGAATGATACCGGTGGAGAGCATTTTGGGCTCCAGTCTTGAGAGATACTGACGTTTGAAACTCTAGCGTTGGTGTTGAGCTGACTCAAGAAACATTTCTCTACCGAGCTTAATGATCCTATATCGTTTTCATCTTCTTGAGTAGACCGGCGGCTGAGATGTTCTTCGTCTTGTTGTTGCTGTTGTTGTCCTTCTTCTTCTTCTCCTCCTGATTCAGAATCTGTTCCTTGTGATTCACAGCTGACTTCCATGTCTTGTGCATTGTCAGAGTCAGAATCAGTTTGGGAATTTGATGAATGGGATGGTGAATACCCTTCTGATCCGCTTGAGGTTGCTTCACGTTCAGCTAGTGTTCTGGTGATGAGTGTCTTAAGCAGGTTCATCACTTGAACCGCATGCATAAGAGCCGTTAGTGGATCTGTCATCTACATTTACAAGAATCAGTAACGTCAGTGAATCTTAAAAAAGTAACTAAGGTTATGTTTGTTTGTGTTTTTACCTGAGTCATATTAGGAGCAAAAACCATGGCTATGTTCCTCGCATTCATCTTGTTAGACTCTTCTTCCTCAACAACATCAGCCATAAGATCAACAGCCCAACTGAGCAAAGCAGACTCAGTAGGCTTCAGCTGCTTTATAAGTTCAACAGAGTCTTCCTCGGTGTTGCAGTTGAGAACTTCTTCAGGAGAAAGACCGTCGAGCACTCCACAAGGCAACTCTCTGAACCAGGCTTTGATAAGACCAGCCAAGCAATGCACATCAATGTTCTCAGGAACAATACCTCTGTTAAGTTGGTCTCTCACATGTTCCTCTTGGCTGTTCTCAGGGTTTATCCTAAAGATCCCTTCAGCCTATTTATTATCCACACAACAAGATTAACAAAAAAAAAAAGAAAGGCAAATCAATTTAATTTGGTTTTTGGAATGTCCATACCTTGAGACCTTGTTGAGAGTATAGTCTTTGCTGCATTAGTAATAGAATAGTTGGGACACTGTTTCCTTTCTCATCATAAGAACATTGCATTGATTCCGCAGAGACACCAAACACGCTCACACTGCATATATCAAGAGATTCAAAAACTTTTAGAACTTAAAGTGTTAATAGTGTTAATTTTAACCGTAAATTAAATTTCTATGTACCAGTAAAAAAAAATACGGCCGATGAGGAAACTTATTCTAGTCAAAATAGAAAATCAACTTTTGAATCTTATAAATACAAGTCTAAGAATTTCTTATTTGTTTTTCTTATCATTAATTAAAATCTCCAATAAAGATGTGATTTAAAATGAGATTTTCTATAATTTTCTTGTATTCTTCGAGTTTAATTCCTTTCTGAACATTAAGAAAATTTCAAATTATATAGCAAGAGAAATGTAGATTTGGCTGATAAAATGTTCCTAAAACAATCCAGTTAAGAAGTATTAATTAAGCTAATTAAACAACTAATGCAATATTTCTTGTTTTCTTCGAGTTTAATTTTTAAATTAAGAAAATTTTAAACTATAGCAAGAGAAACGTAGATTTTGCTGATAAAATGTTCCTAAAACAATCCAGTTAAGAAGTACTATTAATTAAGCTAATTAAACAACTAATTGCAGATCCAGATTCAAAATTCAAAGCTTTTAATGTAATAAAGATAACCCTAGAGATTTTAAAAGTACTAATCCAAACAGTGTTACCTAGCACTGGGGACACGACACGGGATCTCGACCTGAAGCTCGTGCGGGAGACCGAGAAAGCCATGGAACCTATCGAATGTCACGTGAGTGATGTGACGAACGTTTGTTGGCCATCCGATCTCCATCTGATGAACGGCTGAGGAGATCCCTCCCACTCCGACGTCGTCTTGGCGGTTATCCACACGGCAAGAGACCACAGATTTACGCAGCGCAGTTAGTAGAAACTCGACAAGAGACAGCTGCTGCTGGTTCTGCTCTTCCTCTTCTTCCTCAACCGTTGATTTTCCTCTCCCTCCTCCTTTTCTTCCGGCGCAACCAACTCCTTTAGTCACCATCACAAGCCCCGTCATTGCTCAATCAAAGAAGGTGAAGACAAAAGGATGTAGTAGAGACAAAGATCACAGCCTCTCTCTCTCTAGACTTTGTGCTTCTTCGTCTTCTCTCTCTCTTTGGAAGAAGATTGAGTGAGTTTGATTTTGAAATTCTCAAAAAGGTTTTTTTTTTCTTTTATTTTTATATGATTTTAATATTATATTTTTGTTTCGTTTTGAATAATGTCTTTTTGGTCGGATTTGAAACCCAACGGCCACTCGTTTTCAAATTTCTCTCCCTCTGCTATGCTTTTTATTTATTTACTATTATATATAGTGTTTGGCTTTTAATGTGAATCACACTTTACCCTAAGATGTTTTGTAATCCTACAATACTGCCACTCTACAATAAATCTTGGTTGTTCTTATTTCATTTATTGAATTTTGTTTTTTGAATATATATTTTCATTCACTTTTCACTGGAAATTTATAACCACAACAATAACTTCTTCTTTTTTTACCTTTTCATTTTGGTTATTTGACTAATTGACAATTTGACATGATTGGTTTAAATTTTCTCTTTCTGGTTTGAGAATAAGTGTCTTCGCACTCCATTTTTGTTTCTCTAGTTGTTGTCCTGATGATATTAACACCTGATGATATTAACATTTCAGGAACTAACATTCTTTCCTGTCAAACCAAGTTCTTTTCCTCCCAAAACTATATATAATCAGACAACATTAGTTCTTGACCGTCAAAGAATGAAATCTTGTTGTCCCCGCTTTTGTTTCCCTATATACCTCTTTATATATTTTTTGAATCTGTAGTGTGTGTGGGAGATGTTACATGTTATCCAGTTCTAATATAATTTATTGTCAGTTACTTCTATTGCATTCAGCAGGGAAATAACTTCAAGATGAAAATCTTTTATTGGTTTTTTTGTCCTACTTTTAATGAAGATAATACATGTCAGATGATTCTAAAAATTTTAATGGTGGATGATGATAACGTAAAACTTGCAGTCTACGTAAAAATATCATGTGCACACCTACAAAACTCGATTGAAGCTCTAAACAAATCTCAGATTACTTTCCGATTTATCTCTATTTTTTGTTAACTCGTCAGGTTCTAAGAGTATCTCCAATGTATAACTTCATTTTTTTTTCTAAAATGGAGTAAAAATGAAAATATAGTAAAATTGTTTCAACCCTACTCCATTTTTCACTCCATAATGGAGTGATGAACAAACAAAAAATAGATTATTCCATTTATGAAATAAATTTCATTATGGAGTGAGATATAAAGTTGGGTTGGAGCATTCTTTACTCCATATTCACTTTTACTCAATTTTAGAAAAAAATGGAGTAGGAATGAAGATACCCTAATCAACTGTTGAATTTATGCGTAGAGAAATTCAGAAAATGTAAGTTTTTACTTTGGGAATTTCTTTTATACTAAGATGTAAAACATCTATTCTATTAAAATAAAAATCACAATGTGTAATATTTTAAATTGGACATTTTCTAGAAAGTCATCATATTTCATTGTCTTATCATTTATTTTCATATAAATCAAAACTTTTACATAAATCAAAACTATCTATCTTTGAAAGACCAAAATCCCAAAATGAGAGACAACAAGAGGAGAAGAAAGTGAACGAGAGAGAAAATCATTAAAAAAAAATTTGTGAAAAAAGTTTAATTTTTTAGTATATTTGAGGTCGGTGTGATAGAACTTGTAAAATTTCCTGGATTAATAATAATTTTCTTTGTAGCAGGTCTGGACGTAGGTAAGATTGGCCGACCTTCGTTAACAATTTGTGTGTGTCGTCCTGCTTCTATAGGTTTTGGATTCCTGCAAATTTGATCCGAGTATTTTTTAACAATTAGTATCAGAGCACCAACTGGTATCAGAGCTTGAATTATGTTGGTGATATCGGTTTGTCAACATAGCTTGAGTTATGTTGAGTTACTAATCACGTGAACAGTAATAATAAATTTTGTCGGTGATATCGGTTTGTCAACATAGGTGTCTTAATTCTTGGTGGTTCCAGAAAGCATGGGAAGCAAAAACGGTTCGGCGCACAATATCAAAAAATTTAATGATACAGATTATGTATTTTGGAGAATGCAAAGTGAAGATTACCTGTACGGAAAAAAGCTTTATTAAGCACTAAGCAAGAAGCTAGAGAAGATGGATCATGATATATACTATCTTAAAATTCCAAATTGGTGTTTCAAAAAAAAAATCTTGAAATTTCAAACAAACAAAAAAAATATAATATATATGTGATGTAGATAAAGGCATATTTTTAAACATTGAATAGTATACATGTATCTTAGATAAAATTCCAACAAAATCAAAAATAAAAATTTATTCAATATAAACGTACTATCAAATATTTTGAGTTTGTTTCTTTTTAATTATTATCGTCACGCCGAAAACCACATATAATTCTATGAATCTTGGACCATTCGACTTACTTTACTCAACTTTTTAATGGTACACAATTTGTTATTTCAACAAGCCTAAAGACCTTTACTTATGGGTAATCCTCGAGGAATAGGAGTACACTTAAGGGGATGAGCCATTGTCAAGACCATTCCGGAAAGAGTCTCTTCCATGTTAACCTTGTCTCCTTCTATTTTCCAATCGAAACACTGAATCATCATTCCAATGGCTGTTCCTAGAAAGATATAAGCTAGATTTGTTCCAGGACATCCTCTCCTTTCGCTACCAAAAGGAAGGTACTTGAGTACTTTCTCCTTTGTGGCATCTTCTTGTTCTGATCCTAAAGAAGCTAGAAATCTCTCTGGCTTGAAGTCATCAGGATTTTCCCAGTAATCAGAATCTCTCATCACAGCATAACCATTAACTACAAGTGTTGTCTTTTCAGGAACATAGAACCCTCCCATCACACATCCTTCTTGGAGCCTCCTTCCGAAGACAGGGATTGGCGGGTACAATCTTAGCCCTTCTTTGACCACCCCTTGCAAATAAGGAAGGTTTGGTAGGTCTGTTTCCTGAATCAACCTTGATTTTCCTACGACAGAATCGATTTCTTCTCTCATTCTCTCCATAGTGCTAGGGTTGTTAATGATTTCTGCCATTTTCCACTGTATTGTTTGCTTGGATGTGTCCGTGCCTCCAAGGAAAAGCTCCTGCAAGTTATAAACTCTTTTAAAATACCTACCCTTATCTGAACTAGAAGCTACTCCTACCCTTCAACAGGAGAACCCGACTGCCTCGCCAAACTTTATCCCCACTTTACCCACTTTAGTAGATTCACAACCTACTCCCACTGCAGCATCTATTATGGAGTCATCTCCATCAACCGTTACCAACACTGAGGTTAGTGAAACTTTAGTCGTTGGTCCTCAAGCCACAACACATACACCCTTTGCATTTGAGAGCCCTGCTCAGTTCAAAGGGTCAAGAGATGTGGGAGTGGATGAAGATGGGACCGAGCCTTCTAGCTCGCTCAGCTTGACAAGAGGTGGGAGGGAAACAAAACCCCCTAGCAAATACCAAGACATGGAATGGAAGACGGTTCGAGGGAGAGGGAAGCGTGGCCGCCGCGGTCGTGGTTCTTATCACTAGTTATTGCCTTTCATTACAGTGTTGGTTATTCTAGTCAACTTTGGTTGTTTCATTGGTTGAGATTCAATCTTTTCATGCAAACTTTATCAAACTATAAGACTCATGTCTTATCTTGTAACATTTATAGTTTTTTAATATGAAAGCCCTTTTTCAAAAAAAAAAAAAAAAACTCTTTTAAAATACCTATATTTAATAGGAAAATTTTCTTAAAAGATATTAAATTGGTTCTTTTTTACTAAAAACACATAAGGATGAAAATGATCAAAAATGTTTCATTAAAAAAAGTAAATATAAGTAATTATTTAAATTAATAATAAAATTGTATTACCAAAAAATACGTTTTTCAATTCTAACTATTTTTTTTTTACTTTTTGAATTTGCGTTTTCAAAATTTTATTTTAAAATCCTAAAAATAAATTTGAAACTATTTTTAAATTAGTATTTTAATTTTTAAATACTAATTTTTTTAAAAAAAATCCCAGCCTCCTTTCAAATAGTTAATTCTAGAGTATAAACGTTTTTTTTTATATTTAATGAAACTTGATCATTTTAATATTTGTGTGCTATATGTATGATTTGGTATCCTAGGTTGTTTTTTTTGTATACCACGAACAAAGCCTTGATCTGGTCCCTAGTGATCTTATACTCTGATTTTTCGTCTCCTTTTGCTTCCAGCAACACGTCCATCAAATTCATACCTTGCTTCTCTGCTACGTTTTCGTGTTCCGCAAGAAACGTCTCCAGCACCTTGTCATATCTTTCGGAAATACCCATTATCTCCTCTTTAAACAGTGAGATTCCAAGCTTTTCAAGTGGCTTGCGCAACAAGGTTGTAAACAAAACCTTCTTTGTCAAGGAAATAGATTCTGTAATCAGTCCCCAGACTCTCTCACCTTCACCATCCTCCTCCGAGCACGTCCTCCCAACTATCATCTTGCATGTGCTGTTGTTAGTGAATATCATCGCTTCTCTACGGATCTCAACGCACTCCTTCTTCCTCGCTTTCTCGAGGAGACGAAAGTAGAACCGCTCTAGCTCCTCTGCACGCACGGCTCGTAACCGCTCGATTGCGTGTGGTCCAAGTAGCTTTGTGATGAGAAGTTTCTTCATGAACTTCCAGTAATCTCCATGTGGAGCGGAGAAGAATCCAGTTTCTCCGAAAAAGAGGGACTCGTCGATTGGAGGGAGGCCACGGGACGATATGTTCACGTCATGGGACTTAAAGATCTCGCTGGCCATTGAGGCAGATGAGACGAGAACAATGGGGGAGGTGGAAGATGCGGAGATGGAGGTAAGGTCCGTACTTGGATGAGATTTTCTGAAAGCATTTGTGGATTAGAGGAGATAGAAAATGGTGAAGATGGCCGATGATTGGCAGAGAAGGAGGGCTCGGAGGCGATTTCAAATCAACCTTTGGTTTCTTGAAGAAGAAGAAGCCAAGGAAAGAGAGGAGTGAGAAGAAGGATAAGAGGAACAAAATGAAAGAGTTTTGGAATTCGAAGTTGATCATTGCTGCTTGAAGTGAAGAAGATACTGATGAAACAAGAGGCATTTGTTGATTAAGACTCAATGGGTACTCTACTTATTATATAGACAGACTAGTAGATACGAACAACAAAAGGACCCATTTAGGTTAGCATTTATAAACGAATACAGAAAAAGAGAAAGATAACTATTCTAACTTCCTTACACCACTCATTCGCTAGCGTGTAGCGACATTCAATGCTAGACGATATCCTGACACACAAAGGAATGCGACATCAATAGTGTGGGCGTCACCACCCCGCCACTAACTGCTTCCCGCAGACCTAACCTTTCTTTCATATAATCATGCAGTGTTCAATAGCTGAATTTTCCTAAATTAGCTTAATTTGTGGTCCCATTTTTTCCATACTTATACTCTGATATTTGTATGTTTGGTTTACCGTCATTTAACCTGATTTTGAATCGTTCCAAATTCTCATTGAACACATTACATTTAGTCTAAATCCAACTTATTCATCTCAATTTTCATGACTACAAGTGTTTTCACACTTTGAATAAATTCGTCGAAGAATAAATCCTTCCATGATCAGTTTACAATTATAAATACTGGAAGCGGGTATACATACATCAGTTTCCACATACCAGGAAAACGAGCATATAAACCCCATTAGCCATGGATGATTGGACACGTTACACATACATCTGCAAGAAAACTATGGAAAAATTAACTCAAGTTAGTCCGTTACAACTCCTTTCTTGTGTGCCATATGACAATATGTTTACGTACACGTATACCACGTACTGATTTGTCAAAAGCACGTACGGGTAATTCCTTTTTGGTTAAAGTTTTTTTTTTTAATTTTTAAATACGAGTTTTCTTGATTATTTTATCTGTAAATACGTTTGAAGTCCATCGAATGTGAAATTTTAAGGTAATGGTTGATGCTACTGTTGATAAAATCAAAGAGGGTAGATAAAACATAGGTCTCCTATCAATAACTAATGACCACGTTATACTTACGCTGAAAAATATATTGCCTTGAAGAACTTGTGGTGACTAGTTAGAAGAAGGAAAAAACTGAGATGACAACTAACAAACGTGAACATGCAAGTCGTTTCCATCCTAGCCAAACACTCGACGAGTACTGTCTAAGGTGAAACCTAAGGCTCCTAATCGAATTTAAACATTTCTGTCATCACCGGCCAACTTAGAGGCATGAGAATAATGTGATGATGAATTTGATCCAAGCGTTCATAGGCCAAGAACAAATCATAAGGTCTTGATAAAGCCACCAATTAATATCCAATCAAGTGAACCTGATAAGATTACCTAATATTAATGACGTCAACTCCCAAGCCGTATGTAAGGTGTAAACTGAAAGGCAAATGCCTCAAATCCCTTTTTGTGAAGAATACCTAAAATTAACAGTGAATTAGGTCAATATCCATAGAAAACATGTTAATTAGGAAACTACACTGGACTGTAGCAAAAGGATGAGAAGAATTACCATTAGAATCTAGAGTAACTTATCACACGTGAGAAAATGTAGGTCATGTGCTGGCATAAAGGTGGCAATGCTAATCTGGAAAGATTTCGTTTCCTCTACTTACCACTAAAAACGTTGTGTATTGCCAACTTGTATTTTGTTTGTATTCGTTTAAAATTTTATTAGAATTTGGCAACACATACACAATTGCTCAATCAAATCAGACCAATCACGACGACAATCTCAAACAAGATAATGCGTTCTATCTTTTAAAACTCATCATTTTTCGTTACTCTACATTCGGAGATTCTTCGGAGTGATCCGACGATAAAGATTACACATCTCATCTCACCTCCAGAACCCTAAAGTCAGAGATTGGGTCCCGTTATCCTCACGAAAAGGATAATAATATGATAATTAGCTAGATAACAAAATTTCTAAATAGAAAACTATACTAGTAGTATTTTGTTTAGTTGGGATAACTGTGTTTAGGAATCAAAAGTGGTGGAAATTGTATTTTGATATTTTTGAACATATATGTGAGCGCAACATATGACATAATATGAGTACTAAATTAGTCTAGTTTGCTAACAAATTTAGTTTCTCGTCTACTAAATTGCTTAACCATCGTCAACCAATTTTCTCTTGATGTAAAATATAAATTACGAAATTCTGTATGCCGAATAACTCAACTATTTCCCGTCTAGCATATTGTCAACTAGGTAAGATTTTTAATTTCTAATTTGAAAAAAATAACAAAAGTAAGTGTCAATTTCATCCTAAATAGAGTGAAAGAGTGAAAATTCCAATGGATTGGGAAGAATTTAACTATTAACCACCATTTTTTTAACCATAACCATTTATGAAATTTTATTAGCGGGCAAACAGCCTTATTTAGCATGTCTAATATATTACATAACCATCTACTATTTTGTTATTACGATGCACCAACATGTTATTTGTGGCTACCCCAAGATAGAGGGTATATCCATCTCCGTACTTGATGACTCAGTTAATTTTTCTACAAAGTATTTTGTCATGCTAGATAATTTTCATGAAACAAACAGAAATAAACAATCAAGCAATGTAAATGACTGTTATTATTATAGTTATTATCATACATACTTCAAAGCTGGTCCTATAATTCTAAAGGCCACAAGCACACTGCACATACAAGAAAAGGATGAAATTAATATGTGTAGCAAGGAGGATTCAAACCTTGCACTTTAAATAAAACAGCTACTGCCATTTAACTAGTAGACTAAAGGTAGTTTTCAAAAACATGTGGCCGTTTTAATATTTATTAAAATAAAATGGAGGCCGAAAGCGCGTGCTTCATAACCAGGGTCAGCTCTGCATAATTGTGCATGAGAACATTTATAACCCAAAAAGTTGGAATACAAACTGTGGAATTTCACAACTCTCTAGCAGAACTCTTGCATGCTACTAGAAAACATTATATTAAACATCAAAATATTTGTTGTCTGATAGGATTGAAAACCATTGCTTGAAACCACCCTTGGCCTCTCTCCCTTTTGAGTATGTCTCCTTCGCTACTACATGAACTGTTTGAGTTTGCTGGTTCCTATTTCATCCCACCCAAATGTCAGTTGAAGCATCCGTGATACCGTATCTTCCTTGGTGTTAGTATTTGTTCCAATTGAAGTATATTATTGTAGAGAAGATAAATTAGAATCCACCAAATCATCTAAAACACTGACTCTTACACTTGTAGAAAAACTTCCAGATAAACAATTACAACTCAATCGTATATAAACTAACATCAAAATTGGCCATACACAAACCCATTTAACCAATCTGATGGTTGGTGGGGTGAGGAGTGGGAAGGAAGGCCATGAAAGGGGGAGATTTGGTCAAGCGAGGTGTGGTTGGGTGAGGAGTGGTCATAGGAATTGGGAGAGGGTTGACTGAGTGAAACGTGGTTGGGAGAGGAGTGGTTAGAGGAATTGTGGTCGAAGAAAGTGTGTATGGGGTATCGTCGTTAGGATCAGACATGTTCTTCAAAAACTTTTTAATAATATAAACTCGAAATTATTAATATTATAGATAATTTTATTAAGTTATAATATTTTAATAAATTTAATTAATTATAAAATTATAAATGGATAACTATTGATATTTTCAACTTTATCTTTAAACATAATTTTATATAAGGAGTATTCGTAAACCCCTTGTATCGTATTTGTTATTAAGTGCTTTTGAACTATAAAACCTGTTGTTTAATTAATAAAGTTTAAGAGAGCTGGGTGTAAAAAAACTAGCCGAGAACATAATTATTGCTACCTGTATTCCAAATTCTTTATACTCGTGTTAGATTTAATATAGCCAATTTTTTTAAAGAAATATAAAGGGAAACTATTTTATCTAATGAAATAAGAAAATTATGTTGATTATAAAATGTATTTAAGAGTACAGTTTATAACAAAAATCTCATATACAAAAAGAAAAAGTACAACGATTAAAAAGTAGAAGTTTTAATCAAAAAATATCAATTTCCATAACTTAAAACAAAATAAATAAACCATTTTATTTTATTAGTTCTATTTCTATTAATTTTTATTTAAGTATTGAAATCTTTTGGTGTTAACTAGGTTAATTTGGTCACTTCGCTTATAAATAAGTATAATTTTCAAAAGTTCAAAATTATGGTGTAGTTTTCAAACTATAATCTCACTTGATGGCATTTTCATAATTTTCCCATAATTAAATTAGTCAATGTGTTTATGCCAATAATCAAATAAAGGTAAAAGTTTTAGCAACTTTAATTTTTCTCTTTTCTAATATTAAACCCTATCTGATGTTGTCAAAAAAAAAAAAAAAAAACCCTA
This sequence comes from Brassica rapa, assembly GCF_000309985.2. Classification (NCBI taxonomy): domain Eukaryota; kingdom Viridiplantae; phylum Streptophyta; class Magnoliopsida; order Brassicales; family Brassicaceae; genus Brassica; species Brassica rapa. The sequence continues at coordinate 14,375,552 of NC_024797.2, forward strand.
TCTGATAATTAATTTAATTATTACAAATGCTACGTTACATCTCCGAAGTTGAGGGGGGGGTATAATCGACATTACACGAACCAATAAAAGCCGTTGACTTTGAAAGAGGACTAAAGTACAGCTCAACACAAACGCCTTTTCTACCCTTATTACAAAACCGTGTCCTCGATAATCCGCCGGACCAACATTTTCGTTTTAATTTTTCTCATTTTTTTAAATCGTCTCGGAAAATAAAAGAAAGAGGTTTACTTGGGAAAGGTAGAGAGGGAGACGACAGAGTCCGCCGTGAAGTCTTACTCCTCCGATCGGAACTTTCCACCAAAGTTCACATCACCAAGTGCCATGGCAGCGAAACCGTGGCTACATCCAGCTCCTCAGTACAAAACCCTAGAAACCTTCTGGGACGACGAAGACGACGCTCCTGGTCCTCGATGCGCTCACACGCTTACCGCCGTTGCAGCTACCAAGACTCACGGCCCTCGTCTCATACTCTTCGGCGGCGCCACCGCTATCGAGGGCGGCAACTCCTCCGTACCTGGGATCAGTAAGTATCCCTCGATTTAGACTTGAATCTACGGTTTTGATCTGATGTGCTGCTTGGGGGTTGTTGTTATTATAGGGTTAGCTGGTGTGACCAACACGGTGCATTCTTATGATGTTCTCACTAGGAAGTGGACAAGGTAAAATGAATTTACGGTTTAGGTTTTTGTTTGTTTTCTTGAATTAAACCGGAATTTTGTAGGCTTAAACCGGCTGGTGAGCCTCCGTCTCCTAGGGCTGCTCACGCCGCAGCTGCTGTTGGCACCATGGTCGTTTTTCAGGTACATTAATCAGGCTTTTAGTCAATTGCAACGGTCCACACGTGGTTATGTTTTGGTTGATTAACAGGGTGGCATTGGCCCGGCCGGGCATTCTACTGATGATCTTTACGTTCTTGACATGACTAATGATAAGTACAAGTGGCATAGGTGAGAGATTTCTTGGCTATTTGTTGAATTGGATGTCAATATGCTTGTATTTAATTGTTGTTGTTCAGGGTGGTGGTTCAAGGGGAAGGTCCAGGCCCTCGCTATGGTCATGTTATGGATTTAGTTTCTCAGAGGTATCTTGTTACAGTCACCGGAAATGATGGTAAGAAAATATCTTTATTAGCCGACATTTCATGTGCCTAGCTTACCCTAACAGGCATCAACAACTAGGGACCTATCTTAGTCAAAATCCTAGTGATAGACCATTATTCAATAGCCAATGCTACTTTGATATGTATATGCATTTTTCTTTCTGACTTTATATATTATTGTATGGTTATGAGAACCTTCCGTGCAAGTTCTTACATGGAAATTAGTTACTCTGTTTATTTCTTAAAGATCCTGAAATCGTTTCTCCATCTGTGTTTGGAACCAGGGAAACGAGCTCTCTCTGACGCTTGGGCATTAGATACAGCTCAGAAACCATATGTATGGCAGAGACTGAACCCTGATGGTGACCGACCAAGTGCTAGAATGTTAGTGATTTAGTTGATTGGAATTGAATACTGTAAAAAAAAAATGTTTCTTCAACTGAACTTTCACATTTTGATATTATTTTTTGTAGGTATGCTTCTGGCAGCGCTCGTTCTGACGGCATGTTCTTACTTTGCGGTGGAAGAGACACCTTGGGGGCGGTATACTTATTTTATCCACTACATATATAAATTGCGAGCATTTCCCTTACTGTAGCTGGGCTTATTTTGCTATATGATCTCATATCATATATCATTTATGATTTTTGGCATATTAATGAATATTTTCGTGCAACTGCAGCCATTGGGAGATGCTTACGGTTTACTCATGCATAGAAATGGTCAGTGGGAATGGACTCTGGCTCCAGGAGTAGCTCCTTCTCCAAGATACCAACATGCGGCGGTAAACTAAATCTTACTCTAGTTTCGAAACGTATGGAAAATAAGCTCTTAAGCTTAGGCTAATAGTAGACTGCACATTGTAGCCTTAGAAACCAAGTCAACACTTACTTGGCCTTAAGATAAAAAAAGGATTAGTTAGGCGTTAAACTTCAATTACAACACAGCTCTCTAATCCTAGCCGTTATTACTGCGTTCTTTAATTGTTTTATTTCTTTCTCATCAGGTATTTGTAGGTGCAAGATTGCATGTCAGCGGTGGTGTTCTAAGAGGAGGCCGCATGATAGATGCTGAAGCAACTGTTGCAGGTATTCAACGGCTGTTTTTCTTTATTTTATTTTGTGTTTGATGTGATTAATTTTTTTTTTTTGCTCGCTCGCAGCCATTTTCAGTAATGGTAATTATTAAGAAATATTTCTTCTTGCAGTGCTTGATACTGCTGCTGGTGTATGGTTGGATAGAAATGGGCAAGTGACTTCTGCACGTGGCAGTAAAGGACAAGTCGATCAAGATCCTTCTTTTGAACTTATGCGTCGCTGTCGCCATGGTGCTGCATCAGTTGGCATCCGAATCTATGTACATGGTGGTCTTAGAGGAGGTAACCCTGATTTTTTTTTGTTTTTTTGCCTTTTTATTAACACAAGATGCATATATGTTTATTGCATTACATGTTAGTTCTATGGTTTAGTTAATGCCTTTCTTTGTATGACTAAGTTGCTGTAATTTTATTTCCTGGCAGATGTGTTGCTTGACGATTTTCTAGTGGCTGAAAACTCAACATTCCAGTCAGACATCAGTTCTCCTTTGTCAGCAACCCAACAAAGCTCCACTCCCAGGTTTTCTTATGCCGCACGACCTCCTTCAGGCTCTGAACCAGCACTTTCCTTATCCGAAGGACTGAGGTTTATCCCGTTTCACATACTTTTTTTTGGTTTTGTGATTAACTCTATCATTACATGTCTTTCCTTTCTCCTTTGACAATATCAGATTGGATGAAAATTCCATGGAGAAATTGACGGAGGCTTCTGCAGCGGAAGCAGAGGTGGCTAGTTCTGTTTGGCGAGCTGCGCAATTAGATTCTACTTCTCTAGATGAAGAACCCTCCGCATCTGATGGCAGCTCGGCAACAGTAGAAACCACTAGTGACGGTCCTGAAACTGAAGGAGATGTCCGGCTTCATCCAAGAGCTGTATGTTAAATATCTCTATTGGTTCTTTTATAGCTGAATGTTGCTCTCATACCTTAGATTATCTTTAGTTGCTTCGTTTGTTTACTTCAAAATTCAAATGGATGTTATTTTTATTTGCTCACCAAAATGGCCTTACTACCTCATTTTATAGGTTGTGGTAGCAAAGGAGACGGTCGGAAGTCTAGGCGGCATGGTAAGACAGCTAAGCTTGGATCAGTTTCAGAATGAGAGCCGGCGGATGGTTCCCATGAATAATAGCGATGTGCCACAACCCACCAAGAAGTTCACGAGACAGAAGTCTCCTCAAGGCCTGCATAAAAAGGTATGGTTACCATGTAATATTATTAGTTAGGTCCACCACCTCTGACACAATGATCAGCTAACATCTACGAATATCTTGTTGCTTGCAGGTCATTTCTGCTTTGTTGAGACCAAGAAACTGGAAACCTCCTGGCAACAGGAAGTTTTTCTTGGATTCTTACGAAGTTGGGGAACTCTGTTATGCTGCTGAACAAATATTCATGCATGAACAAACGGTTCTTCAGCTCAAAGCTCCTATCAAAGTCTTTGGTGATCTCCATGGGCAATTCGGAGATTTGATGCGGTTGTTTGATGAGTATGGGTTTCCCTCAACAGCTGGAGATATCACGTAAGTCTGAGCACACGATTGAATAATTTGAGTAAAAAAATAATCACTAATCCATTAAAACTTATTATCTTCAGGTATATTGATTATTTATTTTTGGGAGATTATGTCGACCGTGGGCAACACAGCCTGGAGACTATAACTTTGCTGCTTGCATTGAAGGCAAGACGGTTTCATATTACTAGTGTCACTTGGATTCTGCGTCATGGGTTTATGATCCTTAGATGTTCCTTTGCAGATAGAATATCCGGAGAATTTTCACTTGATTCGTGGAAATCACGAGGCTGCTGATATCAATGCCCTATTTGGCTTCCGTCTGGAGTGCATAGAAAGAATGGTAACTTTGTCAATTATTTTAGCTTATCTGCTTGGACTAAGCCTGCTCTTTACTTATACAAGGGAGAGAGTGATGGGATATGGGCATGGACAAGATTCAATCAACTCTTCAATCATCTTCCCCTCGCTGCACTCATCGAGAATAAAATTATATGTATGCATGGTGGGATCGGGAGGTCAATCAGTACAGTGGAACAGATCGAAAAAATCGAAAGGCCCATAACAATGGATGCTGGATCCCTTGTTCTTATGGATTTATTATGGTAATACGTCATTTCTTCTTCTGCTTTTAAATATTGATCACTAATATTTTGAAGTACAGGTCTGATCCTACAGAGAACGATAGTATAGAGGGTTTGAGACCAAACGCTAGAGGACCCGGTCTTGTCACGTTTGGGGTAAAAACACATTCTCTTATCGTCTCTTTTCATTAGTATAATAATCTTTTTTGGGGGCCAATCACTGAGGGCATAAATGTTGATATTGCAGCCTGATAGAGTTACAGAGTTCTGTAAGAAGAATAAACTACAGCTAATTATTAGGGCCCATGAATGTGTAATGGATGGATTCGAAAGATTTGCGCAAGGACAGTTGATTACGCTATTTTCGGCTACAAATTACTGCGGTAAGGAGAAACAAGAATCAGTCAAAAACCGCTTCTTGGGTAGGCTTTTGAGGTAACAAAATAAAAACATTTTGGTGATACTTTTCTAACAGGAACGGCGAACAATGCGGGAGCTATATTGGTTGTTGGGAGAGGATTGGTGATTGTTCCTAAGCTGATTCATCCTCTTCCACCTCCTATCTTATCTCCAGAGAATTCTCCAGAACATTCTGGAGACGACGCTTGGATGCAGGTAATACCACTTGTGTCTAAACCGCGATACATGTATATAGTTCTGGAACAAGCGAGACATTTTCCTACCGTGTACAATGGAGTGTCATGTCTTTGTTTCGCAAGGCACTCTTAAGTTAGTAGTTACGTGTGTGCATACCAATTCACTTGCTTGGAGAAAAAGGATAGTCCTGGAATAAGATGATCTAGTAGAGTTTATGTAGCCATAAGTTCTGTTGTAGAAAAGAAATGAACACTGAAACCAAAGTATCTGTATGCAGGAGCTGAATATCCAGAGACCACCTACTCCAACACGAGGGAGGCCACAGCCAGATTTTGACAGAAGCTCGCTTGCATACATCTAAATCTAAATTGCATTGGTGTTTTATTGGTAGAAGCAAAAGACATTGAAAGTTTGGTATAACTCTATACAAGTATAGCAAGATCTATGTTTAAAATTTTGCATTGTTCATAAACTCAGCCGGACATGTGTAATATAATAACGCACATTCTGTACCAGAGAATGAGAATGGTATAATAATACTTACCTTTGTTCTGTTCTTCCCTCTTTTGCTTCTCTAGTGAGATGGTGTACGCATTATGTTTATGTTTAAGCATATGCATGTGAAAACAATATCAAATGACAAAAACAATTGATTGGTTGCTACATGAAAACATGTTTATGTTTACTATTGATTTAAACTATAAAATAGTTAATCCCAAAAGATAATGTATTTATTATCAAATTTTAATAGGCCTGGAACACAAAATATTTATTTTATAAAAGCAGAGGATATTAGAAAGTTGAAGAACCTACACACAAAGAATCTCCATCCATGTGATGAAAGAATGATGAGATTTTGAGCCATTTTTCGTCTTTTGTTTTACTATCCAAACCGTCAACTTGATACTGATGAACTATTGTGATGGTGTTCTTATCGGTATGAGAAGATAGACCTCACTTTGTCTCTTCATCATCACGATCATCATTATCAGGAGGTGGTGAATACTTCCATCATTCTTTTCTTTTTTTATCAGCAGCGAATACTTCATTCGAAAAAGATAATTTGTAGAATTAATATGTTCCTCAATGTATTTTTCTATCCCAAAACTCTCCGTTATCATTCTTCTCACCATCACATCCAGTTCTGGTAATTGCTTCGAGAACCCATGCATCGACTAACTTTTTCAACACAAAAATATAATGAGTTGAATTCTTGAAACGCTTTAAAGAATGTTTCATTACGCAAAAAAAAACAACCTTTTTATCGGATAATATTTTTTTTTAACAAAGTATAAATAAAACCTTATTTCATACCTTTTTTTTTTTATGAAAGGGACCTTATTTCATACCAAACATAAACACACAAAATATTATTGGATGGATTTAAACAATCAAACATAAAGCCATTATTACATTCCTTGCTGCGAAAAGATTAAATGATGCTTCAGAGAGCACAGAAAGCATGGAGAGTAGACTGAGCTGCAAACCCAGCTTCCGTGTTATAGAAGTCACGGTAATCATTGAATTCAAAGGGTTTGAACACACGTGGATGTTCTTCATCGATAAGTTCTTCAGGTGAATCTAGGATAACTCCTGTTTTTGGAGTCGAGAACAGTGCAGTCGAATACCTTGTCTTCTTTGCTGTCACTAGGACTCGGTGATATGTAGATGCCAATCGACCATTCAAAAATGCCTGTAACATAAACAATTAAATAACACGATTGTTTTATACATTTAGTGTATGTGGTGTGTTTATCAAAAATGTTACACATTAGAAGGAAGTGGGAAGAACTTACACACATAGAATCTCCAACCATGACGATGAAAGAATTTTGATGAGATGGTTTCACTTTAAACCATTTTTTGTCTTTGTTCTGAATTTCCAAACCATCAACTTGATACTGATGAAGTATTGTCATGATGTTCTTATCTGTATGAGAAGGTAAACCTAACTTTTTCTCTTCATGAGGACGAGGTGGTGTATACTTCATCATGCGAAAAAGGTAATTTGTAGAATCAAGATGTTCGTCAATGTATTTCTCTATCCCAAAACTCTCCATTATCATTCTCCTCACCATCACGTCCAGTTCCGCTAATTTCTCGGAAATCCCATGCATCGTCTCACTTTTTCAACGCACAATATATATGAGTTGAATTCTTGAAAGGTTTTGAAGAATGTTTCAAACGCAAATAGTATGCGTTGATGATTCATCAATCAAAATATGAGTTGAATAGTTGAAATGTTTTAAAGAATGTTTCCAAGGCAGGTATATTCGGATGCAATAAGAGACGTACGGGGTCACGTGCCCCCGTCTCATTCTTCATTTTCTTTAAGCAATTAAGATTAATCAAGGCCAGTGCCCCCATCTAATTATAAAATATAGTGAAATTTTTTTAAGTGCCCTCGGTTAAATGCCGTTCTAGATCCGCCACTGGGTATATAATCAAAATATATGAGTTAAGTTCTTGAGAGGTTATAAAAAATTTTTTAAAGGCAAATAGTTAGATTGGTCAATCAAAAAATGTTTTATATAGACCAATAAAAATATTTTGTTTTAATACAAATAAACCTAGATTTTATTTTTTGAGTAAATGTTAAATTTATTCGAATGAAAATCATTTTTCCAGTGAATTGTCCTTTAGCTAATCTAGATCATACCTAATTCTCTTGTTTCCATGGTCAGGCCATAGCTGTTGAGTAAACTCGTTGACTTTCTCCGCAAGATTAGCATCATCGATCCCGAAACTCTCGTAAATATCTTGGCTTAGGTATCCATGATAAGGTTTTGAAGACACGTTTCTCTCTTTGGTCTGAGTGGGCAAATCAAAAAGCTCTTCCATGGCTTCGAAAACAGACTTATCAAGCTCCACTGACACTTTGTCAAAGAAAGCTTCGAAACAGCCATAGTCTTCTAAAGCTTTGCGGACATCAGTCTTCACTTTGTCCCACTTTGAGGTTCCTGGTGTTAGGCATTGGTCGGAGAAATCGATAACTGGAAGTTGAATAGAATCGGAAAGAGGATGAAGAGAGACTGAATCCATTTCTTGATTCTTAATTAGTTTTTTTTTTTTTTACAAAAAGATTCTTAGAATTTTGATGATGTGTTTCGGTTTCTTGTCTCTGGCTTAAATACCAATTTTTTTTTTTTTTTGTGGAAATCGAGTTCTATAGCAACTAGTTAGTTAGTATGCGTTTTACACATGGTAGACTGACTAGGCTGACTTGGTTGCTACGCACAGCTGTTTATAAATTTAACAATTATGCAATAATTGCGTTTGTTGACAGTAATGACAAATTTAGCGTTTGTTGACCGTAATGACAAATTTAGGGTTTGTTGACGGTAGTGACAGATGTTACGCTGCTGCTTGCATGTAAGTAATCCGAGCATGACTATCCCATAAATCCATTTGGGGTTCATAATTTTTTTTTGTCTGATTTAAAAAAAAAGTTAAAAAGCAAATTAATCATGGACCGTCACGTATCAGTGGGACCCGCAAACAGTGCAAGAACCAACTTAAATTGATTCTTATTTGACCACTTTTGTAATCGGTTTTTAGCATTTTTGTGGAGCCCATGCACTAAAAACTCCACTTATCCACTGCATTAAAGTGGCCTAATGTCTTTATCATTCAAGATAATATTGCTAATGAATTGTTTTATTTTCATTATAAATCTTTTTAAATGAATGTAGACCACTGTAAAATTGGTTGAAAAGATGTGATAACATATTTTAATTGTAAGTGCATTAATATGAACTTGAGAGGTCAATATTATCTGTTTTCAGCAATATAATTAATTATATAAAAATTTATAAATTTGATTATGAAAATAATTAAAAATATATATTACTTAATATATATATATAATACATGTCTTCAAATAAGATATTTACGTTATCTAATTTCACGAATGTTGACTATATTTAACATCTACAAATAAGACTTTAGTTTATATTCACAAGTTAAAGATCACAAATCAGTATACTAAAAATAGAATAAAACTAAAAATCACATGTTTAATATATTATTTTTATCTAATTTTTGAATTCTCAAACAAAAAAATATGGCATGATGCGGGTTAGAGTTTAGTCTGTAAAAAAATATACTGTAATAATATATATATAATGTGTGTATAGGAAATGCTATATATTAAAATAAATTTGGAAGAACACGCACACAGAAAAACTCCATCTTGATGAGGAAAAATGTTGATAAAATGTTTCACTTAGTTCCATTTTCCTCTTTGGTCTTGATGTTCTTATTGCTTTCTTGATTTTGGCATACATACCATTTATTTTGGGCTCTACAGCTAGTAGTTAGAGCATATCAACTAAAAAGGAAAAATGTCTTAAAATTTGTTCAAATAAAAGTATTAATATTTTAATGAAATTTAATTATATAATTAAAAATTCATTTAAAATAAGAATTAATCTAATATATACATTTTAAGTGTTATAAAATTTCAATGAATTTGTTATCTTATTTAAAAACATTTCCATTTTTTTGCTTGTAATTGTGCCTATACAAAAATTAACTCATGTGAGAACTTCCAATGAAAATTAAAAAAAAAAAGAACTTCCAATGAAAATGTTTGTAGCATGCGTTTCTAGAGGGTAGCTCGACTTGCTGTTGTGCAAAGTTGTTTATTGACTATATAAATAATGTAGTTGTGTTTGTTGACGGTAAGAGAGCATATATTCTCCGAATCTCAGATATAAAACTTAAAAAAACTCACAAAGGTTCCATAATTCACATGTCTAAAATTTAATAATCAATCAATATTTTATTAAAATGTTATTACTGCCGGAATAAAATCCAATAAAATATGGTTATTCATACAAGTAAGAATATATTAGTTTGTCCATCCATATTATCTTCAATCAGATTTGAACTTATACAAGTAAGAGTATATTAGTTTGTCCATCCAATAGACCGTCCGACACAAATGAGAATTGATTTTCGTTTATGTTAAAAACGAGTATCATCCTGATGATCCATACATATGGGTTTTAAAATTTTAGCCTAAAATAAATTCATCCAATAATGGTGCATATGGATGGATGAAGATGAACATGTCTAGAATCATAAATGATTAATCTATCGTTATCCAAATAAAACATTTAATCTAAGTTTTAGACAATAAATAGTTACAGCTCAGATTTTTCTCCAAAATTGCAAAATTGTATTTTTTTCTGAAAATATTAATCGTATTTTCCACCAAAATCATAAAATCACTTTGATTTTTAAATTAAAGACTGTGTGTGTTCAAAAATTAATATTTTATTAAAATCATAAAATCACTTTGATTTTTTAAGTTACATAGCACCTAGTTAATAGAGAATATTCTTAAGGACTGTGTGTGTTCAAAAATTAATATTTTATTAAGAATAGAAATAGTATTTATCAAAAATATGTAAACATTTAACAATAACTCCCCAGGAAATAAAAATAAATACATAAAATAGTTTTTTTGCATCAAATTCGATAAACAGTTATAATGGTGCATGTGATATATATATATATCTTATATATTAAAACAGAAGTCACAACCTTGATTCATGTGTAATTTTTTTAGAAATGGACCTAATGGACCTATTCATAGAAATTCATACTATATTTTAATTCAGACTAATAAT